>NC_081296.1:66570047-66873077 GCF_030435805.1 Mustela lutreola | reverse complement strand
GGGCCTGCTTCCTGCTGGGCGTAGTGAGGGAACAGGAGCCTGGGAACTTTGCTTCAGAAATGTCCGGATGTAGGAAGCAGCAAGAGACCAAAGCTGAAGTCTCGAGGCAGAAGACAAATGCAACTGTTCCCAGACTCACCTTAAGGAGCTCCCTGTAGGATTCCTCCAGTCTGGGGAAAAGAGAATCCCAGGCTAAGGCTCCCTCACATGTTCCTACGCAGACCCCACAGTGGCCAGGCTCGGCCAGGAGCACAGCTGCTCCTAGAGCAGGACTCGTTTGCTCCGGGGCCGTGAACAGTGGGGGAGATATCAAATAGGAATGGAGACAGGGCCCCCCAGAGCTCACCAACAGGCCCTCTGCAAAACCAACAGGAAATGTCACGCTACTGATACACAATTCTTCAAAAAAATACGCCAACTAGAGCTCACCAGCCTGCTCTGGGTACCTGCCCAGGAGGGCAAAGGATATATGTTGATTCAACCATCAGGACACTCCAGGAACCAACAACTTAGATTGCTAAGATGGTCTGCCAAGCCTGGAAGTGCTGTCTCTCGTCCTGAACAGAAGAAACAGGCTGGCCAGGCAAAGCTGGAGGCTCTGCCCTCAGACTCTCCACTGGGGTGCCCAGCCCCAAAGAACAAGACCCAAAACAGGGCCTTCCTAACACTCCACCAGCACAGTGAGAACCACGAGGCCAACCCTCCTAGACCCAACACAAATACCCTCACAGGTAACTAATTAACTAAGTGATTAGTGACACCCTCATTAGGATGCAAGCTCCATGGGGACAGGTGGGCTCTGCCTACCTTAGCACTAAATCTCACCCCCAGAGCTTAATAAGAGCTCGAGGAATGAACTGAGATCTGGCTGCCCACCTGCTCCACCCCATTCAACACTTCTATTCTAAACTGATGGCATCACTTGGGAACTCTGACCTTCCCCCCCAAAAAAAACTCTCCCCCATTCCCTGGAGTCCGGAGCACTGTGCCTCTTCAGTGTGATCAACAGTTCAATAGGACTACTTCAGGGAAACCTCTATTTACAGAGCACAACCCTCGTCCACTACCACCCTCTTCCTTCTCTCCCCAAGCTTGCCCAGCTCTGTAATCAGGAAGATACTCCTCTCGTTCCACTTCTCACTCCAAAGCATTAAGCAGTTGAGGACAGTACTAGAGGCACACTTGTATCAAGACAAAGAGAGTCACAGACATGCAGGTGAACTCAGCAGCAGAGAACTAGCATTATAAGGCCTCAAATCTCCTAAGTGTGCAGAGTAGGGAATTGATTCACTGCTGAAGCTTCTAGTCGAACAGGATGGCTAACGTTTGTCAAGTGCTCACTACTTGCCCAGCACCACCCTAAATGTGAAATGTTCACTCTCATTTATCCTCACAACTGCCTCACGAGGGGGTTGTTACCATCTCATCCAAATGAGGAGAAAACAGGTACAGAGGGGTTAAAGAACTTGCCCACACTCCCCGGGTGTGCACGGTGGGGGCGGGGCATCTGGTGTCTGTCCCAGAGCCGACACCCCTGCTGCAACCCAGGACAGCTTGCTGGCTCACAGACCAACATTGGAGATAAACCTGCACAGTCTATTTCACATTTTCTGTGTTGTTTTCATTGCTGGTATTAACACCTTAGTCATTTTCCCTGACTTTTCACCACAAAGAAACCAGAGATGTACTCCAATGAAATGGCAGCGGCCGGCCGGCCAGGGAACATCCACATACTTTTACAGATTTGTTTCTACAGCAAAATCTGCTCAAAGTCCCCAGTCAACTCTGGGAAGAAATCCATTTCATATCCTAGGAAGGGGAAAAGGGCTTTGAAAAGATGTAGCCTTCATTTTACAATAAATACAAAAGAGAGGGCTCCAGACATCCCCCACACATCTCACCACATCTCCCGAACCAGATGCAATCTCCCTCCAGCCCGAACTGCAACGTGGACTGAAGTCTGGTCATCGCACGCGGACTGAACAGCCATCTTAATAGTCAAAGATGTATTAACTGTCCCATGGCTAGCTCTCTTGGGGCTGATAAATCTAAGTCCTTCCAATTTTTTCTGAAGATCATGTCTTACAGTCATTTAATCCACTCTATAATTCCTCTCTGTTCTGTGGAATCTGTGTGAACCCCCCTCCAGGCACGTGGCAGGAGGGCCTGCCAACTCTGATTCTAGTAGGAATGGGACTCCATCTTCCCTTCTGGCATCCCTGTCAGGGTATCCTGGCATCAAACAGCACCCTAACACCTTTCCCATGATTTCTACAAAGATCCTCTCAATGCTAATAATTCACCTCTAAACCACCTGGCCAGATGAGAATGTGATTAACAAACTGAATAGCCCTCCCTCCCCCGCCCCATTTTAGACAGGGGGGCTCAAGGTGGGGGGTGGGCAAGGGTGGACCACCCCTCTCCTCTGCAGGCAGGAAACTGAAAGAGCCACATTGGGAGCGTCAAACCAGGACCAGAGATGGAAAGGAAGGAGCAGCAGCCAACACCACTCCCGGTGAGGTCCTCGGGTCCCAAAAGGCAGAAGCATACCCTATAGTCCTACCTCCTCAACCAAGGGCGGGAGGATCAAAGCACCACCACCACCCCCTCCCCGAAAAGAAACGTATGTGAGAAAAAAAAGATGGAGACACCAAATTCCTGCCTGGCACTGATCCCATTAACTAAGAGAAGTCACTTACCATTTTCTCCCATTCAGGTAAATTGGTCACCTGGCCTTGGAAAAAAATTCCCATTTCAAATCTCAGGAAGGCTCAGAGACAAACCCATTCATTTATTCCTGGTGGATCGGGCCTGCGGAGGCTCTCAAGGACACTGTTTTTTGTTTTTTTGTAGGACGCTGAGTCAGGTGAATACCCAACCATCCTCTGCAGGTGTCTCCCACCAGGAAAAACGGAATCTGGATGAAAAATCTTTCTTGGGACACAATACAAAGTCCTGGACATGACTTTGCCCTGAGGCAAGCTCAGCAAATCCTTAGTCCTCTGGTCCCAAGCGGCTCCAGCATATCACCTTGGGCAGGGTACCAATTCCACCACTGGAAGCCCAGGGCTGGATGCCACTGCTCAGCTGGGCAAAGCCATGGGGGAGACTGGAGCTCAGTGGAGCTGAGGGGGCCTGTCGGGCCAGCCGTCTGGCCCAGAGCAGGCCTCTGACGCTGCCGCCGCCAGGGCTCTTCCTCCTCCTCCCTGTTAGCAGGTTTACTGCTCATTAGTGGTAGTACCAGGAGGTGGGCAGGGGAAACATAAAGGAGCTGAAATTCAAGCCGGCCCATTTTATTCCGGTGAGGTGCCTCCCATAAAATCAGGCAGGATTTCATCCACCAAGATCTCCCTGGCCCCCTGACCTGGGGAGGTCGAAGCAGCCCAGAGTGTGAGGCGCTGCAGAATCTCAGGGCCTAGGCCATCAGGAGCCTCAGGTTCTCATCTTCACGGACTCTTGAATACTCTCTGTATTTTCTGTTTTTTCAAAGTTAACAGGCATTCTAGCCATGAGCTGGCCCATCGAGTCAAGGCCATGGACCCACAGAGCAGGAGCGCTGGGGCAGCACTCGGTGTGTCGAACCCAGCACTCTCCTTGTCCCTCCGAAGTCCCCCACACAATGGCAAGTTCACAAAGGAAGTGAGTCTTGCCAGACTGAGCTAGCAAATTCCCATAAATACTTGGGCCTGGGTAGTACTGCTTATGTAAAATGCTTCCCCATTGAGAGATGCTGCTTTATTTACATTCTTCACAACCCATTCATAAAAAGGAGGCCCTTTAATGTTGGGGCTGTTCATATAATGCTCCATAAACCCAGCAGCTTCGGCTGGCAGCCTCAGTTCAACACAGGCTACTTCTCAACTCCAGAGGCTTTTTCCCTTAAGATTTTTTTTTTCCTTTCATGACTCACCTTGCGACAGGGCACTGAGGCCAGATGTTGCCGAAGCAAGGCCAAAAGGAGTAAGGACAGATAAAATGAAAACACACAAGTCCTCCCGAATGCTGGGATAGAGAGGTGGGAAGAGACGAAAATCAATAAACTGAAAATCCCCATACGACTTCAATATGAACTATGTATGCTTCCAGGTTTACTGAAACTTCCTTTATGGATGTCAAAACCATCCCCAACTTTTACCTCTACCCAGCAAAGAGAAGGTATGGAAGGAATTTTTTTTAACCCTAAAAGAAAAGAAAGCTGTGGGCTCACTGTGGTCTTTAATTCGCATTGCAGATAAAGTAATTTTCTCTGCTTTCTCACAGACATGTTCCAGGGACTGCTAGATCTAAGAAGGGCACCACTGGCTCAGGGTAATGAAACTCAGGAAGACCCCAGAAAGAGAGGAAGGACTGAGTTCTAGGACACACAGCCAAACAACCTGAGCAGCTGAGGAGAGAGCCTAGGAGATGCATTCTTAGGTAGTCTGTCTCCTGCCACAGGAGAAGCAAGGAGGAGAGAAGTAGTAGGGATTTTTTTTTTAATTGACGGGAGCGGTCTGCATTGCCATGGCAACTGTGAGGGGTGGCCTTCCCGCTTGGAAGGGAAATGCTGGCCCATTAATCATCAAACTGGGGCACAAAAGGGAGGTTTGGGGGAAAGGGGATGGATGCAGAATTTATTTTTTCACTGTCTAGACTCAAACCAGTCACCAGTTCTTGTTCCCATTTCCCGATGGTCCAAGGTTTGATGGTAAACAAGAACGGAAGTTCCAAGAAAGCTGGGATCATAGCTTTCCCTTCAATGGGATAGGTCTGATACGAGGCTGATCATGCTCCGATGTCAGTGATAAACACCTTCTCCCATGCCAGTCCCAAAAGTCCTGTCCAGTGGCCGGACCCAGGAATCTTATTCTTTTCTGTTCTCAAAACTGTATTCTCCCTCATTTACACCCAGGATTGCGAAGAGATAAAACATATGGATTCATTTAGCATGGACAACAAGGAAAATTGCATAAGAGCAGCAAAGCCGGGTGGAGAGAATGGCCTGGTGGGATAGGAGGAAAACAGGATTACAGCTCTTTTCCAATTCACGTCTATATGGTGTCATGTGAGCAATCCACAGGACAGAACTCTCCATCAGCCGGAGTATCAGAAACAACAGCTAAGTTTCAATTGTTCCCCAAGCGAAAGCATCCCAAACATGCCCTATTTATGTGCCTTTGACAGAAAAGGTTGGAAACCACCAAGGACTCCATACTGAGCATTTCTTTGGAAGAAGGGAAGGTTTCCCCTGTTCCCAATCAACTAAGTAGCCAACTGCATTATTTCATTCAACATAACAGCATGCAGAGCAGTATATCAGAAATCCCATAATATTCTCTCTCTCTCTCTCACACACACCGCTTTAACACTTATACTATCCCTTCTTTAAGAAACTATCAACCTACAAAACCACTCGAGAAGATATCATGTTATAAAACCCAGGGTCACAATCTCAGAGGCAAGCAATGCTGGCCTGGAGTGGCCTGAGTGACAGCAAAACAAAGATGAGTAGGGTTCAGAAGGAGAGAAAGGCAAGAGGCTCCTCACTGGGGACAACTAGAGAAAGCAGCAGAAGCAATGATGCGGGGAGATCACTGTGCCCGGCCAGGAGAGCTGAGGGGATCGTCTAGGGTCAGGCTGCAGGAAAAGAAGAACCACTGGAAGTATGTGGACAGGGGAATGACATGGGAGAAGGAGTGCTCTGGGAAGAATCGTCTAGCAGCTGTGTACAGACTGATCAGAAGGGCCAGAGGAAGCAGGAGGGAAAAGGTGGCCGGCCAGGTCAGGACAACACAGGCCTGCTGCATGGGGACAGCAGAGCAACAGAAAGGAAGGGAAGGAAAGAGAAACAAAAAACAGAGAAACTCTTCACTGGAGCAAACTCTCCAGAGCAAACCGTCCTGAACACCTGACCGGACTGACAGGTAAGAGCCTGTCAAACAGGGAAACACTGTTCGGCAATTTCCCTTTATATTCTAGTGGCCAGACCAGGTCACCCCCTTCTGACTGCCACCAAAAGAAATCATATACTGTGTAGCCCTAAAGGAGACAAGGCCTTGAAATTCTTCATCGTTCTCCAATGTCTCTTAGACATACAATTAAATCTTCCCAGAACAAACGTGAATCTCCAGCATGAGATAATACCTCCCTTTCCCACAAGCCTCAACTCCACCCAGGCTGGGTTCTAGACCCTTCTGAGGAGGGGTTCAGAGGGTGGCTGTGAATTAATTCTATGTCCGCACTAAGCAGGAGTGACATGCAACTCTCCCCGGATGGGATTACAGCTAACCTCAGCTGGGAGAAGCTCCTAACCCAACAGCTACCTGAGGTGGGACTTGAACCCAGAATCTCAGCAAAAGTGGACAATCAGAACAGCTTCAATCTCCCTGTCTTTGTGATCCCAACTCTTCACAGAGGTATATGATCCCATGAGGAGCCCTGAGTTCTGGGTGGGTTTTCACAAGTGGAAAACAGCATCCAGCTTAGAAATGATCACTGGTGGGGATACAGGCACTCAAGAGCTTAAGCCACTGGCTCCCAAGTGTCCTCTAGCCAGCCAAGCACAGTGGTATCCCTCCAGGACAGGATATGTGCTGGGCCCTTTTCTCCTTTTTTCAGAAGACATGGGAGTGGAGAGGCTGGTGGGACAGTCTCTTAGGTGGCACAAAGGAAAAAGACTGGAAACCTTTTCATTTAATCATTAAATTCCAGCTTCTCATTACCCTTTGTGGGTACCTTCTTGGCTAAAGAAAAGTGCCGAAAACAGTTGTGGATGGGTTGCTGTAGCACATTTGTGGGGTATCTCCTAGTCTCCAATCCAACTGGTCTGTCCTCTTAAGACTGTCGACAATGGGCGACTAGATGTCCCAGGTGGGACTAAACCTCTCTCATGGGCAGACTCTGCCTGCTGAAACCCCTCATTCCTAGCAGGCTCTAGAGTGGCTCATCAAACTGTCGCCACCGGCTAGGCCCACTATGTGCACAACCCCACCTCTGGCTCTCGGCTCCAGCCGTGTCGACCCCACTCTTCCCAGAACCGGGAGGTGATCTGCGGTTGGAGCGGTGAGCCACTGTCGCAGCTTCTCCCAGCGGGCACCCTGGCCCCCCGCAATCCCTGGGGCAGAGTCCGGCCCTGCCGCCCGTCCCTCGGGGTGGGTGGCTCGGACCTGCTCCCCTCCCCGACGCCACCACCTGCGCCCGCTCAGGCGCCGCCTTTGTCCGGCGCTTCACCGCGGAGCGGGCCCCTCGGGCCCGACCTGACCTAGCCCCCCGCCCCGGAGAAGAGGCGGAGAGGCGGGCTGGGCCAGACCAGGCCGGGCCGCGAGCATGGGGTCCCGCTGTCACTTGGAGGCGGTCTGACAACTTCGATTCCCCCCGCCCCACCTCGGACTCGGCCGCCACTCCGCACGGTCTCCGCCGGGCCTCCCGCGGCCCACACTCGCTTCTCGAACCGGTTCCCTTCCGTCTTCGGCGCCTCCCTTCCTTCCAGCCCGATAGGGTCGGGTCTACACTACCCCCGGCTCCGGTGTGGCCCCCAGCCCCAGCCCCCCACCCAGCAATAACCGGTCAGCTCCCAGCGCAGGAGGGCGCCCCCCACCCTGAGCGGGCGATCCCGCGGCGCCGCCCCCGGCCGCGGCCCCTTGCCTCTGGGACCGCGATGGGGGGGGAGGGGGCGCGGCGGGGGGGGGGCGGGGGCCTTGCCGCCCGCGCACTCGGAGGCGAGCCCGCTCCACCGCGGCGAGGAGACGACCGGCGTCCTCCCGCCCTCCGCGGCCCGGGACGCCCGCGCCGCCGCCGCCCGGCCAAGCTGCCACCCTGCGGCCGCCACCCACCCCGCCCCCAGCCTGAGAGGCGGGCGGCCCCCGGGGGCTGTCACCTCGAGGCGCGCTGCGCTCCCCGATGGCGGGACCGCGGCGCCGGACCCGGAGGGAGGGAGGCGGCGCGAGCAAGCGAGCGGCCGCACCTGCTTCGCGTCGTCCGTCCGTCCGTCCCTTCCCGGGCTGGCGGGGGCGGCGGCGCGGCGCGCTCGGTGAGGCGCGCTGACGGGCGGCCGGTTCTCTCCCCTCCACTCGTCTACCTCCCTTGCTCGCTCCCTCTCGCCTGTTCGTGTCTTTACCCCCACCTCCTCGACCCTGGCCCCTAGCTCACCCGGACAGCGGCGCGGACGGCGCGGCTCTGGGCGCCCGCAGGCCCCGGCCGGGCTGGAATCCGGCGGCTGGAACCCCCCGGGGGCGCTCAATTCCCGGGCTCCACGCTGCTGCGTCAGCGCCTCCTCCTGGGGGCCGGGGCCGGGCGGGCGGAGCGGGGGCCGCGGCCGGGCGGGGCCGTCGGGGGGGCGGGAGCGCCTGGCCGGGGCGGGCGGACCGCGGGGGCCGGACGGGCGGGGCAGGCAGCCGGACGGGCGGGCGGCGGGGGCCGGGCTCCGGGATCCGCTACGCCGCTCGCGGTTCCCCCACAAACTCCCCGAGAGCGGAGCCTCCGCCGCCCTCCTTCCTGCTTCCTCGTCCCCAGCCAATCAGCAGCGCGCCCCTCGGCCAGCTCCGCCAATCAGCCGCCCCGCCCTGCGCTGGCCCCGCCAGCCAATCCGGCCCTCGGCTCCCCCTCCCGGTCTCCGACCAATCAGAACCGTGGGTCGGTCGTCCCAACGCAGGGGGCAGCACGAGGCGGCCGGGGGAGGCGGTGCGGGGAGTGGTGGGGCCTGGGGGGAGGGGTACGGTGCCAAGGGTGGTGGCGGGGGGTGGTTTTCTTTGCCGGCTTCTTGGATTTTCTCTTCGGCTGCAGAGCCGGAGCCGGTATCCCATGGTGACCCGACCCTGGAGCCCCAATCCCCCAGCTGCTACCCCACCCCCCGAGAAATCTCTCGCCCCCGCCCTGGCCATCACCCCTCTACATCCCCTTTCCCCCCTTCTCCTCCTTAGCACCCACTGTAGAAAACTGCGGGCCGAGAAACACCCCACCCTCGCCAGCGGCTGCTGCCCCCAGGGCAAAGCCTCGGGAAGACCAGCCGAAAAATCAAGCCAGAACAACCCCCCTTTCCTGCAGAAAGGGCCCCAGACTCCAGCGAAAGGGCCCCGACTGCTGAAAAGCCCCTCCCGCCCTTGCCTCATCTTTCCGACTTCCCTGCCTGCCACGTCTCCTTTCCTTTCAAGCAAGGTCGGTCCTAGCTCGGTAACCCCTCACCCGCATCTCTTTTTCCTCTTTCTCCCCTTCACCTACCGCCCCCCCACTCCAGCTCCTAATTCACCTTTCTCAGAAGCAGTGTGTGGAACCCTCATCCATTCCCAGCTGACAGCAGAGCCTGGTCTGTGAGTCCTTGACACCCACACACCCTCTTCCACCACCGCGGGCAACATCTGAGCTCTCCGGGGGAGGGGGGAGGGGGCGGGCAGCCTGACAGCCCCGGCTGGACTCCCTCCCCGGCGTCCCCAAGCCAGGATGGGACCAAGCTTGGTCACTTACCTGGCTTCCCCCTAGACCCCGAACGCTGTGGCTCCGTCTCACACCCACAGACGTGCCTTTCCAAGCCCAAGCACGCTCGCGGGGTCAGCGGGGTGGGTGGGCACAGCAGGCTGAGGTCACACGGAGGTGTGGGAGGTCCCTGGGAGGTGCGGGAAGGGCTGTGTCTTGGGCAGCTGGTGTCGCCTGAGTCCGCACAGGGCTTCACTTCAGTGAGCGCTGCCTGGGCACATAGTAGGTTCTTGAGAAATGCTGAGTCCACCCCAGAACAAAGCCTCATTCCCAATTCAGGCGGGGGAGGGGACGTTTGGGAGGTAAAAGGAGCAGCAGCAAAGACGGTAGTGTCAAGTCACCAGAGCGCTGGGAGCAGCCCAGGGAGGGGCTGGGCTGAGGACCGCTTCTGGCAGAGAAGCACCCCGAGTGCTGGGGCAGCCTGGGCTTACGGAGAAAGCCAGCCTCAGAGTGTGGCTGAGGGGCTCCTCCTGCACCACACATGCTGCCTAGCCTTTCCTAGACCTTGAGACTCCGGCACTCAGAAAGGCAGCCTTTAAGATCAATCAGGGCTGTTAGCCTCTATGGTGGGGAAAGAGAACTCTAGAAGATGGTTTCCCCATCTCCGAGCTGTGAAGAGGGCCCAGCCAGTCTAAGCTTTGTGGGAAACACGTTTAAAGGACATGGTCACCCAGCAGGGGAAGTGTGTGAATGAGAGCTGAAAGCTAAGACCATGGCACAGAAACTTCTCAAAGGGCCAGCTTCTCCTAGGACAAGTCTCTCTACTTCTCCTACCTCCCACCCTAAGGGAAAGCTGATTCCCCAAACCTATTAAAAAAAAAAAAAAAAAGTAGGGCACTAAAGGATTTCTCCCCTCCTTGAGCCTCCCAGGACAAAGATTCCTAGCAGTTCCCCCCCACCACCACCACTAGGTCAGCCCTACCCCCCCCACCTCCCCAAATGCCCCTTCTCCCTGTCCCAGTTCCCCTCCGGGGCTGATGTCCCCCACCCTTCACCAGAGAGGGTAAAAGCAGCAGTGGCCGCTGGAGCTGAGCCATGCCATTCTGGCAGCCTAGAGCCAGAGCAGAAGAAGGGACAGGGCTTCTGTCAGCAGCCCAGCCTGTGCTGACCTTGGCTTCGTGCCCACTCATGGGCAGGGATGGAGGCCAAAAGGGTCAGAAGAGAAACGTACCTAGTCAGAGGGAAGGAGACCCAAGTGGCAGGAAGCCCATGCTTGGCCTAGGAAGTAGTTGCAGGATGAGGTTTTAGGACTGGACTTTCCCCCCAATATCCAGGAGTGAAGATCCATTGGCTCTGGGAAGGGGTGTGTGTGTGTCGGGGGTAGGGGGAAGAGTTGTCTTTATTTGGGGTCCTGGTGGAAGGGAGAGAAGGGAACATTGACTCGGTAGGGGGCTAAGTGGTCATGAGAGCCCATGTGCTCCTGCCCAGCCTGCCCAGCATCTGGAGGAATTCTACTCAGAGCATCCCCCTTGTGGGTGGCTGTCTCCTTTGCCCCAGGAGGCTCTGACTGAGTGGGCTACAATCACAGGCTGGCTAAAGGCACTTGGTGTTCCTCCTGTGCCCGCCCACCGATCTACCCCAGTACCCTGCCTCCTTTGTTAAATCTGGTCAGCAAACCCCTGAAAAGAAGAGGCCAAGGGCTGCACACCCCTGCCTGTCCCCCAAGGGACCTTTTGGCCTCTCCTCTCTCCACCCCACTTTGCCAGGACCTCTTCACCTGGGCCTCCTTCCTTCCCAGTCCAGAGCCTTTCTACACCTGAAAAGGCCTCCACCTCTTCCTCTTCCAAGCTTCCTTCAGCTCCCCTAACCCTTCCTGAGTGAGTGCTGCTCCCACCCCACCCCACCAAGGCGGTGGTGCCAACACCTGGGCCCCATCACCTCTCCTCACTCCGGAGCCCAGCCGTCCTCCATTGCAAAGGACTTTCCGCTTGGTCTGGGGACAGGAATGGATCCATCAGATCTCCTGCACCACCTCTCCGTACTTCCAGACAGGGAGCTCTCCCTCCCTAGATGCCTTCAGACCTATCCGGAAGGGTTAACTGCCTCTGAGCGGGAGAGCAGAGAGGGAGATGCAGAGAGGAAAACAACTAGGGCTGAGAGAAAACACGCTGCACACCCCTCCCCCACGGTGCACGACCAGACTGACAGCCGGGACAGACTGGCTGCTCCGTCATCTCCAGTCTAGCCGCCGGGCACCTCCCCCACCGCTCGCCGCAGTCCCTGCAGACCGCCTGCCCTCGGTTGCAGCTACCTGGCACCGGGCAGAGCACCTCAGCAGGGCAGTTGAGTCCTTGCAGTGATGGTAGTACCCACTTTCCCCTTCCTCCATTCCATGCCCGGGTCCCCTCTCCCCTGGGAGTGGGGCGGCTGCTCCCCTGGCCCCCTGAAGTGCCTGAACTTTAGGTCCAGGGAACAGTTGCTGAGCCACCTGGCCCCTCAGCCCCAACAGACTAACTGGAGGGCACAGCTCCTGGGGGGAGGAACACGGGGGCACCAATTAAATGTGGCTGCATCACTTGCCCTCTCCCCCATAATAGGGACCCCCCCCCCAAGGGTGGGGGAATAAAGAAAGCTGGACTTTTATAGTCCTTTTATCTGACCCACTCCCTCTTAAAGGGATCGGGACCCTCTCCTTAAAGGGATCTCCTGAAATTATTTGCCCCCAAGCAAATCCAAGTGCAAGCCTCTGTTTGGTCTTTACCTGCTGGGGCCCCTTTCCCTAGAGATGGAGGAGGCAGAAGTGTTCTCCCTGTGACTCTGAACTGGAGGGACAAGGCCCCCTTCTGCCACCAAGGAGCCAGCTGTTGAGTGCCCAGCAGAGAACAGGACCCCACTCTCCTCTAAAGGCACTCACTGCCACAGCATAAGGCCAGGGTTAACGTCAAGGTGAGGTGGGGTCCTGTGTGGGCGGGCGCAGTCTCTGCTAAGATGGGATAAGGGGGGCTATGTGCACTCAGACTTTGGGGAACACATGTCCATGGTGCTGTGTCCAAAACCCCCATCTGTCCAGTACGAGCCTCCAGATTGCTGACAGGAGAAGTCTTAGCAGGCTGCCTCTCCCCGAAAAGCTGCATTCTCTTTTCCTCTCTCCCAACTCCTGACTCTTACTCTCCTTGGGGCCCCTGGCTTTCCCCTTGGGGTGCCCTCTCTGCCCCTTATACATGTTGCCTCTACCGCAGCCCCAACAACTGTTTCAGGCTCTTTCCTGCCCTAGGGCTCATCCCTGGGGTATGCCTCACCCTCTGCGCCCTCCCCCCCTCCCCGCCACCAGCCAAGGGGGTGGGGGATGGGCACACCTCGGCTCTCGGGAGCCCAGCAGAGCTGCATCCTCTCCCTCTAGCTTACTCGGCACCTGGTCTCACCCAGCCCTTGGGGTTCAGGGTTCCAGGGAGGGTGGGTGTGAATGGGGTGCAGAAGGGTCCGAGGGCTCTCCAGGCCGACAGAGGGACAGAGTCGGAAGCACTCACTGAAGCCACCCCTTCTTCCCCTCCTCCCTTCGCCCGTGGAGGGTCGACGCTGCCAAGGGAGGGCTTCCCCAGGCGCTTGGGAACTCGCCAAGTCCCCCACGGCTGCCACTCCCTGAAGGAGAGGCTCCCCCCAAGGACTGGAGCTTGGAGGCCTTCCCCCCCCCACCCCCCCTCCGGCAGCTGCTGCAGCCTCCGGCTGAGGTCAGGCTCCACCTCCTTTCTCCGGAGGGAAAGCGCGAGGGTTGTTTGTTGTTGGGGTGTGTGAGGGAGAAGGTTCAAGATCACCTGGCTGGGTGGGCAAGGGCTCTGAGGGAGGGAGCGGGGCTGGGTGGGCTGGCTTCGGCAGGAGCCTCCTGTGGTGGGTGAAATGCTAACCTCACCCTACCCACCCCGCCACGGGTTTTGAAAACCAAGCCCGGTCCTCTGCGCTAGTTCTTCCATCTAGCCGCTCACTGGCCCGTGCCCCCGCCCTGCTATCCGTCCCTGTCCCTTCCGGAGTGGCCAAATGCACCACCACCCCCAGCAGAAGGGCAAGCCCTGGGGTTACCACGAGGAACAAGACTGTTCCTGCTCTCAAGAAGCTTCTAGTCTGGGGGCTGGAATGTGTTGGGGATAGAGGGACCAGTAGACTTAAGACAGCGTGATAAACTTCATGACAGCAGCGGGTAATGGCTGCTGAGGAAGCAAAGGGAAGGGTGCCACTGTCTGCCCCTGGTGTGGGGCTGGGTGGGGTGAGGTGAGAGAACGTTCGATGAATGGCTAAGCTGTGCCAAGGCTTTCTGAAGGAGCAGGCATTCTTCCCGTCAGACCTACCCTTGGTAGGAGGGGAAGTTGAGGAAGCCTCCGGCGGGGTGCTGACATTAGCGAAGGTAAAAGAGCTGTGAAATAGGGGGTGAGGCTGGATATGAGATTGGAGAGTGGTGGGGGCCACCCAGGCTTCATAAGCCTTGTCAGGGAGCCTTGTTCCAAAGGCCTTGGAGGGTCCTGGTCAGATCTATGTCTGACAGGGATCTGGGGAGGTGGATTGGGGGGAGCAGAAGAATATGGCTCATGGGGGGAGAATGTTGCACCTCCCTTTCCACCCAGCAGACTGGGGGGCATCCCAAAAGGATGTGTCTCTACCCTCCCTCTCAGGTCCCGAATGGGCTGTAAAGGGTCCATCTTTGGGAAAGAATCCTCTCTCAGCACCGCTCTCACTGCCATGCAGGGTCTCTACCTTCTCTCTCTCCCCCTGGGAAGGGATAGGTGGCCCCAGTATCTGCATCTCTCTCCTTCTTGAGAGTTCTGCCCTTTCAGAGTCATTGCTATTTCCTAGAATAGCGACAGGAAAGAAGTCAGCAAACAGCGGGATCAACTTTTCCCTGCAGGTGCTCTTTCTGCACCTCACTTGGGACTAGAACCCTCAGGTAGTGGACATTAGTGATAAAAACCATATAGAGTCCCAAGCAAATGCCCCTCAATGGGGCCCTTGGGCTGGCATCAGACTGAGCATTTGACTTCCGGGAGCTGGTGCTGCCCTCACCCCAGTCCCAGAAGGTTGGCATGATTACTGTCACCATTTCACAGATTTGAAAACCGAGGCTTAGAGCAGTTAATGTCCGTCCTAGCTCACACAGGCAGGCAGACTTAAACCCCAGCCTGCCTGATTCAGGTCAGGGTCAGATTTCCTGGCCCCACTATACAGCATTGCCTTCTATGAGCCTGAAGAACCCTGCCCTGCTGGCTTACCTGTTTCCCTTTGACCATGACCACATTTGGGATTGCCAGGGGAGTAGGACGGGGTGTGGGTATGTCAGTGAAATCTCATACTTTATTTTTGTTTTTAAAGATTTTATTTATTGGGGTGCCTAGGCGGCTCAGAGGGTTAACCTTTTGCCTTCAGCTCAGGTCACGATCTCAGGGTCCTGGGATTGAGCCCAACATCAGGCTCTCTGCTCAACGGGGAGCCTGCTTCCCCCGCTTGCGCCCCCCCCCCCGCCCCCGCCTGCTTCTCTGCCTACTTGTGCTCTCTCTCTCATCACAGTATGAGACTATAGACCCCTGATGGACACCACTACGGTTTTGTCTTCCTCTTTACGGCTTCCTATGTGTCTAGCACCTCCCTGGACCCAAGGAGGCATTCTAGATCCCTCAGAACCTAGTCTCAGGACACAAAACCCTCTGCCTCTCTCTTTCCACAGATCAACTCAGGAATCCCAAACTAGCAATCTTCAAACACAATTCAGCAGGCAGACAAGTTCTGTTTGACAAGTTCCTTCTTTTTTTTTAAATTATTCATTATTTTAACTAATCTCTATACCCAATGTGGGGCTCAAACTCATAACTCTGAGATCAAGAGTCTCACACTCCTCTGTCTGAAACAGCTGGGCCCCCCGGTTTGACAAGGTCTTATCCACAGGGATTTCAAGAAGATTAAAATTAGGAATCATGCTGAAATTTCTGGAGATTGAAAATAAAAATTCGGATTCCCAGTTTCTCTTGAAAAAATCAGAAAGTCTGGCTCCCTTTGGTTCACATCTCCATTTACAACAGTACACTGCTGCCAAGTAGCAAACATTGCCTTTACAGGACAGGCATGCTTCGGTTTGCAATGGTTCTGCCTGGCCCTGTTCAGGCACTTGTAAGACCTGCCTGATCCCTGAAGGTTTTCAGTCTTGTGATCCTTGTGCTGTGGCCACAGAAACACAGATGGATATTACGGTACATGTCTTTGGAGTGTCTGCCTTCCTTGGACCTACTTGTAGTACCTTGTTCTATTCTCACGGGCCATCTCTAATAGCATTTTTATTATTGCCCCATGTACAGAAGCCACAGACCCAGGCTGAAGATGAAAAGGGGTGTTCAGGGTCTTTTGGCTTCTCTGAATGACTACTCCTAAGAGCATGGCTTAATGTCTTGCAAATAGTAGGTGCCTAATAATGTTTGATGAACTGAACAGTAAGTGATCAGTAAGTAGTAACTAAATGAATACATTGATGGAGAAGGAAAGACCTTTCCAAGAAGCACAATGTCTGAGATGTTCTGGGGGTGGGATGTTGCTTGGGACTTCGGCTTCCTCAGGGTTACCGCTCTCATGAGGCTTGTCTGATGATATCAAATGGGATTATTTTAAGGGAGGTCCCTCCCTTGAGGAACCCCATGGGCTGTGGACTAGAAGTTTGTGGGGGTGCACCTACTGTGGTTCCTTCAACCCAGACCTGCAGACGCCTGGGATGAGGAGGAAACTCATATCTGGAATGGGCTGGGTCCCCAGAGCCTCCAAAGCCAGGGTCGTAAACAGAACGCAGGGGCAGCCGCTCAACACCTGTTTCTTTAATCCTCAACAACACTATTAGGAAAATATTCTCAAATTTACACATGAATGAGGAAACTGAGACCTGGAGCCTCTAAGTAACTTCTCAAGATCACACAGATTTGGAGTGACTCCAAACCTCTGCCTTTTTAAGTACAGCAGTTAACATAAAGGTTACACTGAGGTCTAACCCTTGGTAGGTTTAAAACCTTTACTCCTTCTACATTTCACCAAGCCTACTGTTTAAGAATAAAACTCTTTAGCCAGGCTTCCCGAGTAGAAGTCCTCTACAGACTCCTAAAACACGCAAAGTCCTTGCAACAGCGCCCAAACCATGGCAACTGTCCCCAAAGCATTAGCAATTATGAACCTACTTCATCACGCTTTCGTCGGGCCATTCCTGCCGCCTGCCCTGTTACTGTATTCGAATCTGGTCCCGCAACCCCGTTTGCCCCCTGTCTTCCAGACGGAGTCCCTACTACGCTGTGCCTATGCTGTATTCTGTCCACCCAGCTGCAGCATGTCCCATTCTGGCTTCAGCCAGGCTGAATGTCTTCCTTTGCTGGGTCTGAAGGAGGGACCAGCCTCTCTACCTAGGGCTTATCCACTACACCATCCTAATACCAGGACTGTCTCTGTGACCCCAGCCAGCCTCCTCTGCCTTTGGAAAGATCTCCCCTGACATCCCTAATCCCATTCCCCAAGGTGTGGGTGACTCCATCTCCTCCAGGCTCCCAGCCACAGCCACTGACCTCTCTAGTCTTCCAAAACCAAGAGCAGATGGAGAGCCAGCTGTGGCCAGGACAACTCCTCCCCAACCCCCCAGCAGAGACATTCCCTAGAGAGGTCCCCAAACTACAGTCTGGGCCACAAGTACTGTGTACCAACCACAGAGAGCTCTACTCAAGCTCAGCACCATTCAGGCACCAGTGGGACCTAGAAGGTGATGCCAATCACAAGGCTTCTGACTTTGGAAAGCTTCCACTCCACTGGGCAGAGGACCCTCTGAAACTGAAGAACCTGGCCAAGAGTCAAGGGTTAGATGATAAATGGCTGGGCAGGTGACACCAAGACTCAGGCACGAGATCTGACAAATATTGCTCCCGATTTGTGAATATTGCTGTATTTAAAAAAAATCTTATAAGGGGATTTATGAAATTCATACCTAGCTGTATGGGCAGCTCTGCTCTATTCAGACGCATACAGGGAAGTCAGCAACTGCCTTTTTCATCGGTTTCTCTCTGTTGGAGTGTGTTCTGTGGCCATAGGTAACATTCCCAGAGAGACTTTGTGAGCCAGGTGCTGTACTAAATTCTTTTTTTTTTTTTAAACAGTTTTATTACTTTTAACTGGTCTTTTTTTTTTTTTTTAAAGATTTTATTTATTTATTTGACAGATCACAAGTAGGCAGAGAGGTGGGCAAAGAGAGAGGGGGAAGCAGGCTCCCCGCTGAGCAGAGAGCCCGATGCGGGGCTCCGTCCCAGGACCCTGGGATCATGACTTGAGCCAAAGGCAGAGGCTTTAACCCACTGAGCCACTCAGGCGTCCCTGTGCTAAATTCTTTATATGCTCTCATTTAATCCTCAACCTGTCTTATGAAACAGGTTCTGTTATTGTTCCCATTTTACTGATGAGAAAATGGAGGCACAGAGAAGTTCAATAACTTGTCCAGAATCACACAGTTAATAAGTAGGGAGCCAGGCTTCAGATCCCAGCCTTGTCACTTCTAATTGTTCCTCTATCACTGGTTCCTAAACGAGCTTCCCCAAACAATTCTCTATTACGTTTTCCAAATGTCTGTTGGCAACTCATTTGGATTTTACACATGAAGTTGCTGTGAGTAACGTTCATCTCAGTATTAGATTGGGGGCAAAATGTTGCAGGCGTATTGTCATATTTCTTTATAAAAAGAATATTCCTTTTGCAAAGCTTCATCAAAAGTACCCTTTCCCTGCCCTCTGCACTCATTTTGACACTGAAGTAACAATGTGGTCTTTCAGGAACATCAGATACGCTACAACCAACTTCCAGCTACACGCGAACTCCCGTGCTCTCCCAGGGCTTTGATTTTGGGGTAAACGCACCACCTCCCACCCAGTCTCCAAAGTCAGGAATATTCCAATCTTCCTTGGTGCCTCCCTTTCCCTTGCCAGCCACCACCCATAGCTAATCCATCACCACAACCTGTCATTTACCAGCACTTCAATTACCCCCTTCTTCCCCACCCCAGGAACCATAGCCCAGTCATGCACCCCACACCACCCCTCCATGCCTGTTTTCTACACAACAACCAGAGGAGTTTTCCAGAACAGAACTGCATCATATCATTCTGCTGGAGCCCTTCTGAGGCTCCTGCTGGCTGTCGGGATAAAGACCCAAACCTGGAACCGGGGATGACCGGAGGGTGCCCCAGCGGGGAGGCTCCCTGATCCCAACCCCTCCTCCCCCAAATCACACTCCTGGACCAGAGATGCCCCCTCTCTCCCAAGCATGGCTGAGCAAGTCAGTGGTTCCTTGGTGAGGCTTGTCTCCCTGGCTAGGTGAGGCGGAGGACCACATCTGCTTTGGGTCCCACTGGTTCCCCACAGCCTGGCGGGGTAAGTGCACATGTTGGATTCTCAGTAACAATTACTGAATGGTGAATGAATAAATAACAGGCAGAGGATTGAAGCTTCAGCTGCTTTGCCAGGTGACTGTGGCACTGGACTTCTCTATCAACTTAGCAGACTACGTCCTGTAGGCACACTGTGTGCTGGGCCCTACCTGCTGCCCCAAGACTCACTCCTCCCAGTCCAGTTTGCCTGGTTTCAGGACTAATTATGATGTCACCTTGGCCTGTCTCCACCTATGGGGGAGGTTTGTGATTTGTGTACATTCTTACTATAAAATTTACTGACTTGATTAATTCCGTGACTGGATTATAATAGTTACTGTTCCGATTGGGCAGACTCTGAAACACAGGCATAAAGTCATGGTTCTGGCTTTGGCAGTCCAGATGGCTTCTACAAGAAGTGAGGGTCTGTGACCCCAGAACCCTGTTCCTTCCGTTGCTACTGAGAAGAATGGGAGAATTTAGTTCAAGGCAAAGCCTTGGGATTTCACCTGCCCCCTTCTCTCCCTCCCCCTGTAAGTCTGCCCTTTAGGTTTCAGTTAAACCTGATCTCATTTAGATAAGCTCAGTGGAGGGCGACAGGAAAAGAGGGGGTCTGCTCCTGCAGCCCCCAGGGCAGGCATTCATTGGATGGGCACCTCTACTTAGCCAGGTTTCATGCTGGGAATAGAGTGCAGAGCCGGGGACAGCACCAGTGTTTGGGTGAGCAGTGCTCAGCGCTGGGGCTTAAAGAATAGAAAACATTAAAAGTGGCTGGAGTGATGGAAACAATTGGGTTTATGTCCACTTCCTCAACTGAATTGTAAGCTCCTTTGGCTCCACAATTCTTACACCCCTGGCACACAGTGGTCACTCAGTAAAGGCAGGTTATTCTTAACTGGGGATTGGCAGGTGAAGGGGCAGCTCACTCAAGTGGGCTGAGCCTGGGGTGTACTGGCTGGGGGGCAGGCAGGAGGTTGGAGGGCAGAAGGTCCATCTGATGACTGAGGGCTGTGTGGTGGGCCCCAGGTAACCCACAGACTCTGAGGAGCAGAGAGATGAAGTTTCCAGGAGGCAGCATGGAAATGAATTGGGTGATTGTTCCTGGTGAGAGGAACAGGCTGGGGGTAGGGTGGGGTAGGGTGAGTGGCAGGAAGGGGCTTATCAGGGGACCTTGTGGGGAAGCCTAAGGTGCTTGAGTCCCCAGGAGTGGCCCCTTGGGGCTTCCAGCCTTGGAGCAGAGGGGACATAGAAGTTTGAGGAATATGGGACAGGAAGTGTACCCTTTAGTGAGAAGGGGCTCCAGAGCTAACACTGAGAAGCCAGTGTGTCCCTGTCTGACCCTTCCTCGGGGAGGGCTAACACCCTCACTTACACATTGTCTTGTTGCCTTACTGACAATGGGCTCCACACTCCAGAGGCTCTTGCCCATCTACCCCCTTCCAGTCCCCCCCCCCCCCCCCCGCCCCACACACCAAGGGTCACTCCAGGGCTCGAGTCCCGGACAAGAAGCTCCAGGCCCTTGGTGGTGTGGGTGATCAGGTGAAGACAGCAGAAAAACCGCAGCCCGAAGCTCTCCAACAGGCTCCTAGGGGTCAGGGAATGGGGCACAGGGGTATGTGTGTGGTAGGGTTCCAAGCACCCAGAGGCTCGCACAGAAGGAGAAGACTAAGGAAGGTCTTTCCAGGGAGACTTCACCTTCCTTCACTCTGGAGCCAGGCAGCCTCCCTGGGAGCTGAGATACCCTGAGTACCCCAGGAGATAGAGAATCCAAAGGGCAGTCTACTTCCCATCCCCTCCTTCTCAGCTTTGCAGGACTGCACAGTATACTCTGCCCAGGTATACCTGGGAGGGGGGAGCAGGGAGACAGGTGGGGAGTGGGGAGAGGGGCTGGATCTGAGTAGCTGGGGGTGGGGGGCGGGATTCTTTAGTCTGAACAGTCCCTCAGCTCTGGTGGCCTCAGCCTAGGGAGCAGTTCCCCGCTGCCCCAGGCAAATGCGGTTACAGAAAATTCACATACCTTCAGCCTTAATTGGCGATCTTGCAGTGGCCCCAACCTCCCCCGCCCTTCCACTCTGGGCCAACGGTGGGGAATCTGGACAGCAAGGAAAGACTTGGCAGGCTGAAGGAGAAGGACAGCAAGTCTCACCTCCATCCAGCCTGTTCTCCTTTCAGATACTCCCTTCCCCTATTTTAGTTCATTTATTTATTTTTCTTTAAGATTTTAATTTTAAAGTAAGCTCTACACCCAACATGGGGCTTGAACACACAATCCCGAGATCAAGAGTCGCATGCTCTATGGACTGAGCCAGACAGATGCCTCTGTTCTAAATCTTGATTCACCCCACAATAAATTTAATTAAACACTTTTACTTCCATGAGTAAAGGGACCTAAGGCATAGCCAACCCTGCCTAGCCTGGCAGCATCAGATGGGGCTCGAGTAGGTCTTAAGACTCTGGTCACCCATTCCCATAAACAGAGCAAGAACCTGGGGCCCCCAGGTGGTCCCGAAAGCGGCACTCTATATGCTGAACCTGCTGTCAGGGAGCCCAGGCCCATGTGCCTCCATGTTCCTCTCTTCCAGAAAACTCTCACTTGCCTGTCTGGCCCTCACTCTCCCATGTCTTTTGGGGCAAAGTTGTGTCACATGGCTTGGCAGAGTAAGTGGAAACATAACTGTCTCTGAGGCTGATCTGTGCTAACTCAGTGATGTCTCCCAGGCCCTGGCAGGTGCTCAGCTCAGAGGTTGTCTTTAAAGATTCGTTGACCATGTGGTTTATGGGCCTGGGCAGGAAAGCAGGGATGGACACTTTTTCACCAAGTTCTTCCCCTTGTTGAAAATAAGCTCATACAGTTGGCTGACCCTGGGGCTGGACATGCCGCCTCTGTCCCAGGTCCTCTCTGGTGGCACCAATCTAAAAAATATAGGCGCACAATGACTTTGGAAGACAGTTGGAATTACCTAGTAAAGTTGATCACATGCACACCTGACAAGAGAGAAACACCATTCCTGGGAACACACGTAGAGGGATTCCTGCACACGGAAACCAGAAGTTGCATCCAGAATGCCCCAAACTGGAAACAGCCCAAACATCCATCCACACTAGCACAGATAATTAACTTGTAGTATTTTCACACAATGGAATACTATACAAGAAAAAAAAAAAAAACTGGACCAATTATAGCTCCACCCCTTAACATGAACGAATCTTTTAAAAACCACACAATAAGCCAAAGAAACAAGATACAGAGTATATTTAAAAAAAAAAAAAAAAGAACAGAAAACAGAAAAAAACAGGCAATCCAAACAATGTTGTTTAGGGATATACACAGAGGCAGGAAACTGTAAAAGAAGGAGGGATATTGGGGAGAAGATTGTCATTAAATTGAGGATGGTGGCTCCTCTGGGAAGAATGGGTCAAGGCCTCGCATGCAGGCTTCTAAGGTACTTGGAGGACTGACTGACCTGGGGGCTGGGTACACAGGCGTTTATTATTGTTTATATTGCATTTATGCATGTTACATACTTTTCTGTATATATCATACATTTTACACAAGAAAAGGAAAAAAAGGATGGTATGTACTCCACTCTGCCCCTTTTCTCCATCCAATCCCCATTCATGTCCTCTGCTGCCAGAGGCAGGGCCAGGGTCCTCCATCCACAGTTCTCCTCTGTTTTTGAGTGGGTAGGAGGAATATAGGGGTGAGGGCCTCCCCTCTGCAGCTGGGCTCTGGCTACTCCAGGGTGAGGAGGCCTAGGGAAAGCGGGGCCAGGCGAGGCCGGCTGGCTCCGCTCTTTCTGCCAGCTCTGGGGATTAGGCCAAGGAGCTGGCCCACCTGTTGTTTCACTCATTCAGTATGCACAGAGCCACGGAGGGGTTGCTATGAGCACTGGGTGTATGGGGAGGGTTCCGATAAGTGAAAAATGGTCTTGACCTCAAAGATCTTACAATATACTCAGAGGGAACCATATACACAAATAATACAGTACCAGAAAAATGTGAGCTAAGTGTTACAGGACTACTTACCTACTCTCTCAATAAACATTTGTTGAGCACCCGTTACGTGCCAGGAACTGTGCTGGATGATGAGCATATAAGGGCCGTCAAATCACAATCCCAGCCCTTAAGTTCTTAGCCTAATTTGGAGGAAACACACATACAAGACAAATACAACAGGAGAGCAAGCCCACTGAGGCAGAGAGTCTCAGGGTGCGGAGGGCTGGAGTAGGGAGGTCTTCCTAAACATTCAGACCCTGAATTGAGACTTTCAGGATGAGGAAAATAAGAGCTAGGCAAAGGGCCAGAAGGTCATCTTTTGCAGAGGGGCCGGCTGGGCAAAGGTCAGGGGTAAGGAAGAGCACCTGAGGACTATTTGCTACCAAAACACAAGTACTCAGCAGGGATGGGGAGAGTAGCAGCTCGAGGGGACAGCCGAGGAGGATCAGAGTCATATTTGCCTTGTAAAACCTTGGATTTTATGGGTACTGAGATCTACTGAAAGATTTGGGGGGAGCTGGATAGTTCACTCCCACTCAGAATAGAGGAAGGGTCGAGGGACATGGATTGGAGGAAGGCAGACAAGTTGTCAGGTTGTTGTGGATCCAAAAAATATTTAGATAGGCCAGTTTAGATAGGCTAGATGGGTGGTGGGTGTGGGAGACACCAGCTCCCTGCCCAGCCACCAGGTGGAGCAGGGCTCCAAGCCAGAATAGTGTGGCTCTCGGCTCTGGGTACCAAAGAGCACTAAGTGTGGGCAAGAGGAATGTGAACAGGATTCTGTACCATTTGGTCCCAGGGTTCCCGAAGGCTGGCTTGTGGGACAGGACGGGGCTGAGGAAGCAAGAAAAATACGGCGTGTCGTGAGCTGTTTGTAAGAGCAGTGTAGGCACAGTGAAGAACTCTCCTTGGAAGTGTTTGCAAGCCAATCAGTAAAGAAGCACATTACTTAGAGGCATCAAGTACATTACCAGAAGAAATTGCTTAAACATTCAAGGATGGTTTTGTCCTGGGGAGGAGGGACTGGGGATAGGGGTGACTTTAAAAAAAAATGTTAACATGCTAAACTATCATATTTTAAGACTCACGACATAAAACATACGAAATTTTTTAAAAAAAGATTTTATTTATACATTTGACACAGAGAGATCACAAGTAGGCAGAGAGGCAGGCAGAGAGAGAGAGGAAGGGAAACAGGCTCCCCACTGAGCAGAGAGCCCTACTCAGGGCTCCATTCCAGGATCCTGAGATCATGACCTGAGCTGAAGGCAGAGGCTTTAACCCAGGTGCCCCCAAAACATACGAAATTTTAAAAATAAAAAAACACTGGCTTTGTTCCGAGTTTACATCACGTATATTTTTAATTGCTAAAGGTGACTTTTTTTTCCTCTTGGTATTAAACGATACAAGATAGAGGATAGCCAGCGGCTCCCCCGCTTCCCTCACGTTCTCATTAGGCAAAACAAAACAAAACAAACAAGACCTTGAGCCCTGTGCATCCTGAAATCAGAGACTGGGAACCGCTAGTCCGGAGCACCGGGCTTAAAGCCGGAGAGCAGCGACTCTGCGCGTCTGCAACCCCGCGAGCGGCCGGCAGAGGTCAGGCGAGTTCCACGCAGGCCCCGCGGAACGAGTCCCAGCAGCGCTCCGCGGGGCGCGCCCCCTCGGCGGCTGGGCGGGGTACAGGGAGGACACGCGGCCCGCCGTAACCCAGGGGTCGTGACTAATGGTCACCTGGGATCTGGGTCCCGGCTCTGCCGGGCGGACGTAGGCTGGGCAACAGCAGCGGAATTAAAGAGGATCCCCCCCACACACCCAAAACCACGCCGCGCGGACACTAGCTCTGGCTCCACCTCGCATCTGGGCGTGGCTGGGCGCCTGGTTCCCTGCTGAGTTCCATGGCCCTGGGCCGCGTACCTAATGCTTCTGGAAGGCTGCCCTGCACAATATTGTCTCCCACGGGGTTGTGAAGACCAGGGAGCTACTCTTACCAAATCCAGACTGGCCACATAGGCAAAGCTGTTTTTTTTACTAGAATTAGGATTCAAGCTTCTGGGGAGGTGTCCTCTAGGTCCCAGGTCAGTTATTCTAAAAGGCTGCCCTACCTCAGAACTGTTCTTGAAGATATTCGGTCTGGGGTTGATAAAGGAACCTGCATTTTACAGACAGCACCTGGAGAACCCGTCTCAGCTCCTGTTGCCATCCACCAGCGAAAACAATGTATGGGACGCTAGTCAACAGCAGGTCTGGGCTGATAGTGTGACCTGCCTAAAACTGGAGTGGGTGGAATTAGAAGCAGCCCCAGGACTGATTAGTGCTGGGAGCTGGTGCTGTAGTTACCAAACGCATGGAGACCAAAAACCCCAAAACCACCAAAATGAAGGGTCCCTTGCTCTTCCATTCATGACTCAGGCTACACTCTTTGTTTTCAGCTTTACTTTAAAATATTACTTTTCATATGTAGCATCAGGAAAACAGTCACATTCTCCCCAAGTTGGTGGCAGGGCTCCATAACGTACACAGACTGGAGGTAACACTCCATCCTGTCACATTCTGAATGTCTCCAGGCTACATGTGAGCAAGACCACTGTTTTGGCCACATTCATCTCCAACATAGCAGGGGGCAGGCTGGAGGAGAGTAAAGGGACAGTGCCGCAAGCCCTGGGTTTCCCCCTCAGGATAGAACTAGGGTAGGATTGGTAAGGAGCTAACTGCACCTGTCTCAGACATCAGGCTGGAACAGCACTTGGCCACTGGCCAGGACCTAAAGTCAGAAAGGCACCCCTGGGCTGAGAGCCAAGCAAACCAGTTCTTAGGGAATTTAGATACAGTGGAACAACCCAAACCCATTCCACTGGTCTGTGCAGTGGGGCTGCAGGCTAGCATTTTCATCTCTGTTGATCTGCATCTAACCTTGTTCCAGTTCTGACCTTGGGAAAATCAAATTGTCTTAATCTTTAAAGATTTGATTTATTTTTTTGAGAGTGTGTGTGTGAGAAGGTGGATGAGCAGAGGGGTAGGGAGGAGGTGGGGAAAAAGATTCCTGAGCATACTCGTGCTGAGCATGGAGCCTTATGTGGGGCTCGATCACATGACCTGAACCACATGATCTTAATCATGACCTGAACCAAAACCAAGAGTCAGAAGCTTAACCAACTGAACCACCCAGGCAGTGCCTCTGTCTTAGTCTTCTAAAAGACTAAGGGGATGGTGTCCTTCTACCTCTAAGACTCTTACCTTTCTGGACTCCCTTCTTCCTTTAAAAACCATTGGGAGATCTGGGGAAGGGAGGCTGAAACCTCTTCTGTCCTCAAGGCAGATAACATCTCTTTGTCATGCATCACCAATGAGTAGGTGAGATGGCAGAGTAGGACCTGGACTAGTTATCCTCCAAGGCCACAGGCTAGCGCCGGACAGGAGGCAGTAGCAAGTACATTGCTCCCCAACCCCCTGCCAGAAACACCAGTTTAGAAGCAGATGGGTTTGCTTCCTAACGCTTAATACAAAATGGCAGCAGCCACGGAGCTGTTGTAACAAAACTAGCCATAGGGCATCCAGAGAAATGTACACAGGCGTCCTTGGCTGGAGTTGTGCTGCCAGCCAGGCCTGCTGCCTGGTCAGCTGTAGGCTGTCATCCGGCCAGGACTGGACGGTGGCAGCGGCCAGGCAGGGCTGAAGGGCTCAGAGATGCTGCCATGGAAGCTGGCGCCGAGCTGATCCCTCACAAGCACACAGATCTTTGCCACGTAGTGGAGTCTGGGTGGCCCAGGTGTTCTGAGCTGCCTCTTCCTGGAGCTCCACCCCAACACCACGGGATTTCAGCCCTAACGAATAAAGCCCTGGGGGGGCCCGGAAGAACTGCTAGCGGTGGCTGAGAGGGTGCCTGCTCACCAGCTATCCGGAGCTGATGCCTCTAGAAATCAGCAGAAACAAAGGCTAGGTTTGGGTTTTTGTTTGTTTTTGTTTGTTTGTTTTCCCAAGAAAGACGAGGCTGCCATGTTCAAATACATGTAGAGGGGCAATGCCTCTAGGGTACTCGGTTCCCTGCAAGAGGCATAGCCCCCCTCCTCCTCCAAAAAAAAGGGTGGCTTCTTTCCTTCCCAGAAGCCCCAGAACAGCCAGTATGCTTCCTGCTGAGTCCATTTTAAGCCACTTTCCAGGAAGGCCCTCCACCCACCACAACCCTCATTCATGTCCTCCAGCTTCTTCAGACCAGAAGGTCTAACTAGAAATGCTGCTCCCCAACCCCCATGTCTGCCTTCAACTTGTGGCATCCTGGGGGCCGGGCTCTGAGGCCCACAGCACTTGTCAGCCATGGTAGAGACCTCACGCAGAGGCCAAGGGCTGATGTGAGTGCTGCCAAGCAGCAGGAGAGCTGCCATATCTCTATGTCCAAAGAAAGGCCTCTCGGTGCTGAGAAAGGGGGTGAAGGGTCTTGGGCTTAGTGGAAGTCTGCATTGAAGGCTCTGCCGATGATCAACCGTCTCACCTCACTGGTCCCAGCCCCAATCTCATACAGCTTGGCATCTCGCAGAAAGCGGCCCATGGGAAAGTCGTTGATGTAGCCGTTGGCACCTGTGGCCAGGGTTCGGGCAGAGAGGAGAGGACAACAGGAGGTGAGGGGCAGTGAGGAAAGCAAACAGAGAGCCAAGTATACAGAAAGAGGCCAGAGGAGAGGCTGATTAAAGACAAGCAGCAAATGGAGCTGAGAGGGGAGGCTGTGGGAAACACCTAGCTGTGGGAGTGGGGACAAGGGACTGGAAGGCCACCCAGATTGCTGAGGACACCAGGCAAAGATGGCTACTGCCACTGGTAGACCTGGGAAGGCGGACAGAAAGGTACTGCACAGCGCTCACTGGGGGCCGGACCCAGGGAAGGGTAAGTCTTTTGCATGGGTCATAAAGCCAGCCGGTGGCAGGGTTAGGGTTCAAACCCAGGCCTTCTGGCCCAATTCTGGGCTCTTAAGGCCATCAGCCTCTGAGGCATCCCTCCCTCCCCATTTCCCAGTGTTCATGGGACCAGGCAGGGAGTGTGAGAGAGAGGCATTGCTGATGGGATGAGCCACTCGTGGCCTCTGGCAGTTTTCTCATTTGCTTTAACATGTCTTCCTAGTAACAGGGGTTAGAAGGAGCTTAAAGGTGGCAGCTCAGCAGCAGCCGAAGCACGGCGTGAGGAGTGAAGAGGAAACTTTCTGGGGTCAGGAGTGGGAAGTGGGGGCCACTCACCGAAGCACTGAATGCCGTCCAGGGCAACCTGGGTGGCGCACTCAGCTGAGTAAAGAATCACCCCCGCGCAGTCCTGTGGGAGGGGGCTTGGGGTCAGAAGGGCCCTGCCGGGGGCCACACAGGGAGGGAGTCCCCACAGCCCGCCCTTACCTTGGCAGTACAGTGGCCCTGATCACAGGCCTTGGCGACATTGTAGACATACTGCCTACAGGCCATGAGGCGGGTGTACATGTCGGCCATTTTCCCCTGCATCAGCTGGGCACAAGGAGGGGGTCAACAGGTCAGCACGCCGGAGCCATGTTCCTCTCAGACACTCCCCCTAGTCACTCAAAGCAGGTCAGCAGTGGCCATCTGAGAGCCAGGCCCAGGGACGCGAGGGCACAGCTAGGAGGCTGACTTGCCTTAGATGACAGAGCTGCCCAGAGAGCGGCCGCTGCACGGTGAACCCCACGTGCTGAGAGGTGACTTCACACCAGGATACATGACCAGAAACGCTGCTCTTTTCCCTGGGCCTGCCTACAGCCTGCTCGCTTCCCCCACCAGCCCTACAAGGTCAGGTTCATTCATCTCAAGTAGGAAGTGAATGGACACGAGGGTCACTTCCTGACAAGGTCCCAACCCAGGCAGCATGCCAAAAGAGCCTGTGTTCCAAGCCTCCAGGCTCGTTTTGGTGGCAAAAGATATGGAATGCCCTGTTCGCTCATTTGATAAAGACAATCTGGACCCTGTCAAGAAAGTACATTTCAGCAGAAGAATTCCACTCACCTGGAAGTGCCCAATCTTCTGGCCAAAGGCTTCCCTTGTGTGTAGGTAGGGAATGGTGTGGTCGAGGACAGCCTGCATAAGCCTGCCAGGAAAGAGGACGACACTGGGGAGGCGCCTCGCTGTACCCCCACTGCCAGTGTGGGGAGCTTGCAGGGAGGAGGCTTGGCAAGATGAGGAACTGGAGTCCCAGGGAGGAGACAAGGAGCATGAGGGTTCTGATCACCCCCGCTCAGTCACTGCACCAACTGCCCAGGATGTGTGCCCCTTTCCCGGACACCAGATGGAGGAGCAGGACCCCTGTGCAGAGAGGTCTTAGTGCCTTCGTGTGTTCTGTTTCATCCTGAATAATTAAGTAGAAGTGCAACTTGGGCCTTAGGTCTGTCATCTGATAATATCTCCCTCCATTGTGAAGAAAAGTACATGGCGGGGGGAGGAGGTCTGTTCATTTTGTTTCCAAGAGAAAAAGTGCATCTCCCTGGAGGCAGGTCCCATTGGCCCCCACCAAGGTGAAGGCTGTGATGTCACAACTTGCCAAGGAAGCCGAGAGCCCAGCTCCCCTAAAGCCTCACACTCACCCAAGGGGCCCACCAGCCAGCACCAGCCGCTCCAGGTCCAGCCCACTCATCAGCACGTAGACGCCCTTACTTAGATGGCCCAGGATGTTGGCAGCTGCCGGGAAAAAGTGCCAGTCAGAGGGAAGAGGGCTGTCCACAGCCTCCTCAATTGTATAAAAGCTGCTAGGTTTGATATCGTGGCTTTCACGCAGGCCCTAAAATGTCACCTGACCTTTGACCACCGACTAGGGTTCCAAGTGAGAGACAAACATGGAGTTTACGACTTCCAGCTGGATGTGGGGCTTGTTTCAGGGGGCCTGGGTGGCTTAGTGGGTTAAGCATCTGCCTTTGGCTTGGGTCATGAACCTGGGGCCCTGAAATTGAGTCCTGCATCCAGCTTCCTGCTTAGCGGGGAGTCTGGCTTCTCCCTCTCCCTCTCCACACTCTGCTCATGCTTTCTCTCTCAAATAAATAAATAAATAATTTTTTTTTTTTTAAAGATTTTATTTATTTATTTGACATAAATCACAAGTAGGTAGAAAGGCAGGCAAAGAGAGAGGAGGGGGACGCAGGCTCCCTGCAGAGCAGAGAGCCTGATGTGGGGCTCCATCCCAGGACCCTGGGATCATGACCTGAGTCAGAGGCTTTAACTCACTGAGCCACCCAGGTGCCCCAAATAAATAAAATCTTAAAAAAAAAAAAAAAAAAAATAGACCTTGCTAGAGGGACTCCCCAACCACCACACTACCACACACACCCCACTCATAAGACACAAAGGCCCCATCTTTAGACTTTCCCTTTCTCTTCCTTGACTGCTTTGAATGGCAAAGAAAAGCTAATTTGGTCTAGAAGCCATCCAACCCCTCCCTAGTTCTTTTTAGCCATGCCCATAAAGGAAACTGAGAATTACTCTGTCCCCCAGGTTGAGTCTGCTCCCTGCTCCAGTATCACCAGCCCCCACCCACGACAAAAGTAGTCTCTGGAGGAGTTTTTGTCTAAGAGATGGGTCATTCAGTGTCAGTTATGCAATCTGCTGACTACCTCCCTAGCCTGGAAGCCAGGGCGCTGGAAGGCCTTGGAGGTGTGGGTAGGACACTCAATACAGCGTAGACCACTGACTTAATGATGGCCGTTGTTTCCTGCTGATCTAAAAGGATCCACATTGATCTGGCCTCCCTAGATGCTCCTTGTAACCAAAGCCTATTGTTCTGGGGTCCTGGGTAATGGGGGAGAGGGAATGGTCTATGGCTGAGGTGCAGAGCAAACCTGGCTGGTCCTCAAAGCAAAAATACTCCAGTTGAATTCTCTTGTCTTCACTGAGCCTGGCTTCCATCAGTTTATCTGAATGGTGTTTTTTTTCCCCCCACATCATTAATGAATCTTACGTGGGCTATTCAGGGACACGCACAAACAGGGCAGTCTGGAGGACAGGAGAGGGTGAGGCACCTCCTACCTGTCTATTCCGGGTACTGGCATACCACCCAGACCCAGTGTATTAGTAACATAAGAAAAAGGAGCCTTCATGGTGGCCACAGGCAGGCATGCAGCTCTGGCCAGAAGGACAGCTGCCTGGCAGCCTAAGGCCCACATGTATGGGCCCAAGGGCAAGCACAGTAGATGGAGGCACACCATCTAGACACGTCGTCGGTAAGCTGATGATGGTGAGCTCCTCTTACCTGAGATGGACTTTCTCAACTTATGAAAGGGTCACACAGGCACTTGCCCATTCTCAGGGACTCACCAGGAACCTCGCAGTCTTCAAAGATTAGCTCACAGGTGTTGGATCCCCTCATGCCCAGCTTGTCCAGCTTCTTGGAGGTGCTGAAGCCAGGCATACCCTTTACAGGGGGAAAAAAAGGTGGCCCCAATTACAGACTAGTCCTCAAGCAGGGCGGCTAGTAAAAGGCAGACCCTTGAGAAATGCCCACCCTCCCATCTGGTCCCGAATTTGCACAACACACTGCCTCCTGCTCCCAGGGTGCCCACTCTGTAGGACTGCCCCACTCCTATAAGCTCCAGCTAATACCCCACCCTCCTCTGCCTCTAGGTGCATTCTCCCCACTTCTCATGGGAGCAGTACTTTCTCAAGGAAATACCCACACCCTGGGTAGCCCCTGACCTTCACTGGCTTTGTTTCCTCTTCTCAGGGGAAAGCACTTCTGGGACACTCTCCAGGTAACTCCATTCCTTTCCTTCTGTACCTCTCCCATCTGTATCTGAGTCCCCCCCAGGATCAAATTCAGCCATCTATGTACTTTGGCCTGAGGCTAACCAGATGCAGTCTGCATTGCCAAATGACTGGCAAAGTATATGGCCGGGCAGGCTAATGCGGGTCGTACCACATGACCATGAGATTTCCAATCTCTGCCAGGCTCTTTGGGCTACCTTCTTTTCTTTCCTCTGGTCTTAGTTCCCTCTTTCTATAGAGGGTATTGCAAACCTTCAGGACACTTAATTCCCGGAATTCTCTCTCAGCCTCCTAACCCCCACGGTTCCCAGCCCTCATGCTGCACAGTCATGACTCAGGCAGCTTCTCCACCATCACCTGTAATCCAGCCCTACTTTTCCCACGGCTTACTGTTGGGTTTGGCTCACTTGCTCCCACACACCTCAATTTTTCCCTCTCCTATATTCCTTTCTCTCTACCAAATAATTATCTCTCTACCAAATAAATCTCTCAGTTTTCTCCCATTTTTTTTTTTAAAGATTTTATTTATTTATTCAACAGAGATCACAAGTAGGCAGAGAAGCTGGCAGAGAGAGAGGAGAAGGCAGGCTCCCCGCTGAGCAGAGCCCAATGCGGGGCTCGAACCCAGGACCCTGGGATTATGACCTGAGCTGAAGGCAGAGGTTTTAACCCACTGAGCCACCCAGGTGCCCCAGTTTTCTCACATTCTTTTTTTTTTTTTTTTTTTTTTTAAAGATTTTATTTATTTATTTGACAGACAGAGATCACAAGTAGGCAGAGAGTAGATAGAGAGAGAGGGAAGCAGGCTCCCTGCTGAGCAGAGAGCCCAATGCAGGGCTCGATCCCAGGACTCCAGAACCATGACCCGAGCCGAAAGCAGAGGCTTTAACCCACTGAGCCACCCAGGTGCCCCAATTTTCTCCCATTCTTGAAAACAAACTCAAATGTCCGCCTTTTCATTCCAACTCCTGCTCCATCTCCCTCTTGCTTCGCTGCAGCCTTCATCCACCACCTGGCCACCCCCGAAGCTGTTCACATGTTCAGAACTTGCTTGTTCTCCACAGCCACTCTCCCCAAGGCTGGCAGGGACACTGTGGTCATCAGATCGAGTTGCTTCCTTCTAGTCCTCATCTTCCTGGACCTTTCTGTGTGGCTCAACCATGCTCAGATCTGACTCATCCTTCTTGGGCTCCAATGTGGCCCTTCTCCTTGCAGTCAGCTCTTCTATCTCCACCCTCCCCGCCCTCTCCGGAGCCTTGGCCTAGCACACACTGATTGTGTCTATGACCAGCAGGAGAGAGCCTTCTGTAGTACTGACTTCAGGAGATAATAGCCTCCTGGCATGCACTGCCCTCCACTCACCTTTTCCACAATAAAGGCCGTGATGCCCCGAGAGGCTGGCACGGCAGCGGGATCTGTCTTGGCGTAGATAATAAGGATGTCAGCATCAGGGCCATTGGTGATCCAGAACTTGTTCCCATTCAGGATGTAGTGATCACCTAAGGATAAGAAGTTGGCTACTTGCTCAAGCCATGTTGGCCCATCCCAACCAGTCACTTCATGGACCTACTGCTGGGCAGGAAGGTGCCCCCTATGGGAAATAGTTCTGGAAAGCCAGCAGAGGCCACCCCCTCCCTCACCCTGAGAAGGGCTGTCCCTCTGTGCATTTCAGCTCCCTTTCCAGAAGCTCCCAAGTCAAGAGAGCCTCACCTTTCTTTTCTGCTTTTAGCTTCATGGAGACAACATCAGAGCCAGCATTGGGCTCACTCATGGCCAAGGCTCCGATGTATTCACCGCTGATCAGCTGTAAGGAAACCACAAAGGTTGGTTATGACTTCAGATGTCCGACCCCTACGGGAGCTCACGACACTGCTTCTCACCCGCTCATGTGATACCCCTTCAGACATCTCTCAGACCAGGTACTGGTAAAGTCCTGGAAGAGAAGTCCACTACCTATACGACTGAAAATCTTTCCCCTTTCCCATTCCCTCTGCAAGGGAAGCGAGTCTCAGTTTTACATTTCTTCAAATGCTCCACAAATGACATCCTGTGAGTGACTCAAGAGTTCTGGTCCTATTTTTAATTCTTCTGAGTGAATTTTTCTAAAGCAAGTCCATGACCCTTTGGGGGGCTAGATGCTCCTGCTTGAGGGCAGCATGTTGTAGACAGCAAGTCTGACTGACCCTTGCCAACCCAGGAGGATGCCTCAGGGTTTCTCCCTCCTCATCTCCTCACCTTGGGGAGGTACTTTTCCTTCTGGGCCTCATTTCCATTGCGCACAATTTGGTTGAGGCACAGGTTGGAGTGGGCCCCGTAACTGAGCCCCACTGCTCCAGACGCTCGGGATATCTCTTCCATCACCAGCACTTGTTCCAGGTAGCCCAGGCCAGAGCCGCCATACTGAACTGGGAATTGGGATCGGCAGGGGAATGGAAAAGGCAGCCCAGATTACATTGGGGCAGTCACAGGAATGTTTACCAGCAGCAAAGAAACACTCTTGTAGCTCCTACTACAAGTTACCCTCTAGCAAGGTCGGTAGGCTGACACTGTGGGCCCTGCTTTACCAGCTCATGGAACTGGCTTTGCCTGCTGCCTCTGGTCAGCTGAGGTGGTTCAGAAAACAGTCGTTGCAAATGCCTGGGTTATTCTGGAAAGACCTCTTATGTAAGACAAGAGAGCCTGCGTACCCACTGTTCAGAAAGCCACAGAAGTGCATGAGCAGATGAATAAATAAAGGGCAACCTGGATTAACCAAGAAACACAAAGAAGGAGGGTCAGAGCACTAAGAATGGACATTAAACAAAGGACGCCATGTGCGAAAGGCCTGAGTAAGGTGAGATTTTCATAGCATAGGTGTTTGGACTAGCATAGCATAGGTGATTTGACTATCAAATCAACATGTTATTTGATACAATAGTATATGTCAATTACGTCTTTAAAAAAAAAAAGGCAAGATTAGTAATGGGGGACTGGAGTGCCACAAATGGTGAATTTCAGAATTCCTCGCCAATTTTTCCTTGGCAACAGATCCAAAATCAAAGTACCTGGCTCATCTGGTATTATGACCTCCCACCCCTAGGCTCGCTCTTTGGGCAAACCCTGGTAAGACTCTCCGCACGTGGGATTGTCTAGATGGTTCAGTCAGTAGAACATGCAACTCTTGATCTTGAGGTTAAGAGTTCAAGCCCCACGAAAGGAACACATTTACTCTGACCAAAAAGTCAGGCTCATCTTAGGCTCTAGGGAAAGGAGAGCCCAACCCCTGCAACTCTAGGAAGGTAAGCCCACAGGCGGGAGGCACCGGAAAGAGCCACCAGGACAACCCTGGTGGAAACTAGAATTTACCAGAACTGGCTTTCTTTGAGGGCTCATAAACCTCCAAACACAGTCTGGTTTGGGAGTTCCCAGTGGCGTTCCCTCTACCACTTTACTTAAGGTGGTCTACATTTTTAAGTCTTTTCATTTTATGACTCTGGAATCAGCTCGAATCCCTGCAACCGTCTCCAAGTGGTGAGGGAAGATGTAAGAACACCGTGTTCCACCTCTGTTCTAACACTACAAGCTGAGGCATTGTGCACTGTTCAGGCTTTGGCAGGTGAGGCCACAGGCTGGTTTCTTTACTGGGCACTGCAAGTCACCTGTGGGGAGAGGACATAGGTGGTCCCAACAGGAACATACCTGTCCTGAGCAGTCCTGCCTAGAGGCTACTAGTAGGGCAGAGTTTAGGAATTAGGGAGATGGGTTTAGACTGACGTGCAGGGAGCCTGGGTGGCTCAGTGGGTTAAGCCTCTGAGTGGGTTAAGCCTTCACCTCAAGTCATGATCCCAGAATTTACAGCAAACACAAACTTGAGCCCCACATCAGGCTCTCTACTCAGCAGGGAACCTGCTTCCCCCTCTCTCTCTGCCTGCCTCTCTGCCTACTTGTGATCTCTCTCTGTCAAATAAGTAAATAAAATTAAAAAAAAGAAAGACTGAAGTACAAGACAGTTGCATGATAATGGAGTTTTCTAAACTCAAATCACTTGGGGGACCTGGGGGAACTTATTAAACATGCAGAGTTCAAGAGTCTAAGTAATTCTGAGTCAGTGAACCACACAGGCCTCATCCCTTTGCCTTCTGGATGTTACTGCTTAAACTGTATACTCCTCCTTGGGCTGACAGTCAATGGATGCATTCTCAGGTCCAAGAGAAAGTGCTGGGTTCTTTGAGCACAAACTTTCCCCTCCTTTCCTGTTTCTTTTAGAAATGGTGTTAAAGGGCATGCAAGAAAAGTTTTCATTAGGGAAGGAAACTATACTCACCAGGGGCGGTAATACCCAAGACCCCCAGGTTTCCCAGCTGCTTCCAAAACTCCTGCCAACAGAAAAAAGTGAAGTGCAGTGAGCTCTGAGAAGGAAGTCAGTCACATGCATCTGGCACATCTGGAACGAGACTCAGATGCTTCACATGAAGGGGCTGCACTGTTAGGGAGGTTTTATTTACCAGAAGACTGTGAGCTCTTCCAGGAAGCGCACAATTCCCGACCCAGCCCAGCCCCTAAACTGCCCCCTTGCTGCTTGGCCCCACTCCCAGCCAACTCCCCCCAGCACAGGCATCATGACTCACTCGAAGATTCTTGAATTCATTGATATGATCAATCTCCTGGGCCTGGGGGGCTAGATGCTCCTGAAGAAACTTAGCCATGGTCTGACGAAGCTAGAGGGAGAGAGGTGGACAGATGCCACTGAGACAGTCCCTTGCTGCCACTAAGAACAGCATCTCCACTACTGAGGACACACTGGGGAAAACAGGCCACAAGTAACCCCACCAACCGGCATCAGATCGAAACTTAGAGATCATAACAGTTTATACTTCCTCAGAGATGATCTTCATCTCTTTTAAGGTCCTCAGCCTAGACAGCTTGAGTATTTTTAAAATGTCACTCCTGTACATAAAATCATTTCATGGCTTTTCATTGTACCTAGAAGGCAAGCTCCTTACTCATGTCTCTAAGGCCCTGCATGAGCTGACCCCTACTGACTCTTCGAGCCTTCTTCAGTATCCTTCTCAGCCCATTCACTGTTCTAGCCATACCCTCTTCAGTTTTTGGCACGTGCCAGGCTTTCTATTCCCCTAGACTTTGGTTACAAAGGATTACTGAAAGAGATTTGAAACTCTTGGCTGACTAGTTTGAGAGCAAGGGCTGAACCCTTTCTGCGGAAGAGGATTCAAACCTCTATCTGCTGCCTGCAAACGCAAATGGATTTTGTAATTCCTGGAGCCTTAGATATTGGCTTAATAGCCAGGAGACAGGCTCCTGGGGAACTCTGCCAACATCTCAAAGGGAACAGTCATCTTCCAGGAAGGCTCTAGTTCAGGCTCACCTGAAATGCAATTTCGTGTTTTGTTCAACTTTGTGCTTTGGACGCAACTGTGTTGAAGAACTTATAGCAGATTAGACAGTGCACTTCAAAGCCCCCGGAGCTGAGTATTCAAAAAAGATTCACTGGTGATTCTTATTAAGCAGGCTTGAGAACCATAGTCTTAAGACAGTGTTCAGGTGTAACTGGACTTCAGAAAGAGGGCTTTTTACTACATGCCAGTGTCCCAGCCAAAACACCATCAAACCTCCACCAGAATACCATCAGCCTTCCAGGAGCCTTCCGATCTCCTCCTAACTCAGCAGCTAGGCTTTGCTGTTTCCACAGCGGGGAGGCTGCGACCCGCGCCCGTCCCCCGCCCTCCGACTGCCGCGGCTGAGTGGGCGCCGGGCAGAGGAGCGTCTGAGTGACCTCCGAGCAGGGCGATGCGGCCTGGCCAGGAGGCCTTGGGGCCTGAAAGGGGATGAGGTTCCTTACCTGTTTCTGCTCCTCGCTTAGCCCGTTGATCGCATCGTCCACGGGCAAGAGGGAGTGGGCGCGCTGGGACACGAGGCTAGCAAGCTGCGCCCGCGGCGACCGCAGCCTCCAACTCACCGCACGCCGTCCCAGAAGCCAAGCCGAAGTCGCCATCGCGGCCTTGCACGCGAATAGCAAGAGGAAACCGGAGCCCAAGCCGCAGCTGCAGAGCCAGCTCCAGCGCCAGCAGCGGCGACCCGCCCCCTGGGCTCCACCAATCCCGGGCTTTGTTGCCCCACCCAATGGGCGAGGGGGTGGGTCTCCAGCAGCCTATCACCCTTGGCTGAAGGCCGCGCTGCCTTAGGTCACCACATCAGCCAATCAGCGGTGAAGAGTTGATCCCGGGTCCCCACCGCGGGGCTGGGTTGGCGCTCTTGGGAGACTTTGCGGGAGTCATCCCTAGGTGGAGACCTTACCAAGTAGAGGAGCGAGAAAGGTGTCTTGGGAGTCTAGGAGTTGTATCTCCCTTGCTTTGAGGTAGCAGTCCCTAACTACAGAGGTCTATATCTGCGGGAAAGAAAATGTTAAAACAGCCTGGGAAAACTCTCCAGATGTCCAGTGCTTGGAAATAAATTGTTAAAAGCCTATCTGGGATGTCTAAGATTGGGTAGGGAGCGCTGGCTCTGTTGTGCACACTGTTAGAAGCCATTAAAACTTGCTTTATTATGTAATAGGGTTGAGTGATTTTGGAGTTTTATGCGAACGAGTTACTATCTTGCAAATTATTCAACGTACAAGAAGAGTATCAGGGCTTTTTAAAAAACAGGGTTGGGGGAGGGGAATGAAGGTACAGAAAAGCAAGAGTAGTGTATCACGAGTATTAAAAAGAAAAACACAGAGCCACAGTGGAGCCACTTAAGGCTCTGAATCAGTAAACTGAGACTTAACTACCTTACTGTAGTTTCACTCCCCCACTGCCCCCGCCCCAGGAATGTAACCTCTAACCACTCAACATGGGATTTGCCAGTCAGCACTGGGAAATTTATTGATGGAACCCCCCCCCCCCCCTTGTGTACCTCTTAGGATGGATCTTGCCTGAAACAATCAATTTTTTCTCATAATTTCCTTTTTCGGTTCCTTTGCTACCTTTAAAAATCTTTCCTTTAGAATGCCAGAGTGGCTCAGTCAGTTAAGCATCTGCTTTTAGCTCAGGTCATGATCCCAGAGTGCTGGGATCGAGTCCCACATCTGGCTCCTTGTTTGGCAGAGAGACTGCTTCTCTCTCCGCCTTGCCTGCCTGTGCGCGCTCTCTCTCTCTGACAGATAAAATGTTTAAAAAAATAAAAACCTTTCCTTTTCTGAGCCTCTTTGGAGTTCCTTTCTATTTGCTAAATGGGATGCTGCCAGAGTCATGAATTGTTTAATAAAGCCAATTAGATCTTTAAAATGGACTCAGTTGAATTTTTGTTACTTAACAGGGGAAGAGAGATGCAATTAAGCCTCTAACCCCCTTCGCTATTTTCCCCCTCTAATGTGGTGGGCTAATGCCCTGAACCGGTCTTTTCAGGTAGTTGAATGCCCTGAGTCTTGGGATGAAAGGCTGAAATGAAATGAATACCACCCATACAGCAAGGCTGTTAGGAGTGCTAAAAAGGAAGCCTTAGGCCCAAGCCTTGCCCCCAGAGCAGCAAATCAAAACCTATTTGCAGTTTCAATTTCTCCCGAGAATAGAATTTTAAACCAGTCAATTTGGAGTTCTCAGGGTGCCTGGGTGGCTCAGCCAGTTAGGCGACTGTCTTCAGATCAGGTCTCTCCTTAGTTTTACTTTTTAGTGGAGCTGGTGGGGGGAGGGGGCACAGACGGGGAGGGAGAGGGATGAGCAGATTGCGCTGAGCACAGAGCATAAGGAAGGACTTAATCTTACAACCCTGAGATCATGCCCAGAATTGGCAGCTTAACCTACTGAGCCACCCCAGGCGCCCCTCCTTACTTTTAGAGATTCTAAAGAGTTTATTCATTTTGTGTTGACAATTCCATTAGGGAATAATTGTAGTTACTTAAAAATGAACTAAGAACACTTTTTCAAGTACCTACACTAAGTTGTTGGATCTGACCATTCAAAATGGAATCACTGATACTTCTTTGGATATCATAAATATTAGTAAGACACTACCTAGGAGCATCATGAACTGAGAGAGTTTGGAAACCTCTGGACAAATGATAAAAATGCCAGGCAAAAGCCTGGGATTCAAGGATCTTCAAGACTTCTACTAACACCAAGTACTTCCCACCCCCAATATTCCTTGGTTCAAATCTTTCTCCATTATTTGCTTGGTGTTTGACCCTCGGTAAATTAACCTAACATCTGTGAGTCTCTTTCCCCAGCTGCATAAAGAGGTAATGGTGCTTACCTTGTGATAGTAATGAGGATTACCTGAGAAATACAGCAAGGAATCATGGGTATAGGCCCCATGGATGGCAGAGTACAAATGGTCAGTTAAGTGACAGACATCTCCTCTTACCTTGAACCTCTGCATAAGCCCAGTTGCCTAACTCACTTCCCCAAGACTCATCTGGATATCCCTTCAGCTCTTTATTCTTTCCTTCAGCATTTCATACTTTGATTTTCTCCCTGAAGGTTCCAATGACAGCCCCCTGCTTGGGTTTATAATTGGCTGGCACAGTTTACAGACTCAGAGAAACATTTTATTTACTGCACAGGCTGTAACTCAGGAATAGCCAGGTGGAAGATACGCAGAGGGTGAGGTGGGGGGAAAGGAAGCGGAGCTGCCTGTGACCTGACCTTGCTTCTCTCCCTGAACCTCCACAGGTTCACTGATCTGGAATGTCCTCTACTTTCTAGCTAGCCTCTCCAGATGTTACTCTTCCTTCAGTCTCTGGTCTGCCTCCTCCTGAAGCCCTCCCCAACCAAACTAGCCCATAGTGAACTACTAGAGTACACACCTATGCCACACAACCCAGTTAGTAAAGTGTTGCTGTTTGTTATTTCACTTACACGTAACCTACACATACAAGTTTTCCCAAATAGATGGTAAGCATCTTTGAGGTTAAGAATGCCATTCTCTATTAAAGTTTCCTAGAGCACCCAGCAGATTGGAGAGTATGAGTTACTGTCTGCTGAGTTTCTCCTAACATGAGTTCATCCAGCCTACGGAACAGATGAATCATCCCGAACACCTCCACGAGTACGAGAGGTAGATGGAGCAACAAAGGTAGGAGGAAGCAACAGAAAAGGCAAAGGAGCACAGAGGGGAGCTGGTGAGGCAAAGGCCCTTGGCTGGCCACCAGCGAACAGGGTTTCGGCGCTGGGTTAGAGAAGTCATAGGCATTGAGGAAGTTACGTTCCTAGGTGTTAACTAGGGCGGCCTGACAAGGAGGTGAGGATCCCACAGCTGAGTTCTCCCGCTCTCTTTCCAAGAAGGAAGTAGAACTTTGGGGGTGGGGGGCAGAAATGCCAATTATACATTCATTTGGGTAAATAATCTTTTAAACTATAAACATGCTGAAAATGGGTAGAAGAAAATATTCAGCCCTTTTGACTGGTGAGTTATGTAACTATGTACGTCTGATTTTGGGGACATAACCAACTGTATGAATGTGTGTGTGAAGGCAAAGAAATTTAGCCCTAAAGTCAGGGTGGGGGTATTCCTTGGCCTGGTTGTGTGGTAGTCTCAATGCTCAAGAGTGGAGGGGGGTGAGGTTAGTATAGAAATTGGGAGATGCAGAAAAACACGGAAGATAGCCCAAGTCTGCCTAGAACAACTAAGAAATGAAATAGAGCTCTGCCTTTGGTAAACCAGAGGGAAGCCTACCATGGACTTTAGCTAACTAGGGATCCATGGGGCCAGGCCCTGGATTGGCTATGCAAAGAGCAGAAGAGAACCAGGCTCAGGAATATAGAGAGGGCACAGGTAGCTAGTGACACAAAGCTGGAGGATGGAGTCAGGCATCTACTGCCACAAACAGCAGACACCCTCAGAAGACCAGCTCTGCTCCTGAAAGACAGCAGGGCTAACCACAGAGCACTGAAGGGGAAGAAAAATATTGTGGGTTACACTGGAGTCTTGAACTTGTTCCTTGGATTAGGCCAAGAGTATTCGGTGGACATGGGTCAGTTAATGGCTTATTTTCATTTCTCAGTGTTGCAGTCTGGATTGTCACAGAAATGTTTATTTTAAAAGTAGCACTTAATAAAAAATAAAAGCAGAAGTGATTTAGATTAAAAGCTCCAAGTTGTATTATTTCAGGTAGGTGTTACTGCTATCTAAACCTTCACCCTCATTTATTAAGCCATTTCCAGTAACTTCACGTTCATTCATTTAACAATGAGGTCTAGAGCCCAACCAGGATTAGACAAAGTGTGTTCCAAGTTAGAAGGGGACAGCATCGCTTCTCAGTGATGTCTCCCATGGAGTCTCTGTATTCCACGGTACAATTAAGGTTTTCTTCCTATGCATCTGAATGTGACCTTTGGGATCGTCTGGCTGTGGCTAGTTTAGTCTCCTGATTCTAATGGCCTGCCGTTTGCTTTGTTGGCTAGAGGGTCAATCCAAGCTTCTGGGGACAGAGGGGCTCTCTTGTTGGCCTCGATTCTGTATGTGCAAGGTTCAGGAGGGCCCATCAGTCTGAGGGGGGGCGCACGCTTGCCTAAAGGAGGAACCGCCATTCCAGCATAGACTGTCCTTAATCCTACTGCAGAAACTGTTTCCATTCTGGGGATAGTGAGTCCTAGAAGGTCATGGCCGAGAAGCAGATGTCCTACGTGGCTTCCTCTGTGGGAGCCATCTGGTCACTTGCTTTTTATCACATTTCTAATAGCTGTTCCATTTCCTCAAGGGCTGCTGTAAAGTCATTTACTTGACTGTTACATAACGTCTGCTGTTCTAGGAACCGGGCTCTCTCTTCTTCTTTCATCTTCAACTTTACTTTTAAGGCCTGCATGTAAAGACATTCAGAAAGGAAGGAAGAAACAAACGAACACCCACAGGACTTTGAGTCACACGAAAGGCAATACCATTTAAGGACACTATGCTTCTCTTCCCTTGAGAAGACGATGCGAATATTGACATGAGATTTTTCAGTCTTAGATCTGTTTATCTTGGCTGGTTTTAGGAATGGTCTCTCTTTACTACAGACTCCTATATCTAAACTGGAGCCATGAAATCCTCTAGGATTCAGTGTACTGGCCCATGATTCTTCCAAGCAGTCCAAAGCAGTCTAGACTCAATCCGGGTTTCCTATTACAGATTTCCTTGAGATACCAAGTTTCCAAAGCAGAGCTGTCACACAGGTCCACCTCATACACTGAGTAACCTAGTGTTTTGTACACTGCCTCAAGCCCTGTAGATGTGAACATTTCTGAGTGTTTGGAAGAGAAAATCAGTTGTTGAAAAAAAATGGTGAAATCAAGTGAAGTCTTGGAATTTAGTGAATAGTAATGCATCAATGTTGGCTTTTAAATTATGACAAATATACTATGATAATGTATGATGTTAATATTAAGGGCACTGAATTCTCTGTATTTATCTTCGCAACTTTCCTATAAATCTATGATTACAAAGCAGTTTATTAAAAAGAAAGAAATGTATGAAAAGGAAGAATCCTCCAGAGCCCTACCCACCATGGTGGGAAATGGTAATCCTGCCTCAAGGTGATGTCTGCCTCTCACCTGTAACTCTTCCATCTGCTTTTTGGCTGTTTCATTGAAAAACTTCAGCTCATCTTGCAAAGTTTCTAGCAGCAACTAAGAGGAAAGTACAATGTAGTAACAAATCGTTACGGATACGTGAAAACTTTCTTCATATAAACTAATCTCTTCATATGAAATGAGAGTTGATTAGATGATTGCTAACAATCCTTCCATTCTTTCAGGCATTTACTGAGTGTCCCCCATGTGCCAGGCTCTTTCTTGGGGCACCCCTGGAGGAACTCAGTCCAAGCGATGGACAGATCACCCTACTTCCCTGTGCTCTATGTTACACAAAACAGAGTAGCCATTGAAGAGGTGACTACTGCCCTAGGGGGTGGAGGAAGCCTTCCGTAGCTAGAATTCTATGATTCTAAGATGACAACTGATCTTCCTGGTGAAGAGGGCATAGAATCTCAAAGACTTTAGCCCAAACAACCACCTTCCTACTTACTACTGGAGAAGCCAATTTTACTCCAGGCTGGACCTTTCCATCCTACAGTTCTCAATAAATGGCCCAGGGGAGAAGTTTGGTAAAGTGGAGAAGAAAGAAACCAGAAAGTTCTCTATACATGTCCATGTTAACATGTGAATTAAAAGGGTGCCTGGGTGGCTCAGTGGGTTAAGCCTCTGCCTTCAGCTCAGGTCATGATCTCGGGGTCCTGGGATTGAGCCCAACATTGGGCTCTCTGCTCAGCAGGGAGCCTGCTTCCCCCTCTCTTTCTGCTGCCTCTCTGCCTACTTGTGATCTCTCTGTCAAATAAATAAATAAAATCTTAAAAAAAAAAAAGTATCTTAAAGTAGCACATTTTCAACTCAGACTCGCTCAACATCTGTAAGCACAAAGTTGCTTTCCAAGTGAAATATGCTATTTGGAGTACACATAGCTGTCTTCCACTATCATGGAAAATAAATGCGGCTTCCTGGGGTTTGCTGAGCACGTGGCAGAGCCCTTCTTGGCCCGGCAGAGCCCCACAGTCACTTTGCCTCCGCCCACTCACACCCATGCCCTCACCATAGAGTCCGTGTGATCGGTGGTGGATCCTTGCTGTGATGCCAGGGCCTCACTGCCTAAAACTGATGCAAACGACAAAGTCAGCCTTGCTTAGGGAACCGCACCTAAAACAAAAACTAAAAACCCCTCCATGGACAAGTACAGGAGTATTCATGAGGGAAACTTCTTGAAGAGTCTGGCAGTTTTCCCCTTGGCAGGGTCACCTACACCTACCATCAGAGCTTTATTTTATCTCCCTCCTCTCTAGCTTTGGATATGGTTAAAAGTTCATTCTGCTTTCCCTTCAGCTTAGCAGAAAATTTGTACAAACGAAATGTGTCATTTGAGTTTTTGTTTTTATAATACAAAAACCCATTTTTATTTAAAAAATTTTTTCTAGGGGCGCCTGGGTGGCTCAGATGGTTGAGAGTCTGCCTTCGGCTCAGGTCATGATCTCGAGGTCCTGGGATTGAGCCCCACATCAGGCTCCCAGCAGGGAGTCTGCTTTTTCCTCTCCCTCTTACCCTGCTGTGCTCTCTTTCTGTATCTCTCTCAAATTAATAAATAAAATATTTTAAAAAATTTTTTTCTGAAGATTTATTTTATAGAGGAGAGAGAGTACACTTGAGTGTGGAGTGGGGTGAGGGGAGGAAGGAGAGAGAGAATCTCAAGCAGGCTCCCTGAGAGCCTGACAGAGGGCCAGATCCCACCGCCCTGAGATCATGACCTGAGCTGAAATCAAAAGTCCCACACTTAACCAACTGAGCCACACATGCACCCCACAAAAAACTATTTTTTAAAGGTTTTGGGGCTTGGAGCGCATGGGTGGCTCAGTTGTTAAATGTCTGCCTTCGGCTCAGGTCACAGTCCCAGGGTCCTGGGATTGAGCCCTGCATCGGGATCCCTCTTCAATGGGAAGCCTGCTTCTCCCTCTCCCACTCACTTGTGTTCCTTCTCTTGCTCTCTGTCAAATAAATAAATAAAATCTTAAAAAAAAAAAAGTATTTGGGCTTAAGAATTATTATTTTTGGTAAAAGTAGTACATATGCATTATAAATTAAAATAATATAAAAATGTGGGACGCCTGGGTGGCTCAGTTGGTTAAGCAGCTGCCTTCGGCTCAGGTCATGATCCCAGCGTCCTAGGATCGAGTCCCACATCGGGCTCCTTGCTCCGCAGGGAGCCTGCTTCTCCCTCTGACTCTGCCTTCCACTCTGTCTGCCTGTGCTCGCTCTCACTCGCTCGCTCTGACAAATAAATAAATAAAATATTTAAAAATATATATATATAAATGTATGGTAACATGTTAATCAGCAGCATTCAAACTCAGTGTTCCTGAATCCAGAGAAGCCTGGGCCCCTTCACTGGGTATTCTCAGGCTCCTCAACTCAGTCTGAAGCTCTTGTACAGTCCTTGGGCAATTCCTGCTTCCACTCCCATTCTTGCTACAGACTCTACTCTCTAGGGACAGGGTCAGAACCAAAATCACATTTAACCATTGCGATTCTGCTGATGAGCCAGGTTTAGGAGCCCTTAATAAAGTATCACTTCTGTCTTTTCCCACTTGGGAAAGTTACTTTGCTATCTACCTTGAAAAAAAGAAAATACTTCTGGTTTATTTGCAAGGTCACACTTGTTGGCACCAAATGAATGGCATGAATGAAGTGTTCAGATAGGAGATAGTCCTCTGTCCACAACCACAAGGGAACAAAGAAAAGCTCCTCAGGGCATCTGGCTGGCTCAGGCTACAGAGCCTGTAACTCTTGATCTCGGGCTTGTGACTTCAAACCCCACATTGGGTGTAGAGATTACTTAAAAATAAAGAAAATCTTAAAAAAAAAAAAAAAAAAAAAGATACTCCCAATATTTCTTGCTTTGCTAAGCACCCTGCACTGAATGGCCCAGCTGGCACTGGCTAGGCTGGCACTCTAGACAGACAGTCCACAACCACTCCCCCACCCCTGCCCCACCTCAGGAAGGGGCACATGCACTGACTCCTCCGAAGGCAACCGTGCACTGTCTCTTACCTGGGTTGAGGCCCTTGCTCTCCAAAATTGCCAAACAGTTGTCCTGAAACTTCTCCAGCAGCTCCACCTTTTGGGTCAGGTCCTTCAGTTCTCCCTATGGAGGTGCCATACAGACAGTACAGACCTGTTCCCCTTACAGGGTGGGTGGGGGTTTCTCTCCTTCCCCTGCTCTGATACCTGCACAGCAAAAGCCTGGCTTCTTTCTTCCTCTACTCGGGCCCCCGGGCAAGACAAGCTTCTCCTGTCCTGGGGCCATCCCACCAGAGGCTAGCCATTGCCTAGTGCGGTGATGACAGAGGTCTGGTGGTGGTCTCTTACCTGAGTTTCAGTCAACTTCTGATGCAGCTGCTTGTTGACGGCCTCTAAGAGCTGGTTCTTATCTTTGAGCTCTTCCTCTGATTTCTGTTTACTCAGTGGTTTGTAGCTGTAATGATAATTTGTGTTTAGGTGAAGAAGTGGAGGTATAAGAAAATGGGCTACAGAATCATCCAAACAGGGGTTCAACTCTTGGCTTAATTATATAGTAGCATCTGACCCTCAGTAAGTTACATAACCTCTCTTGAGACTTTGTTTCCTCATTTCTAGAATTAGGATAATACCCACAACTCATAATTCTATTACTGTGAAAAATAAGAGAGAGAATACATGTAGAATTCTTAGCACAGGTAACATAGTAAACAATAGTAAACAATAAATAATAGCCGACACATAGTAAACAATAAATAGCCATCATCATCACTAACTTTTCAGTGCCCTCAGAGTCCTTCTTGAGTAGTATTTTATCTCCAGAACTTTAAAAAAAAATTATTTTTTAAGTCATCTCTACACCCAAAGTGGGTCTCGAACTTACAGCCCCGAGATTAAGAGCTACATGCTTGGGGCATCTGAGTGGCTCAGTCATTTGAGTGCCTTACTCTTGACGTTGGCTCAAGGTCATTAGATCGAGCCCCATGTCTGGGCTCCACGCTCAGTGGGGAGTCAAACATGCTTGAGATTCTCATTCCCTCTCCCGGTGCCCCTATCTTGCTTGCACATACTCTCTAAAATAAATCTTTAAAAAAATTAAAAAGAAAGAGTTACACGCTCTACCAACTGGGCTGGCTAGGGCCCCTATCTTCAGAACTTTCAAGACATGCACAAATAATAGATTTGGAATTAGAACCTACTTCTATCAATTTTCCAGCTTGTATTATTTCTATCTTCAGAAGCAAAATAGACAAGCTATCCTCAAACAGAGAGATGGATTCTCCCCCAGGATTTCTACTACCACCATTTTAAAGTCACTAACCACATGCAATGCCTCATATCCCGTAGGCTCACCCTCCGATCCTCCTATCCACGGCTATAGGTGGCTTTGAAGTCCAATCAGCAGTGAACCTGGCATGGAACCCAGAAAGCTCCTGTCTGGTTCTCAAGATGGGAGCCTCAAAGATCCTAGTCCTGCCAGTGGTTCTCAAACCGGGCTGTGCCTCCTCACTGAAAATTCCACTCAGATTTTTGGCGTGGCACCCAGGCTGTCACACAGTAAACAAACTTATGAGTGATTTCTGAGGCACAACCAGGACTGAGAGCCTCCACCTTAAAATGGTGGCCAACTTTTGCTTACCCTGCTGCTCACCTCTTTCTGAGGTTCTTCCTCGTGCCAGGGTCTGCAGCTTTTACCTGCCTAGAGAAGCAAAAACAAAGAAATCATGATGTTCACTCCTCTTACTGTGATCATTTTGCAATATATACAAATAGCTAACCATTATGTTGTGCATCTGAAACTAATACAATGTTGTGCATAAGTAGACTTGGGGCAATTAAAAAAGTAACAAAGAGGGCATCTGGGTGGCTCAGTCGGTTAAGCCTCAGGTCATGCTGGGATCGAGCCCTGCCTCCCGCTCCCTGCTCAGTGAGGAGTCTATTTCTCCCTCTCCCTCTGCCTGTTGCTCCCCCTGCTTGCTCCCCCTGCTTGTGCTCTCTATCAAATAAATTTTTTTAAAAAAGTAATAAAGAAATCAGAGAATGGTAGCACTGCTGTTCTGTGTGTTGTGAACAAGGCAGAACAAAGAGCCTGGATTTCTGAGGAAAAAACCAGAGACCATATACAATGCCAACAGCTTGAGAAGCTCAGAGGGCCCATGTGCTGTCGTTTGAGCCTAGACTATTGGAAAAAGGCTTATGAATAGGGAATGGGCTCCTCTCCTGGCCCACCTCAATGGCCCGACTGACCTGCTCCTGCTCAGAGTGGTATAGCTACGCCCTGTCAAGCTGGCTGACATGGGAACTGAGTATAGGGAAACAAGCATGCTACCTGGGACAGGACGACACTCAGACAAGCAACCTGAGTTAACAAGCAGCCCCACACACCCCGACCACCACTAAAGCCTGGTGTTTGGCCAGGGTCTGGCTATTTGCACACTCAGAGCAAACAAAGTACCTCTTATCCTAACCCTTGCTGGGCCTCCTCGGAACTGTTTGACACAGACGGTTCTAACACACCGCTGTTCGGGGCCACGGACTCCGACTGCCTGCTGCTCTCAAAACCCCTCTTTTCTAAATCTTGATACCGAGCAACCTCTAGCAAGATGTTCTCATCGGGTACCAATGATTCAACTCTCACCCGTTCTCTCGTCTTGGTTTAGTGACTTTTATAACATCGTTTTCTGAACCTCCTGAATGAAGTCTGGAAACATCTGCTTCCTTGGACTTAACAGGTAGCAGGCTCTTAGAAGTGGCTCGAGTTTGTGTGTCTGCAAAGGAAGACAAGCTGCTGAGACCTCAATGGTCATGACTCAACCGAAGAAATGCTATGTCAGCTCCGTTCCAGGCTGTCAGCACCCTGTATTTTCTGGCCTGTCTCAATTTGCAAGGACTAATTCAGAAGAATACACTTCTAGACTAACAGGGGATGGAAACCAAAATCCTTGGAAGGTGATAGTGCAATATACTTGAGGATAGCCAAAAGCCTGATGATCTGGCAAACTGAACGGCTAAGGGGACAGGCATGAAAGTGGACATTGATACAAGAGAAGAATGAAAAGAGGGGTCACGTAGCTGTCAGCAGGGCTGATGCGCAGCTGGAGCCTTCCTCCAGGACCAGTGGAACCGAAACACCTTGCAAAAATCCTCCGCCCTCTGCCCTCTGCCCGCTCTTCGGAGGCTACACTCAAGCTGCTGCGAAGTTCTCCTTTAACGGTTGCATAGTTGTTTTTAATCTTTTTATTCATTTTTTAAAGTAGGCTCCATGCCCTATGTAGGGCTTGAACTCACAACCCTGAGCTCAAGAGTCATATGTTTTATCAAGTGAGCCAGCCAGGCACCGCAGGTCTCTGTTTTCAAGTAAAAGGTAACCTTGGGGGAACATATTTACCTTCTCTTCTGAGTATTAGTAAGTTATGCACAGTAACACATCCTCCCCCAGATGAAAGGGTGTTAATAAAGTGATCAAAATGACCACTCTTTGCTGACTGGAATCAATTCTAATAATCTGTACTTGCTAAAGCCTAAGGACTGCATTGTAGAAAAAATTTAGCAGGACTTAACAAAGACTATCTTCTTGAAATGAGAGATGTGGGGCACCTGGGTGGCTTAATGAGAGAGGTGGGGGACCTGGTGGCTCAGTTGACTAAGTGCTTGCCTTTGGCTCAGGTCAAGATCCCAGAGTTACCGGATTGAGCCCCGAAGCAGGCTCTCCAGCTCAACAAAGAGTCTGTTTCTCCCTCCCCGCCCTCTCTCAAATAAAATCTTTTTTAAAAAATGAGAGATGCTAAGGAGGGGAAATGGATAGCTGGTCAAGGAAGGAAAAGAGACTTGTTCTTCATGGCATAATATTTTCTAACTTTGGACTCTTTTTTACATGTGTATATTAGGTAGGCAAAAACCGTAGGAGATAGCCTTAAAATGTTAAACTGTTGAGGTTATATATGATCATAAAACTGGGACAGGGATAGAAAGCTGAGATTAAAAACTTCCAACTTGGCTGGGGAAAGCCAGTCTCCACTCAAAGAGAGGGCACTGCTCTCCAAGGCAAAGGCTGTTGCAGGAGCATGCTCCCCTCTACCTCCCAATAACTCCTAGGTCCTGCTGATGCCAGATTACCAGTTAGGTGTTCGGAGGTCAGGTAAAACCAACCAACCAACCAACCAACCAACCAACCTTTAAGCCTTTTGAGGAAACCCTTTTTATTTATAGATCAATCTTCTACTGCTCATCTACCAGCAGCACAGAGTCCCCTGGGAGGAGTCCTAAATAGCTACTGCCAAATCTGCCCCCACAGGTTCTGATGTTTGAAGCTTATTTTGTGCCCTGCTCTTGAGATTAAGGAGCTCAAGAGCCTACATGACTTTCAACCACAAGCTCAGCAACACAAAGCAAGATGGCAAAGCAATCAAAAATTGTTTTTAATCCTATTTCTTTTCCCAAGGTTATGGAAAACTCTGGCTAGGCTTGGCCCCTCTCTCTTACTTCACCCAACAATTGATTGACAATTTACTGTATAAGTGACACGGTGCAGAAACAAATGTGAACGAGACAAGGTGCAAACCCTGGTGCCTCCCAGAATCACACTTCTCAAAGGACTCTCTTCCCTTCTCCCTGACAACAAATCCAGTCCCTCCAGGTAGCCCAGATCTGGAAATCAAACTGGCAACTGTTTAAAAAGGGATTCCTGGGGCCCTGGGATGGCTCAGTCGGTTAAGTGTCTACCTTCAGCTCAGGTCATAATCCCAGGGTGCTAGGATTGAGCCTTGCATCTGGCTCCCTGCTCAGTGGAGAGCCTGCTTCTCCCTTTCCCCTTGTTTGTACGCGCTCGCTCTCTCTGTCAAATAAATAAATAAAATCTTAAAAAAGGGGGGAGGGGATTCCTAGCTTGAGGAAATAATACTGTGAAACAATCAGCAACTTAAATCTAATTAGTAAATGCAGCACGATTAGGTTCAGGAAGTGGAATGGGGGAGGGCACGTCTAAATCCTACGACAGGGCCCTTGCCCCAACAACTCCCGTCATAAACCTAGACAGCCTAGTTCTAGCGGAGGTAGCAGGTTGTCAGAGCTGATAAACTGCCCTTTCCCAGACCGCGCCCCCCTTTTCTGGCCACTGGTCTGTTCCCTCGTACTCCTCCGCCTGACCACCCCGCTGGGCCAGGGCTGTGTGGATACCCACCTGCCGGCAGGCCGCCGCTCTGCACAGCGGGGGGCTGCAGAGTGTATACTGTCTTAACCACGCTGGTCATCGTAACGAGGCGGCGCAGCTGAGGTCTGAAAGGTGCAAGGTGAAAGTTACCCTGGGTTGGGTTTGGGGGCCGGAGTAGGTGGAGGGCCCCCGGAGAGCGCGACCTGGCCTGTCTCGGCCAGGGAAAGAAGTCGGGAGAAATAAAATTCTCCATTCCCAGACCACTCCGCCCGCCCCATATCTAGCTCCATCCCTCGCCCCGGGAGAGTCGAACCCAGGCTCCTGCAGCTCCTGCCCGCAGCCCTCGTTGCCCTGGTTCAAAGGATGCTCCTCGGTAACTGCCGCACCAGCGACCGGGTCTGCCGCCGGGCTTTCAAATGGAAACTTCCGGTGATTGGGCGGGAGGGGGCGCGGTTCGCGCTCTGTAGGCGGCCATGTTGTACGGCTAGCCGTGCTGGGGACCACGCCTTTGGAAGCTGCCATGCTGTACGGCAGGTCAGAACTGAGGCAACAGCAGGAGCTTGTAGGCTTAGGGTGTCAGAGGCCCCAGGTCTGGGTGGGGGAGGGGAGTGGTGCACTTTGCCTGCCTGAAAGGAGCTATGAGCCGCCAGCGTCATATTCCGGGCTTGAGACATAAACGCCATCGCTGTTAGAGTCTATGTCACAATCCTCTTTATTTGTTGGCAAGAGCAGAGGAGTGTTTGGTTGCGCAGGGTGGAGAGTAGCCAGTGAGGTTTAAAAAGGGTCTGTGGGCGGAAATCGCCACCTCACCTACCCTCAGTCCTAACTTTAAAGATTATTTATTTGATAGAGAAAGCATGTGATCGGGGAAGAGGGAGAGGGACAGGGAATCTCCAGTGGACTCCTCGCTGGTGGGGAGCCCCAGGCGATACTTGATGTCACAACCTTGAGATCATGACCTGGGCCAAAACCCAGAGTGGGGGGCTTAAGTGACTGAGCCACCCAGGCACCCCAGTCCTAACTTTAATAACACTTATCCAGATTTTTTTTTTTTTTTTTTTTTTTTTAATGTATGCTCTATGATCAACAAGGAGCTGGGACTCACAACCGGGAGATCATGAGTCCCAGGCTCTACCGACTGAACCAGCCACGTGTCCCAAAACTTATCCAGATTTTAAGCAGAGATTCAGAGCTACTCCTAGAGAACAGGTCAGGGTTTTCAAGCACTTAAGGCACTCATTCATTTTACTCAGTAAATATTTAATGAGCGCCGGCTGTGTGCCAGACCATTCTTCTAAGAGGACAGATGGAGGAGAAGTAACAAATATCCAGACTGACTTTGGCTTTGTCCTCCTTGAGTTTACAATCTAAAAAATGGAAACAAAAAAACCACACAAACTGGGGCATCTGGGTGGCTCAGTGGGTTAAAGCCTCTGCCTTTGGCTCAGGTCATGATCCCAGGGTCCTGGGATTGAGCCCTCATCAGGCTCTCTGTTCTGCAGGGAGTCTGCTTTCTCCTCTCTCTCTGCCTGCCTCTCTGCCTACTTGTGATCTCTGTCTGTCAAATAAATAAATAAAATCTTTAAAAAAAACACACACACACACAAACTTATTAGTTACATCTCAAAAAAATCTCAAATAAATATATTTACCATTTGTAGTAAAACTATGAAGGAAAAGCACAATGTGCTATGAGAGAGAAAATTGGGGAAACAGTTGAAATTGGATAGTCAGGAAAGACATCTAAGGAGATATTTGATTAATGAAAGATGGATGAGAGTCTGGGGCACCTGAGTGGCTCTGTGGGTTAAGTGTCTGCCTTCGGTTAAGATCATGATCCCAGGGTCCTGGGATCAAGCCCTGCACGGGGCTCCCTGCTCAGTGGGGAGACTGCTTCCCTCTCCCTCTGCCCCTCACCCCTGGTTGTGCCCTCTCGCTCTCTCTCAAATAAATAAAATTCTTAAAGGGTGACTGGAGTTAACCAGATAAACAGTGGGGGAGGGAGGAAAAATGTGAAGTCACAAAGCAGGAATGACTAGTTGGGAATGAAAGATGGGAGGAAAGCAGTACAGATAAAGCTGGAGAAATAAGAAGCCAAATGGCAAGGTTTGCAGACTGAAGATGAAGAGATTAGATTTTACTTTTTTTTTTTAAGATTTTATTTATTTATTTATTGGACAGAGACAGCGAGAGAGAGAGAGAGAGAGAGAGAGAACACACAAGAAGGGGGAGTGGGAAAGAGAGAAGCAGGCTTCCCGTTGAGCAGGGAGCCCAATGAGGGTCTCATTCCCAGGACCCTGGGATCATGACCTGAGCTGAAAGCAGACACCCAACGATTGAGCCACCCAGATGTCCCAAGATTAGATATTTATCTTAAGAGTAATGGAAAGTCATTGAAATACTAGAGCAGGAGAATGTTATTCAATTTATCTTTTAAAAGCTTACTGTGACTACTTCATGGAGAAAGGTCTGAAGGGGGTAAGGGCAAAACTGTAGAGATAGTTGGGAGGCTGCTGCAATCATTCCCATGAGAGATGATGGTGGCTTGGCCATGAGGGTGCTGGTAATAGTGAGAGTGCAGAGGCCACTTTGAGGCAAACAGGCTGGAGCGATGGAATGCAGGAAGAGCCCACAGCAACACCTGGCTGAATACAGACAGACCCATCAGGCCACCCACCTCAAAACCTCCCTAGGTCCTAACTGACCAATGGGCTCCTACAACTAGGCACAGTTACCAAAAAAGGGAAGATTCCATAGTCTCAAACTGTCCTCACCTTCCTTCCTTAAAAACAGCTCCCACCCACTCTCTCCTGGCAGACAACCTCTCCTCTGCTGTCCTCCCCATGGCTCCCTTGTGGCATATTCAATAAATGTCTATCTCTTTTGTTTTGCTTCAGGCGAATCCTTTCACCGCCCATGCCACCGACTTCCACCTGATCATTGCCCTACATTCTGTAGGCCCCGTTCCAATTGGACAGACACTCCATTTAGACACCACAAGGGTGGAAGAGAAGCAGACACATTTAAGACAGCTTTTGGACATAGAATCTCAGGACTCGGTGTTGGACTGCATGTGGGAAGAAGGGAAAGGACTCTTTTCAAAAGATTATTTAAGGTTTATTTATTTATTTGCTTACTTGAAAGAAAGAGAGAGCATAAGCAAGCATGAGCAAGCACAAGTGAGCACAAGAAAGGCGAGGGGTAGAAGGAGAGGGGGAAGCAGGCTCCCTGCTGAATAGGAAGCCTGATGTGGGACTCTATCCCAGGACCCCAGGAGCTGAAGGCAGACACTTAATTGACCGAGTCACCCAGGTGCCCCTCAAAAATTATTTATTTTAGAGAAAGAGAGAGAGCACAAATGAGGGGAGGGACAAAGGAAGATATTCTCTGAACAGACTCCCACCAAGCATGGAGCCCAAAGCCAAAGTGGGACTCGATCCCACAACTGGGATCCCTGAGATCATGACCCCAGCCAAAACTCAGAGTTGAACGCTGAGCCCCCCAGGTGCTCTGAGAAGGAAGTCTTAAGGAGAATTCTCAGGCTTGAATAACTGTGTGGAAAGCGTCACTATTTTATGTTGCTGGGAGATTGAGAGCTTAGTTTTGAATTTAACTTGAAATGCCTCTCAGACATTCAAGTGGAGCTGTCAAGTAGATAGTTTGAAATATAGGCTTCAAGCCCAAAGGGGAATCTGGGTTAGAGATCTACTCTTGAGATCTGGGTATATGTGGATGTATTAAAAAAAAAAAAAAAAAAGCTGAGATATTGGGTGAGATCACCAGGGGAAGAAGTGTACAGAGTCTACAGAGAGCCAAGGATAGGGATAGTAACATTTAGGAGTTGCAGTGAAAAGCTGTCAGCCAAAAAAAAAAAAAAAAACTGATAAAGAGGTGCCAGGGAGGTAAGAAGACAACAAAAAAGGGTGGTGTTTTAGAAGCCAAGGAGCAGGAAGTGGTAAAAACTGCCAAAGGAGGGAGTGGTAAACTATAGAGAATAACTGATAAAGAAGTCATTGGCAAATACAGCAAAAGGAATTCTGGTGGAGAGGTGGGTCTGAGTGGAAGCCACATTGGAGTGGGTTAAAGAGTACATGAGAGATGAGGAAGTTGGGATGGCAGATGCAGACATTAGAAACTTTGTGAATGGAGTAGAGCAACTGGGCAGTCACTGTGGTGCTGGGTTGTGGGGGTCAAGGAAGGGTTTTCCCCAAGATGCAGCTACTGGTGGATACATGTACTAAGGGGAATGAGCTAGCTGAGAGGAGGAAAAGGATGCTTCAGGGGGAGAGGGGATGATCACAGGAGCAAAGTCATATGCAAATGGAGAAGGAAGATGGAACCTGGAGTAGCATTTTCAAGATCATCTATTTTTTTGTTCACATACCTTCACATATAATTAAACAAAAACAATATGCCCTCTCACCCATTTTTAGTTGATGCCTGCATTTTTCCCAATTTTAAATATTTTTAAAAGCCAACTTTCTACCTATCATGTATTATGTACTTCTTTATTAATTTCTAAAATTGTTTTCTTTTGGTGTTTCATTTTAGACAATTTCTAGTTTCATGTCTTCAAGTTCACTAATCTTTTTTTCTGCAGTATCTAAACTGTTGTTAATTCCATCATCTCATTGGCTTTTCATCAAGCCATCATCTCATGGCTTTTCATCTCATTCATTTGTTTCCATCTCTGGAAGTTCAACTTGCATATTTTTGAAAATATCTTCCAAGTCTCTACTTAGCTATATGAACATATGGAATACAGCTATAATAATCTCTTTGCTAATTCTCACATCAGTGTCAATTCTGGGTTGGTGTCAATTGGTTTTCCTCCTCACTATGGTTCACATTTTTCTGCTTATTTGTACGACTGCTAATGTTTTATTAGACCTCAGGCACTGTAAATTTTGTGTTTTCACATGCTGGTTGTTTTTGTATTTTTGTAAACATTTCTTTTTAAGATTTTATTTATTTATCTAACTGATAGAGATCATAAGTAGGCAAAGAGGCAGGCAACGAGAGAGGAAGGGAAGCAGGCTCCCTGCTGAGCAGAGAGCCCTATGCTGGGCTCAATCCCAGGACCCTGGGATCACGACCAGAGCAGAAGGCAGAGGCTTTAACCCACTGAACCACCCAGGCAGCCCTTCTGTAAACATTCTTGAGGTTTGTTCTGAGATGCAGTTACATCACCTAGAAATAGTTTGATCCCTTCAGGTGTTGCTTTTAAAATTTATTAAATGGGATGAACAACTATGATTAATAAAAAATAAATAAATAAACTGGGGCTAAATTGTCCCCACTGCTAAGGCAAGACTCTTCTAAGAACTCCAACCAATGCTTCTTAAAATTATGAGGTTTTCCAATCTGATTGATGGGAACAGTCACTGTTCCAGTCCTTTCTGAATATTGGCTACTGTTCCCTCTAATTATTTCGGATGATTCTTTCCTTAGTCTCAAGTAATTTCCTAACATTTCCATGATAAGTAGTGCTCGGCTGAATACTTGGCGGGGAGGGGCCCTTTCCAGAATTCTCTCTCAATGCACCTTTTTTCTCACCAGCACTCTGTTGTGAGCACAGAGTTTGGATTGCCACAAACTCTGAGCTATCTCCTCAGTTCAAGGAGCCTGCAGGGCCCTGCCTGTGTTCTCCCTCCCTGCAATTCATCCTGGAAACTCTCTAAAGCAATAAGCTAAGGCAATCATAGGGCTCATCTCATCTGTTTCTTGTCTTTCAGGGATCACTGTCTTTGTTGTCTGGTGGCCACCATCTTGAAAACTGTTGTTTCATAGTTTTTATGCTTAGTTGATTGTTTCTGGAAGGAGGGCAAATCTGGTCTCTGCTACTCCATCTTGTCTGAAATGGGAAGTTGTAATATGTACTCTAAATGTATTTTTGTTCAAACCATGGAGCTGCAGATTTAAATCATTCAATTTTTGGAAAATGCCCACTGTATATCCTATGTGCAAAGCCAAACCTCTGTGCCCATCAGCCAAATCAGATTGACTATCTTTTTTTTTTTTTAAAGACTTTATTTATTTGACAGAGAGAGCGAGAGAGAGATCACAAGTAGGCAGAGAGGCAGGCAGAGAGAGAGGGGGAAGCAAGCTCCCCACTGAGCAGAGAGCCCGATGTGGGGCTCGATCCCAGGACCCTGAGATCATGACCTGAGATCATTAGAGGCTTAATCCACTGAGCCACCCAGGCGCCCCTTGGCTATATATATATTTTTTAAGATTTTATTTATTTATTTGAGAGAGAGACAGTGAGAGAGAACATGAGCGAGGAGAAGGTCAGAGAGAGAAGCAGACTCCCTGCGGAGCCGGGAGCCCGATGCGGGACTCGATCCCAAGACTCCGGGATCGTGACCCGAGCATGGGCAGTCGTCCAACCAACTGAGCCACCCAGGCCACCTGGGTGGCTCAGTGGGTTAAAGCCTCTGCCTTTGGCTCAGGTCATGATTCCAGGGTTCTGGGATAGAGCCCACATCGGGCTCTCTGCTCCGCGGGGAGCCTGCTTCCTCCTCTCTCTGGCTACCTCTCTGCCTACTTGTGATCTTTCTCTGTCAAATAAATAAATAAAATCTTTAAAAAAAAGATTTATTTCAGAGGGAGATTGGGGGGAGAAGAGGCAGAGGGAGAGGGAGAGAGAATCTTCTTTTTTAAAGATTTTATTTTTTATTATTTTTTAAAGATTTTATTTATGTATTTGACAGAGAGAGAGAGAGAGAGAGAGAGAGAGAGAGATCACAAGTAGGCAGAGCAGCAGACAGAGAGAAAGAGCAGAGAGCCTGATGCAGCACTTGATCCCAGGATCCAGGACCCTAAGATCATGACCTGAGCTGAAGGCAGAGGCCTAACCCACTGAGCCACTCAGGTGCCCCAGAGATTTTATTTTTTAATGAAATAACTTAACTAAATAAAATAGCTTAATAAAATAAGCAGGCTCCCTGCTGAGCAGAAAGCCCTACGTGGGGCTTGGTCCCAGCACCCTGAGACCATGACCCAAGCCGAAGGCAGAGGCTTAACCCACTGAGCCACCCAGGTGCCCCTGGGAATCTTTGTTTAAGGATTTTATTTATTTGACAGAGAGCGCAGAAACAAGGAGAGCAGCAGAGGCAGAGGGAGAATCAGTCTTCCTGCTGAGTAGAGAGCCAAAGTGGGATTTGATCCCAGGGCCCTGGGATTATGACCTGAGCAGAAGGCAGATGTTTAACTGACTAAGCCACCCAGGTGCCTCAAGAGAGATAGAATCTTAAGCAGACTCCCCACAGGCCATGGAGCCCTATGCGGGCTGACCCCATGACCCCAAGATCATGAGAGTTGGATCCTCAACCAACTGAACCACCCAGATGCACCCAGACTGACTTTCTATCATAAAAGTCTGCTACTGTTTTTCAGTTCAAACAAATGCACTCTGTATCAGCCTTTCACTCTTGAATTTGAATTCTTAAATGAAGAAGGCACAGAACTGAATAATCACACGGAAGCCTGATAATGATTACAGCTTTATCAAGGTCCTTCCAGGGCTTTTCAGCAGAGTGGCTTTGGACAACCAGTCATTTACATAGCACAGAGTGGCTTTCCTTTGTTTTTCATCTTCCCATCGAACTGAGTTATACTCTCTTCTCTTACGCAGAAACACCTCCTGACCTTGAGTTATAGTTGTCCCTGGGATCAAGGGTGTGTGTGGAAAGGGTGAGGAATACCTGCTTTTTCTATCCCCAAGCAAATGGAGTCCTGATAGATGGGATGGGGTGTCAGAGAGCTGTCACTGCCCATATGTATTATCAAAGGCCACCATGGAAGAAAAGATCAGAAACTCTCCAGATAAATGTGTGAAGGTTGTAAACCAATGCATCTTCTTTCCTGATACCTCTCACCTGCTTCTCTATCCTGTCATGCAATGGGAGAAGAATGGAATGAGTTAGATGGGGCTAAGGAAGTTTGGCTTATAAATCTCTTGCAAGATGTCTCTTTTAGAATCGGGCTTAGGTTGGGATATTGCCTTAGTATCATGGTATCACTTATGCCATGTGCCAATCTAAGAGTCTGCTAGTCAAACCAGTCTCCATCATTGTCAACAAAGCACCACAGCCATGGAAGGATGGGTTTTCCCATAGTGACAAAGTAAACCAAGTTACATTTTAAAAACATACAGCACAAGTACTCATACTCTGAGTGGAAGTTCAAGGATCTGTGGCACAAATAGGAGAAAGGACCTTAAGTCCCAAATGGGTGTCAATGTAGTTCTATTTTAAAGTGTCTCAGTGTTAAGAAACCATTTCTTGAATTTCACAGAGCAAACATGAATGCTTTAGCTGGTTTTCCCCTGCCTCAGCATGCTTCTGAGCCATATACTCCTTGTAACCACTGATAATGTAATGAAGCAAATAGGTCTGCTGAAACTTACAGGAAATTGACAATACTTTAAATCCTGCTTTTCAGAGTTGGGGCTGGAGAGGCCGGCTAGATTATCCATTAATGTGGGTTGCCTGCTGTTGGTGTGGGCCACCCTGGGAGTGAGGTGGTGTTTTAGATTACCGCTGGGGTCTTCCAGTCTTTGGGGCCCAGCGGTATAAAGACCAAATCCAGTCTGTACCTCAGCTACTCTGGTTGATCAGCCTTCCTGCTGGGTTTTGTGGATGTGGCCTGCAAGAATGGGTCCCAGAAATCTCTGCGTAGGATCCTCAGCTGTGCCCACATCCCTGATGCCCACCCTACCCACCCCTCTGTATTCTCTCTGACATTTCAGTGGTTGTGTTCTGGCAAAATTTCAAAGCTCCAGTCCCAGATACCATGTCTCCCTTTGCAAGACAAAAAGGATGTGGAAGAGCAGGTCCATTTGGTCCAGGTCCCTGCTGCCCACCCCCACAATACAAGGCAGAAGCCTTGGTGAGGTGCTTGGAAAAAACAATTAAAATGCTGGTCTCTTTTTTGAGTCAAACCCAAACTTCTGCTCATGCTCAGAAGGAAGGGCTCACCTTCTCCTCCCTCTGGCTGATTGTCCCAGATGAGACCAGGGCTCTCAAGGCGTGGGTGTGTGATACAGAAGGACACGGTCCACGGTGCAGAGAAACCAAGACCCTGATGAGCAGCCCCAGGCCAGAGACAGGGAATTCCACTTGGACATGAGGACAGAGTGGTCCCACAGACCTCCCAGAGAATAGGTGCAAGTTAGGTCCTCATCCTTGCCTCCTCTTCCTGGTGGTCAGGGGTCAAATGGGTTTGATTTTCTCAGCTTGCAGAGGAGCTGACGTAGGAATGACGTAGCCTGTCATTCCCACCCATGGTCTTCTCGTGCTTCCAGAACTCCTATGTGTCATTTGGATTTCTGCTCCACTTCTCATGGGCTTCTTATGGTGGGAGGTAAGTCTTAAGAATATAGGAAAAAAAACAAAACAAAACATAACAGAAACACCTCTTGAGTTGCCTCTAGCTGGGTCACAAAGTGTCTGGCCCTAGAAGAATCCCTTCCTCTCTGTGTTACTCATCTGTAAAATGACCTGGATTGGTGGTTTTCACACCACATTCTGTTAGAGCTACTGGGAGCTTGTGAGGTTCTCCAGGGCCCCCAAGAAGCCCAGGAGAAAGGGAGGCTGAGCTGACTGTACACACCCACCCAGCACCCTCCCCCAGAAGTCCCTGCTTCTTATCTGTTTTGTAACTGTGTTTCCACACAAGGAATCTTTGAAGAAAGGATCCTGAGGCTACAAAGCTTTAAAACTGCTGGAATAAATGATCATTAAGGTCCCTTCCAGTCTGAGACACTTGGACTTCCAAAGCCCAGCTCAAGTTGTCTCCCTTCAGGGAAGCCATCCTGGTTACTGGTCCTGGGTACCTGACCTCCAGCAATATGAATGGTGACAGGCATGGCCCTCAGCCCACACTGCATGGTGCCACCAGTGACCCATCCATGCCTAAGGGAAGAGCTAGCATGTGAGCCCCTCAAGGGTAGGTGTTCAATTTCCCTTCCAGGCCTCTGTCTCCTCGTGGTTCCACATGAGAGTAGGTGTTCGAGTAAATTTGCTTCAAGGGCCAGGAACTCTCACATGGCATAAAACTTTGCAGAGTGACTCTTTGCTTTGGGGAACGGGGAGTCACCTTTTGGTCTCCTGAGTGCCCCCAGACAGACTTGCCTATAGGAAGCTGGGGTTTCCCTGACCTGGGGTAGAGTTTCAGACTCGTACACTCCCCAAAGGGACCGCCCTGATCCCTGCCTTTGCTGAATTTTGTTCAACCTCTACTACCCTCTGCCTCTCCACACACTGCGGCCATGGAAAAAGCATGCCCTGGAACCGGGGAATCAGCTCCGCCAGGATGCCCCAGAGCCTGGAGGTTCTCAGTGGATCTGGAGGGAAGCACGGGGCAGATGTAGAACAAAGCGCGGCTTGCTCAGAGTGCAGCGCTGTCTGGAGACAGAGGTCTGAAGAGGGGTGGGATGGGGTATCCTCAGAAACACCTGCAAGGTGAACCATCAAGTTAACTACAGGCCAATGCCCTGGGACGGGTAACCAGGACTGTGGGAATTCTAGCAGTGGATCAAGGCAGGAAGCCTCTCCCCACACTTATGAGCTCTAAGACTGTGAATCAATTACTTAACCTTACTTATTCTCAGTGACTTTACCTATAAACCAGGGGTGTGTGTGGGGGGGAGGATCTGGCTAATTGCAGGCTACCCCGTAGTGAAATGGTGAGATTCCAAGGAGACATGGGTATGCAAGTTAAGTATTGTGTAAAGGAAAAGATGCAGGATATAAAGGGTTCTTGTTTGTTTCCAGGGGAGCACACGCTTCCTGCTCCCCACAAGGGACTGTTTCTGCAACTGAACGACACTCTGAGGCTGGCTGGCCTTCCTCCCCCTGCTTCGTTGCCAGCAGCCATCTCCACCCGGCCTTGACAAATTCCTGATCAGCATAGGGAGTGTGAGGGGGTAAGGCCATTCAGGAAAGAGGCCTTAGCCTAATTCTGGCCCAGAGAAGCTCCCTGAAGAGAAGGGAGTGTCCTGATAAAGAGCCCCTGAAAGATGTGAGGTCCCGGAGGCTGTTGGGGTTCCCCAGGGCTCTTCTGGTTGGTAAGGTGCCCTGCAGGGTCCCAGGAACTGGGTCCCTCACACCCACTTGGCTTGGGGGCCAGGTTGGCCTCCCCCTGATACCCAGAGCCACGAATCTGGCCTTCCCCCTTCTAGAGGTCCTGGTTGGCATTACGTTGTTGGGGGGGGGGGGCAGACGAGAGATCAGCAAGTCACAAGACACAAGCCTGTGACCTTTCTTTCCCAAGATCCACCCCACTGAATCTTCCAGATGTGGGGAGTAAGCAGCAGTCTGGACCGAGGCTGACCCACATGGGGCAGGGTTTAAACTCCACAGCTGGATGGTGAAACCTCTCCGTGCTGAGGTGGGGAGACACCATTGAGCTTCAGTCGGGGCCACCTCGTAGCCTCCAACAGGCTCTGCACCCTAGTCTGGGCCTCCCTCAGCTACTGTAGCCTGAAGTGTGGGTGCTGGGCCTGCGGAGCCAAACGTCTGGCAGATCTGGCTGGCTGTTGGGCAGCACCACAGGGCTGCCATCCCCCGGGGCCCCACGGCCCTTCCAGGATGAGCTGCTCTGGTGGGAGGCAGGCACCGAAGGATCGTACACGGCCTCCCTCAGCGCCAGCCATAGGGTGTCCCGCTTTTCGTTCAGCTGGCCCCGCTCGGGGGGTACAGTTGGCTCTGTTTCATCCAGGTCGTCTGGGGAGGCACCAACAGAATCTGGAACTCGGGCACTGGGCTCCGAGGTGCTCAGACAGGTCTCATCAGAGACGCTGAGGCCCTCTAGGGTGCTGGCTGAAGAGCAGAGGCAATCAGGAGGCTCCACAGCCTTGGCCTTGGGAGAGTGGGCAGGGACTTGTGGTGAGGCCCTCGCAGGCTCAGCCTTCTGGCCTGGGGAGTCCCGCCTGCCTTGGGTCTTGGGGCTGGAGCCCGCCTGCTTATAGGGGGAGGATGTCTGCAGGGCTGGGCACTGGCTGAAGACGGACTGGTGGTCCAGGAACAGCTCCCTCGGGGATGCAGGGGCCGGTGGGGGGCGGGAGCAGCAGGGGCCATCATGCAGCTGGAGATCCTCAGAGAGCACAGAGGGCCGGTGGGACAGTTTGCTGGTGGCTGTGCTCGTGTCAAAGCTGGGGCTCCGGCGCCGTGCCAGGGGCTGGAGCTCGTACTGTTCCGAGCATGATCCGGGCGCCCCTCCCGTTGGCCCTGCCCGTGGGCGGCCTGCCTTATCACCACTTGACTCTCCAGTTCCAGTGTCCCAAGGCAGGTGGGCACAAGGCCAGAGGATCTGCCCACAGTTCTTCTCTGGCCCAAAGAAGCAGCACAGAGATTGGAAGAAGAAGCTGGCAAAGCCACAGCTGACACACTTGACCATCATCAGGACAATGCCCAGCTTGCGATAGAGCAGCACGGTTGCAGGTAGCATGAGCACCCCGGCCGCAAACAGGGCCGCGGCGCCCACTGCCGTGGCACAGCTGGTCTGACGCAGGGAGAAGGCCACGCGGCTCAGGCGGTCAGGGTGCGGGCACAGGTGATAGGAGATGCAGTAGTTGACTGTGAAGTCCACCGAGAGGCCCACAGAGGCGGAGAGAAAGAGGGCTTCGGCAGTGTTGAGCTGCCATTCGAGAAGAACCAGTAGCCCCACAGTGAGCAGCACGGTGCCCGCCACAGCTGCCACGGAGAACAGGCTCAGTGGAACGTTCCAGGTGCCCAGCAGCAGTGTGGCAAAGGCCAGTGCCAGCGCGAGGCCCAGCACCACAGCTGGTTCAGTGTTCAGGCTGTGCTGCAGGCTATAGAGCTCCAGATGGCTGGTAAACCAGCCCCGGTGGAGGCCGGGGGGTGCGCGGCCCAGCTCGGCCGCCAGCCAGTGGCTAACCTCAGTGTAGAAGCGGTGGGCCTGGCCGTAGTCTGGACTATACTGGACGTTAGTCTGGAACTGCAGGACCAGGGCAGCCAGGCTGCCATGGGCATTGAAGCGGGGCCCCAGGTCCCGGGTGCCGTTGGGGCCTTGCTCCAGAGCCATCATCTTGAGGCAGTGAAGGAAAAGCTGGGGTGCCCAAGGGAAGACAGAGTGGCCACAGCAGAGGCCCGGCCCCAGGCGAGCACAAGCGGGGCTCTCCACCCAGCGCTGGAGGGCCTCCATGAAGCAGAGCGTGGGCCAGCCCTCGGGCTGGGTGCCAAAGAAGCTCTGATTCTGAGCTCCGTGGCAGAGGTCCAGCAGCCAGCGCTGGGCTTCGGGGCCGCTGGCCGAGAAGGTGGGGTCACTCACCAGTGAGCTGTTGCTGCGAGGGTCCAGAGGGTCGCCGGTGTCCACGGGCAGGACGCCCCACACCAGCACCACGGGCAAATGGCCGCCCTCGCCCTGAGGAAGCCGCTCGAACAGGAACTGCTGGCGGTACTCGGCGTCGAAGCGCTCGAAGGGGTGGCTGGGCCGGAAGACCTGGCCGCGGGGGGGCGGCAGCGTGGGCAGCCGCAGGCGGGGACTGACGCCGGCGATGTAGGCGCCCCCTGCCGCCAGCGCGGCGAACCAGCAGATCCAGATGTAGCGGAACTTGATGACCCCACAGGGCAGGAGGCGCTGGAAGAGCAGGCGCGAGGTGCCGGCCGCCGCCCTCCGGAGACCGCGGAGCCTTCTGTGCAGCGCCAGCGCCAGTCGCCGGGGCGCGCTGCCGGCCCTCGGGCCCTGCACCCGGGACGCACAGGCGCGCGCCAGGTAGCGCTCGTGGAGCACGGCGGAGGCGGGCAGCCAGGCCAGCGTGAGCGCCAAGTGCGCCAGCACTGCCGTGCCCAGGTAGAGGGCGAAGCAGCGCACGGCCGGCAGGCGGCTCAGGTAGCTGGCGTAGAAGGCTGCGGCTGTGGTCAGGCCCGAGACCAGCAGCAGGTAGCCGAAGTGGTGCATTGTGCGGCCCACGCGCTGCGCCAGCCCACCCGAGGGCAGCTGGCTCTTGCTGAGGCGCCACAGGTCGAAGAAGATGAGTGTGTGGTTGGCGCAGACGCTGCTGAGAAGAACGAAGGCTGCCAGATTGACGAAGGGGAAGTAGGCCATGCGGAAGGCCACCCGGTAGAGAAAGAAGGCGACCAGCAGGGAGCCCAGCACCCCCAGCAGTACCAGGAGCGTGAGGAAGAGGGAACGCAGGTAGAGGGCGATGCTGAGGAAGATGGCAACCAGGGCCAGCAAGGGGTACACCGTGTCCTGGGCCAGGTAGTGTCTCAACAGCTCCTGCTTGAGGCCCAGGTCCATGCCAGTGATGGACGTGTAGTTGTCAGAGAGCCCCCAGGGCACTGCGAGGCGGTCCAGGTAGATTCCCATCATGGAGGCCCCCTTGGGAGTGGGCAGGAAGAGCAGGCTGTACTTAAGGGAGGGCACCTGGTAGTCGGCAGTCTGGGGACTCAGAAAGTCTCTGTCCAGCAGGAAATGGAGGAGTTGGTAGACAGCACTGCTCCGGTAGCACTTGGTGGGCACCTGGGTGCAGTGTGCTGGCTTGTCCTGTCCAGGGCCCAAACAAGAGGGCACCAGGGCGCCACGGTGGTAGTAGATGGCACAGGCCCGCAGAAGGGCCAGTGTTCGGGCTGCATCGGCTTGAGTAGTGTCCAGGCAGGAGGAGCGGTTGGAGAGCACAGCCACATAGTTGCCCAGGGACCAGCTGGGGCAGCACTTGTTGGCTTCCGTACGCTGGCACAGAGCCCCAAAGTGGCTATGGGAGCGGATCTGTACAGCACACAGAGCAGGAGAGAGCTCAGGGTCAAGGCAGGGGCCCAGGTTTCCCCCGCCCCTCACCTAGAGGGCCGAGGGACACCTCACCTAGAGGGCCGAGGCAGAGAGGTATCCTGACAGCCCAGCAGACAAGGCTCATCTTAGAGCTGTGTTCAGTTCCTGGCTACATCTTGACTACCAAAGGGGAGCCTCAGGAATGCTGTCCGAGGCCTCCTTCTGAGAGGTCCTGCCCTAAGGGCCTCTGCAAGTTGCACACCCCAATTCTGCCCTGCCTAAACCAGGAGGGGAAGTGACAGTGTCAGCCACAGATGGGTCAAGGGTCCAGGGAATTGGAAGCAAACAGGGGGAAAAGTAGGGACCAGAACATTCCAGGCTCAGGGTCAGTGCCAAACGTAGCCTCCTACCTCTGTCCACTGGGCTCTTAACCCATCTTAGTGACAGAGCTATTTCTTTTTCAGACCTCATGCCTCCTTTTCTCTCCCACCTGGTATTAACACATCATGACAGCTGGTGTAGCCTGGAAGGCACTGGCCTGGGGATCCGAGGCCCTGTTTTGCTACCAGCTGGCTATATGGCCTTGGGCCTGAGATCATGGTGACAATAGCAACATTTACTGAGAGATTTCTATTGCCACTCATTATTCTACAATTTGCCAGGCAAATCTGTCTTGTTCAGTTGTCACAACATCCTTATGAGAAAAGTACTATTATTTGTCCCATTTTCTACATCCAAAGCCCGAGGCACTGAGAGGTTTAGAAATGTGCCTACAATCACACAGCTAGGGGGGTATTAGAATTGGCCTTGGGGCACCTGGGCAGCTCATTTGGCTGAGTGTCCAACTCTTGATTTCACCTCAGGTTGTGATCTTGGGGTCCTGGGATGCAGTTCTATGTGGGATTTTACGCTCAGGGTGGAGCCTGCTTGTCCCTCTCCATCTGCTCCTCCCCCAGCTCTCTCTCTCTCTCAGATAAAAAATAAATAAATTCTTATTTACAAAAAAAGAGAGAGAGAGAGAGAGAGAGAGAACTGGCTTTGAATTCAGGAATCTAGCTCCAGGGCACGTGTTCCTAACCAGTGTCTTTTGGAATGTCAGATACACTTGTGTGGATGCCTTGAGCTATTCAATGGTGTTTACACTGTTTGGCAACAAACCTTTCTTCAGATGTTATGGTGGTATCTGGCCCTGGATTAGAGGAACTGGATTGGCACTGCTTGGATTGATCAGGAGGAGGCCTTGGGCTGGAGCCTCCACAACAGCCCCTGAGGCTCCTTTTCAGGACCTTTCTTTTTCTTTTTTTTTTTTTTTTTTTTTTAAGATTTTACTTATTTATTGGACAGAGAGAGATCACAAGTAGGCAGAGAGGCAGTCACAGAAAGAGGAGGAAGCAGAAGCAGGCTCCCTGCTGAGCAGAGAGCCCCATGTGGGGCTCAATCCCAGGATCCTGGGATCATGACCTGAGCTGAAGGCAGAGTCTTTAACCCACTAAGCCACCCAGGGGCCCCTTTTCAGGACCTTTTGAAAATCCCCAGGCTCTGCTAGTCTCTGTGTCTTGGCTTCTCTAAGAAGAGCTGACTCTTCTTTCCCCACATGAACCTGGAGCCTTTCAACAGGGACAGGAAGACTTTTCTGAGCAGGGAATACTCTTCCCAGTCCACCCTAGCAGTCCTGGCTCAACTGTATTTCCTTGGGATTAGGCCAAGAAGAGTTCCTTCTCTCCCCCTGCCTCACCTCCCACCCACAGCACCTCCCCAGCGAGCTCACCTGGTCCTGTTCCATGCGGCACATGGAATGGATGGCATGCAGGTTCCATAGGCTGCCTGCCGAGGTGGACATGAACACCAGCTGTGCGTAGCTCTTCTCTGCAACACACCCCCCCAACACACCCCAGAGTTCAGCTCTTCGGCATCAGGTCCTGGGCCCACTGGAGGGAAGACACCCAGGGCCATATGAGGCTCAGATTCTCAGGAGTCTGAAACCTGTGCCTGGCTGCCCAATTCTGTGCCCCGCCACCCCCACCCAGCCTGATTTCATGTGGCTGGAGCAGCTGAGGCCTAGCTCAGCCTCCCGACTATAAACCAACTTCTATGACTTGAACATGGCCAGCTGGCCTCCTTCCTTTTCTGACTGCCCAGATTTGTTCTCCTGGGCCCTCCAGTTCTAGTCGGTACAATGGGGGCCAACATTAAAGACAGGAACTGGCCAGGTTGCTGCTTACCAGGTGGGCCACAGAAGAAGTTCTCCTGCCCTCTGTCCTCTAGGGGCTCCACCATCCTTCGAGGCCGGACTAAGCCCTCCTGGGTACTGCTCCAGGGTGTGGGGCTCAGAATGGTGTGGGCGTTGGAACTAAGGTAGAGAGAAAAACCTATGCCAGGCACCATCAAGGGGTAGGGACTCAGAGGAGGCCAGACACCCCTTCCCAGTGAACCCCAGCAAGTCCCTCTGACCTGGAATTTGGGAAGTCCTCTCTCATTCCCCCTTTCCCTTTAACAGTGGAAAGATGGAAACCCAGTACCTGTTCTGCTCAAGGTCTGGGGAAAGAGAAAGCAGCTTCCTGGGGCCCGTGAGGGTTTGCAGTGCTCTCCACACTACCAGCTTGCGGCCAATGTCTGTGTCTCGAGGCTCAAAGCCCTGCAGGGAGAGGGACAGAGAAGATCAGGTGGGCAAAAGGAGCAATGCCCCATCTGGCCCTTCTTGGCTCTGCCCCTTTGGGTCCCTGGAGCAGGGAAGGCCAGCCTGCCTTTCTGGATTATTGGATGAGAGTATCCCCTCTTTACCATCTCCCCCATCTCACTCTGGGGGTCAAGAGTCCAGTGCCATCCCACCCCCCAGCTGGGTCACTCCAACTTTCTGCCCCAGACTGAGCTGAGGTGGCTAGGCCTGGGAGTCCCTGTCCCTCCCTTTAGCCTCTTACCAGCAAGGGCTTGGAGAAGTCGGGCAGCTGGTCCCCTAGCAGTCCAGCCAGGGTGCAGACGAGGATGACAGCCAGACACAGCAGCAGCACAGCCACTGGCCACTCAGCAATCAGCTGGGAATAGCTGGGAAAGAGGAAGAGAAGCCACTGGAACTGGTGTTGGGTGTGTGAGCTTAGGCGTCACCAGGAAGGGGTGGCAGGGCCAGACTCGGTGCCCACCTAGTCACCCCTAGGGGGCCAGAGGCCCAGAGGCCTACCTCTTTGGCATCCGGAAGGTCCGTTCCTGCCTGTGGAAGAGAAGAAAAGACACTTGCTTGTCAGAGCCCCCCTGCAGGGTGGGAGGTATGGTGTGGGGACAGAGCAAGATGGTATTCATCCTTTCAGGCTGTTCTACTCTCAAGCTCCAACCCTTCCTTCCTCCTCCATCCAGGCTGCCTCCTCCCTCAGGGACATCCTGGGCTGCCTCTTAATGAAGGAGTCCAGAGCCCGGGGGGCTCACCCCACTTTTAAGCCCTGCCCCATCTTCCAGTGGAAGCTTGCAGGCTACTGGATCCCTCCTTACCTGACACTGACCACATGGTGTTGCACAGATGGCGGCTTCCAGGCCCCATCTCGCTGTGAGGGGGCTGGTGAAGGGCTGAGGCTGGAGCCGTGGGAGCATAGAGCTGCTCGGTCCCCAAGCCCTGGCAGGGAATTGTCTCCCCGGTATTCCTGCGGTGCCCGGGGGTAGGTGAAGTGTGCAGGGGCCAAGGGACTGGACGGGCCCACAGGCTGGAGGGTGGAAGTTGTTGGTGGGGGTCCTGAAGAACTGGAAGGATCCTCCGGGGGGCCACTTTGGAGGGAGCAGCTCTTCTCTGGGCTTGCCTCAGGGGCCACAGCCTTGCTCTGGGACCTGGGGGGAGAGGAGACAAGGGTGATGAGGGTGGGGGGTGCTGTTGGGCCACCCCATGCCCTGAGACAAGGAGACAGGGCTTAGGTTTGTTCTTACTAGTCCTAGGGGAGAGGGGAGGGGGGCACAGCCTCCATCCATACACCCCCAACCTATCTCTTGAGTCCATTGTCTTATTCACTTACCTGTCCATGCACTCAAAAAACATTATTGGCAGCCTGCTACATGCCAGACACTGTGTTTTTACATGTATGATCTTGTGTACTCACAAAACCCTACAGGGGAGATACTTTCCTTGTTCTATATTTGAAAATAGGTTCAGTGAGACAAGAGCTGGGCCTTAAACCCATTCTGTCTTGCAGTCCTGCTCCAGTCCTTCCTTCCTACCTTCCTTCCTTCCTTTCCCCCCTCTTCTTTTTTTCTTTTTTAAGATTTTATTTATTTGACAGATAGATCACAAGCAGGCAGAGAGGCAGGGAGAGAGAGCAGGGGAAGCAGGATCCCTGCTGAGCAGAGAGCCCGATTTGGGGCTTGATCCCAGGACCTCAGGATCATGACCTGAGCCCAAGACAGGTGCTTAACTGACCGAGTCGCCCAGGCACCCCAGTCCTGCACTCTTTCTGCTGCAGCCAACTGCTCATTCTCTTGGCAGGCATTTATTGAGCACCTACTGCAATCTTGTTCTCACCTTAGAGCCTTTGAACTTCCTCGTTCCTCAGCTTGGGGTCTCCTCCACGAGATAACTGGATGGCTCAGAGCCTCCCTTTAGTCTCAGTCCAACCATCACATTCTTAGAGAAGCCTTCCCCAACCAACTAACCACCTGCCAGCTCTCAATCCCCCCACCTGCTTTATATTTCTTCGCAGCATTTGCCACAACCGGACATTATCCAGTGTCCTGTTTCGAGCCTGCCTCTCCGATGGAATGTGAGCTCTGGGAGAGCAGGGTCTCATGGCTTTGTTCATCTCTTACACTCGGAAGGGGCTCGGGGAATGTTTGTTGAGTGAATGCTGAGCCCTAGACGGGCTGCTAATGGTGATGCTGGGATGAATAAAGTCCATCCTTGTCTACCAGGCACTCATAGTGGGTGGGAGATGTTGACCAGAGTCCAAGTCACAGAGCACTGAAAAGGAAGGCCCAACTTAGATGGGGGAGGGGGTGGGGGTAGTCACAGAAGGTATGGCAGCTGTGAGTGCTGCCCTTCCTCCACCCTTGGGCCACAGGACAGAAGGTTTGCTTTGCAAGAGTGTATATGGCTGGGAGAGGGAGTTGGGACCCCCAAAGAACATGCCAAGGAGGAATCAGCAATAGATTCTTCTTTCAGAATTACTCACAAGGACAGTATTCAGGGCATGGACGCAGCTCCACTCCCTGGGTGCATGGGGAGGCAAAGTCCCCCCCAGTGGCAGGACTGCCAGACCTGGGACAGGAGTAGATGGCTGCAGAACAGAGTCCCTGAGGGCTATGGGGTGCTCCCAGAGAGGTTCTGGACTAGGAAGCCCTGGCAGAGCCCTGTCTCCTCCCCACATTCACTGGACTCACCTGGTCTGCCAGAAATTGTGTAGCTGTGTGGTTTACGCTGACCCACCTGTGGCTTTCAGACCTGCCTGCTGCACTCCCAAAGGGGATAGAGGCCAGAGTCCCTGTCCTGGAGGCAAGCAGACATTGCCCAGGGAGGCTGGGTTCTGCCTGGAAACTAAGTAGAGGAACTGGGAAGAAGAGGCAAGCTCTTCCTGCTCCTCCTGGAAGCATGGCTGGCTGGTATAGCAGTCTGGGAAAGCACAACCTTCATGCCAAGGGAAAATGCAGGAGCACTGGAGGTGGGCTGCTGACTCTACCATCCTTTAGCTCTGAGGCCTTGGGAAAGACACACAATTCTTGGGGTGCTGGCATCCTTGTCTTGAGCGAGAGTATGATGGTAACACCCCCTCTTGGGGTTGGTACAGGAATTAAGGTATAACATACATGAGCTCCCTGTCAGAGCCTGGCATAGGGAAGACACATTTGTCCCCCCGCCCTCATTTGCACTCAGGGCTGTGGGGAGCATGCAGCTTAAGAAGTATATTTATATTTACAATTTGACCTCTTTAGGCACCTCAGGTAATATAGCTCCGTTTTAGAACTTCTCACACCTTGAGACACTCACTACATATATAATTACACATACTTGCCTTTTTTTACTCGAAAGCTGCATCAGCATTTGATCTCATGGTTTAAATCACTGATACCTTTTTTTTTTTATTTTTTTAACTAACTCATTGTTTAGAAAAAGAGGAGTTTGACAAAGTTGTTCTAAAGCAAGCCCTCAGATTACCCATAAAGTAGATATAGCAACCAAGGTCCTTGCAGATAAAAGACTTTATTGGCCCATCTCTGTGGGCCAAAGGGAAGGTACATAAGTGTGGACATTTTCTTCTTTAAGGTTTTTATTCTGCAGGCCTTTTTTTTTTTTTTAGGATTTTTTTTTTTTAAATTTGACAGACAGAGATCACAAGTGGGCAGAGAGGCAGGCAGAGAGGGAGGAGGAAGCAGGCTTCCTGCTGAGCAGAGAGCCCAATGTGGGGCTTGATCTCAGGACCCTGGGATCATGACCTGAGCGAAGGCAGAGGCTTAACCCACTGAGCCACCCAGGCGCCCCTGCAGGTCTTTAAAAAAAAAAAAAAAATTATTTATTTGACAGAGAGAGAGAGGCAGGTAGAGGGAGAAGCAGACTCCCCTCGAGCAGGGAGCCTGATGCAGGACTCAATCCCAGGTCCCTTGGATCATGACCTGAGCCAAAGGTAGATGCCTAACCAACTGAGCCACCTAGATGCCCCTTGCAGGTTTCTTTTGAGCACCTTTCACATGCTGGACACCGCTTTTGGTCTGGGTTATCCCGAAGGCATGAGAATGACCCATTAGTCATGGTCTCCCCTTTATTTATTATTTTTTTGAGAGGGAGAAAGAGCACATGGTGGGGAGAGAAGGGCAGAGAAAGAGGGAGAGAGGGAATCTTAAGCAGGCTCCACACCCAGGGCTGAGTCCCATGCAGGGCTTGATCTCATAACCCTGAGATCATGACCTGATCCAAAATCAAGAGTTGGATGCTTAAACAACTGAGTCACACAGGTGCTACAAGATTTAATTTTTTATCTTTTCTTTTTCTTCTTCTTCTTCTTCTTTTTTTTTTTTTTAAGTAGGCTCCATGCCCACTGTGGAGTCCAACATGGGCCTTGAACTCAACCTAAGATCAAGATCTGAGCTGAGGGGCACTTGGGTGGCTCAGTTGTTAAGTATCTGCCTTCTGCTCAGGTAATGATCCCAGGGTCCTGGGATCGAGCCCCACATGGGCTCCCTGCTTGGCTGGAAGCCTGCTTCTCCCTCTCCTGCTTGTGTTCCCTCTCTTACTGGGTGTTCCTCTGTGAAATAAATAAAATCTTTTTTTTTTTAAGATTTTATTTATTTTTTTATTTATTTGACAGACAGAGATTACAAGTAGGCAGAGAGGCAGGCAGAGAGAGAGGAGGAAGCAGGCTCCTCTCTGCTGAGCAGAGAGCCCAATGTGGGGCTCGATCCCAGGACTCCGAGATCATGACCTGAGCTGAAGGCAGAGGCTTTAACCCACTGAGCCACCCAGGTGCCCCGAAATAAATAAAATCTTAAGAAAAAAAAAAAAGACTTGGGCTGAGATCAAGAGTCACACCCTTAACCAACTGAGGCACCCAGGCACCCCAAGGTTTTATTTTTTTAAAGTAAACTTTACTGGGGTACCTGGGTGGCTCAGTTGGTTAAGTGACTGCCTTCAGCTTGGGTTATGATCCCAGGGTCCTGGGATCGAGCCCCACATCAGGCTCCCTGCTCAATGGAGAGCCTGCTTCTCCCTCTCCCTCTGCCTGCCCTTCTGCCTACTGGTGCTCTCTTTCTATCTCTCTGTCAAACAAATAAAATCTTAAAAAAAAAAAAGTAATCTTTACACCCAATGTGGGGCTCAAACTCAAAACCCTGAGATCAAGAGTCACATGCTCCACTGACTGAGCCATCCAGGCCCCCCTTGGTCTCCCTCCTTAGAGCAAACCTGCATTCCAAGGGTCAGGAGGGTGGGGCAGCCAGGGTGTCTATTTGAGCTGCCCATGGTCTTAGAGCACTCACTGAGTACATAGAGCCAGGCTTCCCCTGCCCCAGCTGGAGTGTGGGGATTTTTTTTTTTTTAATTAAGGTTAGCTAGCACTATGGGGGTGCTGGAGGAGAGAGGGAGCACTCCCTCCTAGCCAGTCTACCAAAGTTCATAAGCCTGCACCCTTCTTTAGCTGCCTTCTGCTCAAGGGGGATTCCAGCCTCTACCATTGGTTTGCTTCTACTGGGGTCTCCCTGACCCCAGCCCCTTCTTCTCAACCCCTCTCACCCCTCTCCAGGGACCTAAGGTCAGCTTCTCCCAAATCCCATCCTCTTGACAGTGCTCATCATTGTCAATGTGGCAGAATTTAAAACCCTTCACATTCCCCTAGGAACTGTGCCTTTGTCTCAACCCTCCCAAGGAGAAGAGCCAAACTCTTCTGAGAATAAAAGCTTTCTTCTGCCAGCCTCTGCTGCTCTCAGTTTTCAGGAGATCTAGTAATAACACAAGTTAAACACCCCAGGCCTTGCCTCCCCAGGCGGCTTTCATTATTACCCCCTCAGTTCCATGGCTCTGACAAGAGTGAGCCACCTCCTAGGCAGGCCTGTATCCCAAGTGACTGGGGCAGGCAGGCAAGGGGATGGAAAGTGTTGATGCAGGCTTCCTCAAGGCCAAAGTGAAAGCAGGCAGTGCCTGGCTGATAGGGCTGCCCCCCACCCAGAGCCACCCACTTGGGAGACTCATAAGAGGTAAATACATGCACATTAAGGACACCCCCAGGCCCACAGACACAGAGCCATATGGACTTCCATGTGATCCCGCAGAGTGGCCAAGATGGATAAGGGAGCAGTCATGCCACTGGGAAAATAAAAAGGTAGTTTCAAAAACACAGAGAATGAACTATTTAAAATTGCTCTGTAGTCAATGAATTAGTAAAGAACCATGGGTGTGCTTAAACACACATGCTGTTTTATTCACTCTGTATCTAACTCCAGAGCACTTCTTAGCTCACAATGAACATATTTTTGTTTCTAGAATTGAACTATGTCCCTCTGCTTGATTAGTGACCAGGGTCTCTGGGGAAATTCAGAGAGAGGCCAGAGGTCCCAAGGAGTTGCTGAAGACGAGCCAGTGGTTCTTGTGCCCAGGAATGACCCCACATGCAAAGGAAGTGATCAGACCAGACAAGGCTTATCCTTAATGAAATATCCAAGGCAGCAAATGACTCTCTGGCCCCTTCTAGGGAGACTTCTGGCCCCGGGCCCCTGTCCTGCCCTGTCCATCCTTGGCTTTTTGGTCAGGCAATAGTCCCAGGCAGCCCCCTGGTCCAGGGAACACATTCATCCTGTGTCTCACTCCCTTGAAGAAAGCTCTGTGCCTTTCAGAGTGACAGGTGGTTAAATCTATCCAGGCTGAGTGTTGACAATAAAGGGAAAAAAACATTTTTTTCTACTTGTGGGGCCTCCTCTTTGCTCTGAGGTCCAGAACATACATTTTAACTAAGGCAGTATATGTCCATCTCTGCTTTTTGGCCCCAAAGAATGCCTCTTATTTCAGTCCAGGCAGGAGAGAGAGAGAGAGAGAGAGACAGTGTCATATCAGGGGAGGGATTCTGAGGGTGGCAGACCGGGCAGGGCACAGAAATTGCGCCATATTGTTACCTGGCTGGGCTGTTCCCTCACATATACGGTGGGGGAAGGTGGAGGAGAGGCACTGATATCTGGGCCCTCAGTGAGAAGATGCTCCTACTGTCCTGCCAGCCTGGGACTCCCTCAGGGATGGTACTAACCGCAGCCTGAGCCTGAGCCTGCCCACCGTTGCGCCTCCAGCGAGTGAGTGCTGGTAGCCGCCACACGCGGGGACTCAAGCCGACACGTGTGCAGCCGGCCATGGAGGCAGACTGGGGACTGACGGTGATGGACAAAGACAGTTCCTGGCGTGGCGGCGAGGGTCTGCTCTCCCCAGGACACACACCTGGGGGATCCTCCCGTCTATGTCACACACGCACCTTTGAGCACACTGCCATGCTGGAACCCAGACTAAGGTTTCCCCGGGCTTGGGGCTTACTGAGAAGATGCGGGGGCAGGGCCTGGAGGGAGGGGTTCTTGAGGCTGGAGGGTCGGAGGAGACCCCGGCACTAGAGGTAAGGTAGGAACAGTGGGTGGGGCAGGTATTGGGACAGTGAGAGCGTTGGGGACTCGCAGTAGGTGGTATCAGGGAGAGAGAAAATTGACCCGGCTGAATGAGGGCGTGGCCAGGGGGCCGGCTGCTCTGAGGCGCTGGAAGGGGCTCTGGGAGGGGCTGGGGAATGAATGAGGGACACATATGGCGGCTACGGGGATACCTGGGGCGGGGGTGTTGGGAAGGTCTGCGAGCTGGGTTTGCGGAGCGGTCCGCCCTACCTGTCTGGGGAGCTGCCGTCTGGGGCCAAGGGCTCCCCCTTGGGCCGCTGTTCCCCTTCCGGACCTGGGCCGGGAGCCGGACCGCGGCTGCTGCCGCCGCTACCAGCGTCCATGCCCGTGGGCGGCACCGCTGTCCGGGCGCTGGTGCTGAAGTGGTGGCGGCGGCGGCGTCGGCTGGCTCCCGCGCATGCGTCTGCGCCAGTCGGACAGATCGCTGGGCGGGGCCGACAAGGAGCCCAGCCAATGGGCGCGGCAACGGAGGGGCGGGGACAGAGGCTTGTGGCTGCCCTGCTGCCCAGCGCTGGAGGCTTGCTGTCTTCAAGACCTGGGACCTACCCAGGCCAGGTCTGAGAGCTTTTAGGAGTCCGGCCGGCTGGCTGTAGTCCGCACATTGGCCTTTTCCAGAGGGACATCGATCCTCCCCTAAGGGACCAGGAAGCGCGACTCCAGGCACCGTGCGGAGAGCCTCACTGTTTGAAACGCACTCTTCCAGCCAGAAAGAGGAAGAAACTTCCACACCCGCACTTCATAGTGCAGGAAACTGAAAGGCTGAGAGGTTGGGCGACTTAAGTCCCACATTTCTCTCGGCTTTGCCCAGCAACACCCTCCTCCCCAGTGGGACTAAGGCACTGTTCAGGTTGGGTTTGTCTTCACGTTTGTCTGGACCTGGACTTGGGTTTGCAACCCTCGGACCTGGAGCCTGGCTTCTGATTCAAGTGCGGAGTATGGGAGTATGGGGTGTGGCAAGAGGGAGAAAAGAGAATTCACAGCTCTTTTTCTTATAATCACCCCACTTCAGACGAGGAGGTACCTAACAGCCACTCACTTTAAGACACTTGCTGCTCCACCATCAGGGAACGCCTATGAGGGAGGGGAGGGAGTAAAGGGCCTGGGATAGGCCTGGGTAGAGTTCTAGAATAGATAGGGGTGATGTGAAAAGCCTGGGAGTTGGGGGGCGGAGAGGGTTCCCGATGTGGGATTTGGATGGAAAGGGTTTCACAGCAAGCACGCTGGCTGAATGTGCAGGGAGGTGCCATGGCTGAGGAGTGGAGCTGGGGAGGGAGTCAGAACCTATGAGCATTTAGAATATAGGTATCCTTAAACTGTGCGTATGTGTCACTCTATGCAAGGCATAGGTCACTAGGTGGGAGAATCTAGAGGCAGGTGTAGGAGTGGTGGGCCTGTCCTGAATAGCTTACAGTTTGGCTGGAGATATAAAAGGCCAGCCCATAAACTAGAGCCGACTGGGTAGGGTGTGGTCAGGCCCCTGTGATGGTTGATAAAAACTACAGAGAAGGGTGCAGCGTACAAATAGGACCTCTCTCTTCCTCATGGGCTTTAGGGAAGGCTTCATATTGGTGGTAGAGCCTCAATATGGGAAGGAAGCTGGCTGGGAGGGAAGGTATTCTTGACCTGGAGGTGGGGAAGGGGCGGGGGTGGGGGCGAAATAGGCAAAGCTAAGGAGGCTGGAAAGGTCAGTGTCTTTTTAGGGAATGGTGAGAAATACAGCTGGACAGTCGGGATTCACTGAAGTCTTTTGATCTGTAGTGCGAGGCATCTAGATGGAACCTCAGGAGGCCCATCAAGTCTGGCTGTATATGATGGGGTTAAATTGGTGAGGACACAGTTGAGGCTGTTTGATGGGAGAGGGCAGAAGTGAAAAGGAAAGGAGCGGTGACCATACACAACCATGTGCAATGGGCGCCACTGAGTCAAGCTTCTGAGAATGCCTAGCTGGGTACTCATTTTTATAATTAGGGAACCTGGAGACCACCAGGGCCCCTGGGTGCGCAGTTGGATAAGAAGGAAGATAGGCTCTTTAAGAATAAAATATGGCCTCTGGGAGGCTGTTTATTAGGAAGAGAAGATTCTGCTTCAGGCTCCATGCCAGGTCAGCAGGGCAACGCAACTCGGGCTCCCCATTGTGTCCTCATTCTTCTGCTTCCTTAGTGAGGTGGACCAGGTGGGGGTCCACAGGGCCCTGGGGGGTGGTTCCCCCCAGGACCGTGTCCTGGGCCATGGCCAGGGGGGTGCCCACAGGGCTCTTGGGGGTGGTTTCCCCCAGGACCATGTCCTGGGCCATGGCCAGGGGGGTGCCCACAGGGCTCTTGGGGGTGGTTTCCCCCAGGACAGTGCCCTGGGCCATTGCCACCACCATGGCAGTGCCCCTGTGGAAAACCAAATGAACAATGTTAGAGTCAGGGGTCAGCGGCAGTCTTGCCTGAGATCAACTTCCCTCTTCTTCCCCCCTCCCCTCCACCTTCTGTCATGGAGGATTCTGGATTCCTGGACACTAGCAGGGGATGGTGGTGGAGGGCTGGGAGACAGGGTCAGCAAGTGATGAAGCCAGAGCACTAAGCAGACAAAAGGGGAAGAACCTAGATTCATTGGTTTCCATTCCTTGAGCCAAGAAATGACTCCTACTCCTTGGACCTTGGTTTATTTCTATAGCTAAGGAGCAGAATGATCTCATCTCCCTTTTCTCACCCAGGAACCCTTACAGAGTCATTGGAGATTTTGCCCAACTGGAAACTGCAGGCTGACTACTCACAAGTGAGGGTGTGCTGGGGGTGGCTCTAAGGGAGCTCCCTGAGGGCCAGGAGCAAGGAGGAGACAAGAGGCAGGGTTAACAGTGATGCAGGAGCCCTGGGGGGTGGTGAGAGGGAGGGTAGCTGGAGGGTGGGAGGAGAACAAAAGCAGGAGGTGGCAGGTGAGGATATGTCCGTTCTCTATACAGTGTTTTTATGTGTCTCTGTGTGTGTGTGTAGGTGCAAGGGGATGTGCTCTATTTACATGCAAAGAGTTATGTCTGTGTGCCTGTGCACAGGTGGGCCCCACCCCATGCACAGGTACACAGATTGAGGCACGCATACCTGCTGTGCCCCCAGATACACGCATGTAGGCGCACGTGTGTGCATGTGTATATGTGACAGTGGGAGCGTGCGTGAGCCCCTGCCTGTCCCTGAGCAGGTGCTAGACTCAAGAAACCAGGAAGAATAAAAATAGTAAAATCAAGGCTGTATTGCCTCAGCCAGCAGAGGCCGGAAAGAGTGTGGCTTAACCTTCTGTCTTTGCTGGAACAATTCCTGAGGCCCCAATGCCAGAGGAGTTTCTTTGCCTCTTGCCACAGGCCCAGGGAAGAGAACGGAGACACCAGGTACCTTGCTCCCGGTGCTGGGGCACTGGGGACCTGGAGCCCTGAGGGAGCAGGGGTGGGGCTATGGCCCTAGCCCTGTTGGCTTCTGCCCCCTAAGCCCCAGTGAGGGCTTGGCATGGGAAAAGTAGAGGTAGGCTCTAGGGCTGGGGGGCGGGGGGTGCTTCCCTTGACCATGTCAGAGCAGCCCCTTCCTCATCTAGCCTCAGTGATGCCTGCAAACAACCACTTCCCACCCCGCCTGCCTTTCCTTCTATGAATCTCCTTGGGGTGGGGCCAGTTCCAGGCCTAGGAGCCCCATCTGCTGGTGGGAACCCATGGGGGGAGGTGGGTAGGCAGCCTCCTTTCTCCAGCAGAGGCAGGTCACTGGAGCCCTGCAGTGTGGTTGGGGTTTGGGAGCAAGCCAGCCATCCAGGGAGGCTGTGGGGGTAGCCAGGAAAGCAGAGAAGCATGAAACAGGCGGGGAAACAGCAGGAGAGAAGCTGAGACAGGGAGGGGATGTGAGGAAGCGGGAGAGACAGATGGGAAAACAGGAGAGGCGCTGAGGAGAAGGCTGCAGCGGGCTGGGGGTGGAGGAGCACTGTGGTGCCCCTGCCTGCCCGCCCATGGGGCTGATGGCCAAGCCTGCTCCGCACTCTTCATTTCAGGAAGGTCATGGCTACTCCCTGAAGGTCAAGGGAGGGGGCTGGAGGTCTGGAGGACATGGCAGTGGGGAGGAGCAAGGGAGATGGCTGGAGAGCTTTCTTACCTTTGGATCTGTGGGAGAGGAAAGGAGAAAAAGAAGTAGCTTTGGTCATTTGGTTTTGTGGCCACCAAACTGCCCCACCCTCATTGCCAAGCCCCGCAAAGGCTCCTCAGAACTGGTCACTTGCCTAACCATCATTCCTTCTCTCAACAACAGATACAGATAATTGGAAGTCAGTACGAAGCTCTGTTGTGTATCCCTGTTTGCTGGAGAGCTGACGGAGTCCTCCAGGGTGGGGTGAAGTCAGGGGACATGGGTTCTCATCCCCAGCCTGCCGGCTGTCTGCCCTCTCAACCTTGGCCAAATTCCGTGACACAAAGGGAGGTACTCCACAGTGGCAAATCCTGACTCTTCTGCTTACACCTCCAGATGGTCCCCACTCTGCCTCCCCAGTCCACCTCCTCCCACAAATCTGACTTTTTCTGACCCAGTCTCTGCTTAGAACCTCAGGTGTTCATGTGTTCCTGCTTCTGATCTTCTGGCCCCAGCTCTTAGCCTTTGCTTGTGGCTCCTGCCTCTTGGATAGCTTTTTCGCTCTGTTCTGTGTGCCTTCCTGCAGAAAGTATGCTTCTACTGGGCCATCCTGCCACTCTACTTGCCCACAGTGGGTGGGGGGGGGGCTCAATCTGCAACAACCAATCTGGGTGGTCCAGAGCCTTTTGAAGTGCTCCATTGGTGGGAATCATCTGCTTGGGGAGACTGGAATTTCTTGAGGACCAGGATAGTCCTTTGTTCCTTTTGAGGGGAGCCAAGGGCACAGCTGCCAAGAGCGGAGTTCTGGGCTCCAGACCTTGTATCCCCACAATCTCATCCTGAGCATGGCCCCTAGTTTCCCATGTGTACGGTGGGAGAAGCACCTGTCTGCTTTACTCCTGAGGGCTAGTGAGATGAAGGCTGTATGAGCATGTCTCCTAAACTCTGAAGGGTTCTACAAGATGTAAGAGATTGTTTTCCTCTTAGAACCCTCCACCACCTTCACACACACATACGTTCTCGGCATGCATAGATATGGCTGACGGCCTCTGCTCTTACCTGTCTCCTTCCTTCTTCACCCCACAGCCTCCCAGCCACAGCACTTACCTGGATCCATCTTTATCCGCCAAGTACAGGGAGTGACAAAAGGAACACCTGTGGTTCAACAGGTCAAGTTTAGTTGGCTGTAATCTAAATCTCACTCTCTCCTTCTTCTCTCACCCCACCCCCGTGGGGATGTATACACACAGCTCCTTCAAGGGAGAAAAATGCTCCCTCTGGCTTAGCTTGGTACCCAGTATGGAGCTGGGCACAGAGTAGGTGCCAGGCATGGGTGGTGAATGCACACAGTGGGTTCACCCCATGGAGGGTACACAGAGACATAAAAGTATCATATACTGTCCCCTGAACAGCACACCCTCACACTTGACCCCAGAACCACCCCCAGACTCCCAGTCATGTATTAACTCAATTCCACTTGGTCAATGTCAGTCATGTTCTTCATTCACGTGTGCCTACCATGGGCTGGGCCATGGTACCCAGTCCCTATAGATTCTTGCCCCCATGTAGACAACTGGCATAAAGGTGGGAGAGGGAGGCTTGAAGTCAGAGCAGGGAAGAGCAGGCTGGGGTTATCAGGGCCTCTGCAGGACTCAGCACAAAGGAATGGAAAGCCTTCCAGCACCCTAGCTGCTTGTTCCTACCTCCTCCCACCAGGACGTTGAATGCTGGTGGGAGGCTTGGGGTCTGAGCCAGTTTGTCGTTCTCCAATGAGTATACTCTCATTGGAGGGAACTATTGATATGCTCTGGTACCAAGGCTGGCTTTGTCTCGCTTGGAGCTGGAACATCGGTCACAATGCACAACCCCAGAATGGACCCTATGCACACACAATACATTCATTTTTTTCTGACCCCAAGTCAGACTCTAGTATATGATGAAAGGACCAAACACCTGACATCAGGGCACTCTGGTACCCATATGGTTGCTAAACATGCAAACACACACACACACACACACACACACACACACGCACATCCTCACGCACGCATATCCCTAAGAGCCCCAACCCTTTGCACCTCTCGAGTCACCCGTTTTTGTTGCCTTCTACTTGTACCACAAATGTTCAGTTGCGTTTAGCCTCTGAGCTATGTCCATGGTCCTTCCTGACCCTTGAACCTTCCCCTAGTGAGTAATGAGTCTGGAAGAGATCCGTGAGGCTGGGGTGAGGTAAGGGGGTGATCAAGAGAAGCTTAGGACTAAATTAGGTTGGAAGGAGAAAAAATCCAAGCCTGTTAAAAAATGGGAGGCAGATCTGAATAGACATTTTCCCAAAGAAGATGTGCAGATGGTCAACGGGTACATGAAAAGATGCTCAATATCAAATCAAATGCAAATCAAAACTACAATGAGCTATCACCTCACACTTGTCAGTATCAAAAAGATAAGAAATAACAAGTGTTGGTGAGGATGTGGAGAGAAGGAAACTGTCATGCGCTTTTGGTACAAATGTGACCTGGTGCAGCCACTATGGAAAACAGCATGGAGGTTCCTCTAAAAATTAAAAACAGAACTACCATGGGATCTAGACATTCCAGTTCTGGGTATTTATTCAAAGAAACTGATGATATGGATTGGAAAAGATGTGTGCACCCCGAGGTTCATTGCAGCATTACTTAGAGTAGCCAGACATGAAGGCAACTAAGTGTCCTTCAGTGGATGAACAGAGAAAACATGGTACATGTATACAGTGTTCTATTACTCAGCCATGAAAAAGAAGGAAATTTTGCCACTTGCAACAACTTGGGTGGACCTTGAGAGCATTATGCTAAGTGAAATAAGTCAGAGACAAATACCATATGCTCTCACTTATATGTGGAATCTAAAAAAAAAAAAAAAACCCAAATCTCCTCAAAAGCGCCCTAGCTAATAGACACAGAAAACTGACTGGTGTTTGGTGGTCAGTGGGTGGAGGTGCAAAATGGGTGTCAAAAGGTAAAAACTGGGATGCCTGGGTGGTTCAGTTGGTTAAGCGTCTGCCTTTGTCTCAGGTCCTGATCTCAAGGTCACGTGACTGACCTAATCAACCTACATCAGGCTCCCTGCTCAGCGGGGAACCTGCTTCTCTCTCCCCCCTCCCCCATTGTGCTCTCTGTCAGATAAATACAATCTTTTTTTAAAAAAGTATAAACTGCTGTGCACCTGAAACAAATATTTTTGTCAATTAAACCTCAATTAGAAAAAACAAGATGAGACTTGGACTTTTCTCTCCCCAGTTCAGGCCAAGGAGCTTGAAGGAGAGGAGTTGGCAGGCAGGTTCCTCTGAAAAGGATCCCCGCACACTTGACTTCCCTGCAGCCCCCTCAGAGAGACCATTCTGCCTGGCACCACAGCAGAGGTACCCGGGCTAGTCCTAGGGTGGGCGCCTATGCAGATACACAGACACATGGCCCACAGACCCACACTCTGCTCCTGAGCGACACAGACCGTCACTCACAGATGTACAAGGCCCACACAAGCAGAAACAGAGGCACGGATACCAATTCGATACACATGCGCACGTACTCAGAGAAAGCACGACCAGACAGACCCACAACACACTTGCAAAGAGAGCCCCTCCTGTCCACCGTCCACAGTCAGCAGAGCCTTACCTGAGAGTACAGAGCCAGGAGCTGCAGGAAGTCTGAGGCTCTGTCTGTCCTCAGGTGTATTTGTATAGGGTGGGGAGGGGCTTGATGAATCAGGTACACCAGGAGAGTCATGGGCAGAGGGTGTGGAGGAATGAGGGAGGATGGGCTAATTTTTCTCAGGGCAAAGAGCAGCCAGAAGCTTGATAGTTGAAGATGTGGGTGGGGAGCATTTGGGGAGGGGGAGCAGGTGAAGGGGTTGGGGAACAACCCTTTACCCCATCAGTCTGGTAAGGAGGCGCCATAGAAGCCATAGAACCAATCAGTGTCTCAAACCTCAGCAACTCTTGGGCTTCCAGTGCTGGGTGAAACTGAAGCCCGCTAACCCTCTAAATCTTCAGTTAGACAAAAGGGCTCAGTTGGCCCCTTTCAATCCAGGAGATCAAGAACCCTGAAAAATCAGAAGCATGCAAGATAAAGCAGAGAAGTTAAAACGGCCACTGTTGCCAGGCCTCCTGGTAAAGAGCCTGGATGGACTGGCTGCACCTGAGCTGCATTTAATTAGTTTTTTAAAAAGTAACATATCCGATTAAAAAAAAAAAAAAAAAGTAACGTACTGGAGAGAAATGAAAACCGGTCCTCAGGAAGGATTTTACTTGAATGTATAGCTGAAATTGGAAACTGAAAATTTCTCAGATGTCTATCAATAGGCCAAGTGGATAAACTTGTGGACCATGTTTATGGAATGGACCAACACTCGACAATAAGAAGGAATGAGCTGCGAACGTGCGCCAAAACATGCCTGCATCTCAAAATCACTGTGCAGAGTGAAGGAAGCAAGAAATGTATGGTTATGTCTAGAAAAGTCTAAAATTTTATAAAATTCTATAATGTGAACTAACGCCAGCAGATCAGTGGTTGCCTAGGGACAGTGGGGGTAGGAATTGGGAGGAGGTAGAAGAAGCCCTTAGAGGGGCCTGGGTAGCTCACTCAGTTAAGCGACTTGGTGAGATCTCAAGATCATAAGATGGAGCCCCCCATGGGGGCCTGCCGGTAGCACAGAGTCTTGGTTGGGACTTTCTCTCCCTCTGAACCTCCCCCCTGAGCAAGCGCTTGCGCATGCGCGCTCTCTCAAATAAATAAATCTTTAAAAAAAAAAAAAAAAAGAAGCCATTAGAAGGGACAGGAGGACACTCTGGGGTTTGATGGATATGTTCATTATCTTGATTGTGGTGATGGTTTCACGGAGTATACACATGGCACGTAACAAACTGCATAATTTGTGCAGTTTATGGTATGTCAATTTGGTCTCTGTTAAGAGCTGTAAAAACAGAAGTAACATAGCCACATCAGAAAATGATTCGAGGGGCACCCGGGTGGCTCAGTTGGTTACTCTTGATCTCGGCTCAAGTCATGATCTCACAGTCTTGAGAACAAGCCCCAGGGCAGGCTCTGCCCTCAACGAGGAGCTCTCCGGCTGCCCCCCCCCCCACCACGCATGCGCACTCTTTCTCATCAATACGTAAATCTTAAAAAATTAAAAAAAGAAAATGGTTTGAAAAATAGAGAGAAGGAAAAAAGTGATTCTCCTTTATTTCCATGGTGGACAGGAAATTATTCCTGTATCATGTGCTTTTGCACTATCAAAAAACTATACAAGTTCTCGGAGAAAGGTGTTATTATTTCTCCCTTCTTTATAGATAAAAGAAGCCAGGACTCAGAGAAGTTAAGAAACTTGCCTGAGGTCACCCAGCCAATGTGTATTTAGTCCCAGTCAGGAACCCCGGACCTGGAGCCTCAGCCTCTTTTCCTTAACCTTGCCTTTCCTTTCAGGAATGCTCTTTAGGAAAATTCCAGCCTGCTCTGGTAACTTTGTGGGCAAAGGGCTTTGGGTCATGAGGGCATCAGGGCATCAGGACACAGAGGCAGCCCAAGTCCCAGGAAGCTGACAGAGGTGTGGTGCCTGCAGCTTCCCACCCTCCAGCCCACACCACGGGAATGGCACCACCGGCATCCACCCATGTCCCTGGCCTCTGCAGCCCTGAGCCCTGTAAGCCCCCCTCTTCTGGGAAACCTCCTTTCCCCCCTCGGGGCCCTGGTGGCAAGATTCCCCACCCCCACCCCCAGCCTTTGGAAGGAGGCTGAAGGGAGAAGAAGGTCTGCATCCTCAGGGACCCCCAAAGGGGGCAGTGGGGCTGTAGGACTGAGGAGTGCCATGGGGTCCCAATGCCCTGGGCTCCAGGTTCCTGTCTCACCATCTCCGGAGTCAGGGTCTGAACTTGGTTCTGAGTCCTACAGGCAGGTTGTGGGAGACAAGGAGGCTTTGGGCAGAGCAGGTGGACCTGTGTTGATGGGGTGGACAGAGAAGCTAGGACAGATGTGGTGGCTGTGGCCGGGGAGGGGCGGGATGGGGGCAGTTCCTGCAGCAGGTGATGATGCCCATAGCAGTGGTGCACACTGCAGGGTGAATTTACTAGAGAGTATGATGTGTGTGGACTCTCCCCTGCCCAAACTTAAGATGTGGGTGAGCAGAGCCTCAACCATGGGTGTGTCCCCTCTTTCCCTGGGGACAATGCCTTAGAGATGGTGAAAGCTCACCTCGTGCTTGGACTTACTGTCTGGCTGAGAGAGGTGGTCTTCCCTGCCAGAAAGTCATGAGTGGAGAAGATCAGGGGTCAGTCTCTGTGACCCCCAACCCCTGTCAGCAGAGCCTGCTAGCAAGGCGCCGCCCTGCTCCTGGGCTGCACTGTGAGTCAGGGAGGGAGGCCGGAGAGCCAGGCATCTTTACACAGTACTGGGTGGATGGGTTTCTCATGGCAACAGGGCAAAGGTGGCTGGTCCTGGGCGTGGGCTGGAGAGAGTGGGCAGGGCTGAACATCAGCCTCCGTGAGGCAGCATAGGTGCTATGGGGACCCCCCACCTCACCACAGAGCCTACTGGGCGAGACACTCACACTGACCTCTAAAAAGAAGCTAACAACTCCTGCCCTAGTTAATATACACATTTCAAAGATGGATGAGACCAAATGACATCACAGGTATAAGGCCATTGGCAGGGTTGTATGTAAGTGAATGGTGTTCCATTTTTTTTTTTTTTTTTTAGAGAGAGAGAAAGCACGTTCTCCCCCATCCCCCACCCCCAACATACGTGCATCATGGCTGGGGAGAGGCAGAAGGAGGGGGGAGAGAGAATCTTAAGCAGGCTCCACGCCCAGCTCAGAGCCCAACACGGGGCTCATTCTCATGACCCTGAGATCGTGACCTGAGCTGAAATCAAGAGTTGGATGCTTAACCGACTGAGCCACCCAGGTGCACCGGCACGGTGTTATTATTATCAGTATTAGCACCGACAACCTACTGACTTCCTGGCCTCATCATTCCTGCCCTGTCTCACACTGGGATCTTCCTGCCAGATATGTCACCATTTTTGGTTTCTTGGCATCACTGAATATTTTACAAAGAGGCTCTGGAGACATTCCTTCTCTGGCCCAGCCTCTTGTTATACCCTCCTTCCCCCTAAGGTGACCAAACATCCGGGTTTGCCTAGGGCTGAGTGTGTTCTGGACGTAGGAATTTCAGTGCTCCGAAGGGATCAGTTCCAGGCAAGCCAGGACAATTGGTCACCCTACTTCTCTCCCCGCCCTGAGGCTGCTTCCTCTTCCCTGTGGTGACCACGGTGTCCCAGGCACATTCTCTCTTTTCACATGGGTTGTTCTTTCCTGTCTTGAAGCCGCCAGGCTCGGTGATGCCACCTGCAGAGAGGGTATGCTCCCCTCTCGGGAGTGGGGCCCCCCTCAGCCATTCCAAAGGCCCCTCCATCTTCTCAGTGGGACAGGACAGTTCTCTACAATCCCTCTGCCTTCTGTTGGGCTTCTGTCCTTCTTTCTACCACTCAAAACCCTGCCAGGCTTTTCCCCTATGCCTGGAGGGTATGACTCCACCCACCTCTCACCTCCCTGTGGTGAGCAGCTCATGGAGTATAGAGCATGCCTGTCCCATGCCAGCCTTCCAGCCTCTCAGTCTGCTCCAAGGAAAGAGCCCTCTTGCTGCATGCGGGCAAACCGGGGCTACTCCCCACATCCATGAGGACCCCCAGGCCTGAGTCCTTGATGCCTTGGTTCTTCCCCTCTCCACCTTGCCCACCCCCATGAGGCCTCGTGAGGGCCCCCTGCTCACTCTTCCCTGGATCCCCACTGCTCTGCCTGACCCAGAACCCTCCCTCCAGGATCTGAACACACCCTTCCGTGTGTGCTATTGCCACTTCCCACGAGGCTTTATGGAACGACCTCTCCCGACCATCTCCTTGCTGAGTCCTGCTCAACCCCTTGAAGCTCAGCTGGGAAATTCCTTGGTTGGGTTAGTTTGAGCCCTATTGGGCCCTGGCCTCAGGCTAGTGCAGACTGGCGTTGGCAAGTGCCTCGAAGGTGGAGTCTGGGTCCCTGCCTCTTGGGTCCCTCATCTCCGCCAGGGAAAGCACCCAGTAGGTGCCGCATTAATGTTGCAGGCAAGCGCTTGACAAGGCAGCCCTCAGCTTCTGGTTGCAGGCAACTCCAGGCCGGGGGTGGGGGGCAGCAGGAGTGGGTCCTGGGAAAACACTGGGAGTCACCTTTACACTCCCCATGGAGAAGAGGGCCCCAAACAAGGGAGACCCCAGGGGTTCATTTCCATACTAGAGTTCATCTCTAACTGACAGGCAGGAGCTCCAAAGCTCGCGATGTCCCAGCCTTGGGTGTGCCCTGGAAAGCAGACCAGAGGAGTGGGTCCCCAGAGCAGCCTTCCTTCCACCTTCCTGATGCCTCAAAAGGCTTCAGTCCCGCCCTGTTCTGGCATGTGTGGAGAGGCGAGGCCCAGCCTGTTCCCGGTGACTGGAGCCTGGCCAGCCCTTATCCCTCCAGCCATACCTCATGTACTTTTGAGTCCTCCCCACCCAGGCGTAGGCCTAGCCTGCCCTGAGAGGCTTGCACAAACTTCAGGTCAGGAGGAGTCAGGACAGCAATTTCTTGAGCCCAGAAATGACCCTGAGGGGGACTGGGTTTGCAGGAAAGGAAACCTTTAAGCCACCCTCTGGACCTTTTCCATTTGGCAGGTTGCCTGCCTATTTTCTGGGTGCTCACGTGATCCAGCCTGGCCCGTCCTCCTCCTCAACACTCATCCACACACCCAGAGCTGAAGGTGATACCGATGACCTCTAAGTGCTCGGCCCAGCCAGGAATCGTTCCTGGGTGCTGGGAGGTGAACCCGGAACTGGGCCCTCCTGTTCTCCTGCTGGAACAGAGGCAGGTGAAGCACAGGAGGTGCTCCAGAAGCACCAGCGTTAGCTGGCCAGAGATGGCCGCCGGAGCCTGGGACTTCAGAGGGAACAGTCACGGAGGAGGAGGGCAGTCAGGGTGGGGCAGGAACCTGGCTGTGCAGGCTTTGCGGCCAGGGCTCAGCATGAAGGGAGGCTCAGAGAGGCTGATGGGGTGCTTCAGGATCTCCCCACCAGGTCATAAGAGGGCCTCATACCTCAGAGGGCTTAGATGTGTGCAGATCCCAGCAGGCTTGCAGGAGGCAGTCTTTGGGGCCCCTCGAAGGATGCTGCAGTGGTAGCATCCAGAAGGTAGCTCTCATGGTTACCTGAGGCAAGAAGAAAACTAGGTTGAACTCCACTCTGGGTTGCATGTTGTTCTGGAGATGGATATTACTGTTATTTCATTTCATCTGCCAATGACTTGGAGGAGTAGGTACACCTCATTTTCCGGATGAGGACCAGAGAGATAAGGGACCTACACAGCCAGTGAGGGTGAAGTTAATCTGAACTCCCCTAGCCCCCTCTGCCTCATCTTATGATGAGCTTGAGGGAGGGCAAGGGCCAGAGTGCTTAAATGTTATTACTCAGGCACGGGCAGGAGCAGCCATTCTGGAAGCCGTGAACAAGGCCCATGAGTGGGGCCTCTGTCAGGTGTGTGCTCCCAGTCTCTGTGTGTGGTCCCGACAGTCCCTTCCTCCCCTGCAGACCTCTCCCCCCTTTCCTCCTCAGTGAAGATTCCCGGACTTGCTGCCATCTTGCCCTCAGGATGAGCTTCGGGTCTGTATACCACAGACCGCAAATGGCACCCTGATATGGTCCACTCCAAGTGTCGGGGCTGTGGGTGGGAGACCCCTCAGGGAAAAAAGATGGGACCCAGACCCATGGCTGAGGCGCTAGGACCATGCCTCGCCTCAGGGCAGAGAGGATGAGGGTGAGGGCGCAGAAAGATGTTGCAGTGGAAACAGCAATTTGGGGGGAAGCTTGGGGGTGGGGAGGGGGAGGAGAGTGCTTGGCAGGAGGGCAGGAGCCTTGGATTCTAGTTTCATGTGTGACCCAAAAGGCCTGTGTGCCCTGGGCAGGTGGTGCTGCCTCTCTGGGTCTCCTCATCAATAATGAGGCTTCTCTAGTGTGGCAGAACTGGGAGTTCTCTCTGTGGATTGTAGAGACTCCGAGAGGTGCCCGGGAGCAGGAGGGAAGGGGAGGAGCGCCCCCACGGCCCCAGGCTTTGTGACTCTGCTGTCCTCTAGTGGTGGCAGGGAGTAACAGACACATGGTCTCTCCCTACCTCCCCCAGACACCAGGGTCCTCTGCACTACATAGGCCCTTTACAGCCTATGGCCTCTCTCAGGGCTGCGTGCGTTCTGGTTAGAGAAAGACATACCCATAGGATACCCACGGGTCTGTACAGGACAGAATGGTTTATTCACGCATATATTTGCTCTACAAGAGCTGAGGGAGGGTATGTGGTTTATTTTATTTTTATTGATTTATTTATTATTTTATTATTTTTAAATAGTTTATTTATTTGACACAGAGAGAGATGGTGAAAGAGGGAACACAATCAGGGGGAGTGGGAGAGGGAGAAGCAGGCTTTCCGCTGAGCAAGGAGCCCGATGCAGAGCTCGAACCCTGGACCCTGGGATTATGACTTTAGCCAAAGGCAGACACTTAACCACTGAGCCACCCAGGCACCCCTATTTTTTTTTTTAAGGATCGTATTTATTTATTTGAGGTAGAGAGAGCACCCAAGCAGGGGTGGGGGCAGAGAGGGGGAGAAGCAAACTCTCCACTGAGCGAAGAGACCCATGTGGCACTCTTTCTCAGAACCCTGGGATCATGATCTGAGCAGAAGGCAGACGGCTAACCAACTGAAACACCCAGGCACACTAGACTCTGGGGTTTAGAAGGGCACTGTGCCACTTGGTACACCATTTTTGCCCTCAGAGAGCTTCTGTCCAGTGGGGGATCAGATAAACACACCCCGGACTCTGGAGAATACAGGACAATGTCAGGGTTGCTCTGAGGTCTGACATACTGTGTGACACTTGGGAAGGGTGGGGCCAGTGACTGCGGGGTCCTATCTGGTCAATGGTTTGTCCTAGGCACATGGGCCTGCAGCCTGAGGGGCCCAGAGGCCTTCGTCACTAGGTTGGGAGAGTCTCTCCCTTCAGGCCCTCCCAGAAGAGCTGGATCGCCCTCCCTATGGGACGGCTGGATTGCTACCCAGGCCTCCTGTTCCCCTGCGGCTGTCCCACCCCAACTCTGGCTGGGAACAGGAGTGAGAGGCGCAGTTGACCTGGCCTCCCCACCCACCTGCCCCTCGTAGCCTCTTCTAGCTACACCCCACTGCCCCAGACCTGGTTTGGAAGCCTGGGTTCCAGAGATGATGGAGAACATTAGGTCTCAGCAGGTGGATCTCCCCATCCCAGGCTGATGCTGGGCAGGCCTCCCAGTTCCAATACCACAGTGCGGGGGAGGTGGTAGGAAGCTGGGCGGCCACCAGTGACACTTGGGAAGGGTGGGGCCAGCGACTGTGAGGCCCAGGAGGGCCCTGCCTCTGGCCTTCTGGGGCTAGGCTGGAACTCAGCAGCCTGTTTGAGGCAATGCCCAGAGAGGGTGGGAGAAGGACAGAAAGGCAGAGAGAGACAGCGCGCGCGCGCGCGCGCGAGAGAGAGAGAGAGAGAGAGAGAGAGAGAGGAGGTTTGGGGAGAGGAGCCTGGGTGTGTCACCATTGCTGGGAGTTTGACTCAGTGAGAACATCCGGCAGGAAAGGAAGAGAGAGTGTGGTGGCATTTCCAAGCAGGATAGGAACTCTGGGGCTGTGGAGACTGGCTGTGGGGTCAGGGGTACTACGTGAAGGCCTGGTCAGGAAAGAGGCTAACCATGGTGGGAATGGGAGGAGGGCAGGAAGACAGGGTTCAAGGGGAATAGAGATTGAAATGCTGGCCGACTGAGCTGGTCTGGGGAGGAGAGAGGGCAGTGGGGCAGGAATTAGGGAAACTGAGGCTTGGTCAGGTGGGATGTGGGGGATGCAGAGAATCTCTGACCCTCCCTTTAGGGCTTAGAGGTTGGGGCCCTGTAGCTATTGAAGGAGAACACAGGTACCCCTGATCCAGAGACACCCCTCCCATTACCCCAAGCCCCAGCTCCTGGAGGCTCCACACGTGGGACTGCCAGGCCAGCTGCTCCCCTGGGCACTGGGACCAGCCACAGCTGTACTGGGAAGATTTGGGGAGAGATTTTCTTGAGAAAGGCTGCTTCTTTTCTCGGGGTGGGAGAGGCTTAAAAGTCAGCCGTGGGGACCAAGGCCAGGAAGGGCCCGGCGTGAGGAACCTGGGTGGGGAAGGCTGTAGGCAGACCACAAGCTGCAGTGGTATGGGCCCTGCAGGAAGGGCCAGTTCCCCATACACCGAGGGGAGACTCGAACAGCTGAGCCTCTCAGAAGTGGCTGTGATTTAAAACACAGGGAAGCCAGTGTCTACGTCAAGGAATGACTAATGGTGTCATTTCAGGTATGTAGTTGTATTTGGTGGCCTAGGGGAGTTAAGCTTCTTGATCCCTCCAAATGAGTTAAACCAGAGCTGATGAGGACAGTAAAGGGGGGCTCATTTGAGGTGTGGACCCTCAGACTAGGACAGCTGGTGGGCTCAGCTGCATCCCCCAGGCCTTTCTTTACTGTTGGGAGAGATGGAGGCTTATGTTGGCTGCCTGTGCATTGGCAGGTAGGTCCAGGCTGGGCCTCTGCTGGGGGAACTGCCTCAGAGAAGGCAGGGCCTGGGGCAGCCAGGCCCCCTGTGTGGGGTCAACCCGACAGAGAGAGGTTCCTGCCTGTGTCTCTGGGGACGCTGGGCCAGGGCTGGGAGAGGAGCTGGGCAGGGCCGGAGCCCTGGTCCTTGCCCTCTGAGAGTGGATGGGTGGGGGTGGCGGCGCGCATTCCTGGCTGGGAGCCCAGAGGAGTCTTTTGTAATCACAACATGATCTCGTGTGCTGAGCAGTGAAGCCGGCAGGGAGAGGCCGGCAAAGGCCCCGGCTCCAGCTCCTGTGGCTCTGCAGCTCCGGCTTCCCTCCTGCTCTGGCTCCCCTGGGGCTATTCTGGAATTCTCTCGGTGCCCACTGTTACCATGCACTCAGCTGTGAGTGGCACCTCACCTTCGGTGGGGGGCTTCTTGGGGCCGGGAGGAGGCTGGGACACCAGGCGGTCACACTCTGGGGACAGCTGGGGACGGCTGGGCCTGGGAGGAAGAGGGTTGTGCCTAGGCCGGTGGGGCTCTGGGCAGGGGCCTTTGGCTGCAATGGAGACCCTGCGACTAGACAGGGAGAGACCTGGGATCTAGGGGCAGAGGCCTGGCTTGCTTGGGTGGCTCCCTGGCCGGGCCTGCCCACGGAACTGGTTCTCTTCTGTCCTGACTACCAGCAGTTCCAGGCCGGGAGAGATTGGGCCCATGAGAGCGGCTCTTTCCCACAGGCAGGGCACAAGCCTAGGGAGTGGAGCCCAGGGCCTGGGAGCCCAGCAGAGAGCCGGGGCCTCTCTTTTTACTGTGGTTCTGGGCCTGGGAGCCAAACAGCGCCCCCCGCCCCCCACCGACCTCCTGGATCCCCTGGCAACTTCCCAGTCCCCGCAGGTTCCGCTGCCAGAGCCATTTATAACTCTCATTCCAGGCTCTGCTCAGCGGTGGAGCTCCCAGGAGAGCCCGGGGGAGGGGCGGCCCACTGCTGGGAGCTGTGGGTGCGGGGGTGGGGGGGTGGGGGGTGGTGGTGGTGGCGAGGGTAGTAAGGCCCTGACCTGAGCCTCTGAGGAGGCAGAGACAGGTAGACAAGCCTAGCAGAGCACGGACTTGGGGCCTTCCATGTGCCATCTCCCCCTGGAAGCTTAGCTCTGGAGCGGGGGTCCATTTGTAGTAAGAAAGTGCTTCTCAGGTAAATGTGAAAGTTAGGGGCCTGATAAGGGATGGGCACAACAGTCAGGAGCTTGCCACCCCTGCTTTACGCAGGGGCCTCACAGAGCCGAGTCACCCATGAGCAGGCAGGAAGAGAAGGATGCTGAGCTGGACCGGAGGATAGTTGCCCTTCGAAAGAAGAACCAGGCCTTACTACGTAGGTACCAGGTGAGTGGGCTGTGATGGGAGCTGGAAGGACTGACTGGGTTGGCACTGCCTGTCTGACCCCCTAACCTCCCCTGTGCCCTTGCGCTGTGGTCTTTCCCTGCAGGTGCTAAGCCTGGGGTCCGAGTTACAGTGGTGTGGTCCCTCTCAGAAACTCTGGGAGGGTCCCGGGGATGCTGTGATGAGGTGCCTCTGCCCCCTGGTGTCCCACTGGTGTCTCTCTGTGTAGGCCTTTCTGTGTGCATCTGGGGGGCCGTGGCCTGTGCTGACCCAGGGCCCTCCCGCAGGAGATCCAGGAAGACCGGCGGCAGGCAGAGCAGGGGGGCATGGCCGTGACCACAGCAGAATTCCTCCAGCCTGATGGCCTCACTGTCACTATCAGCCAGGTTCCTGGTGTAAGACCCCCTCCCCCACCCCAGGAAGAGAGGGTGGGGTGGTAAGGAGGTGGAGGCCCAGCCCATGTCCAAGTCCAAAAAGGAAACTGCTCTTGCTCCTCTGTTTCCTCTGCTTCCACTTATGGGGTTCACCCTTCAGCTCCCAGACTGAGGCAGCCTAGCCCATTGTGGTTCCCCTGACCCCAAAGGGCCACAGCTAAAAGGCTACCAAATCGAGTCCTCCTCAAGCCCTTTTCTAGGTGAATGTGAAAGTTAGGGAGGGCCCCCACCCACAGCCCTGCACCTGTGTTCTAAATCCCAGGCCACTCCTGAGTCCCCAACCCTGGAGGGACAGAGAAGGGGGGCTGAATGCCAGGAACAGAGTGCAAGGGACAAAGCCCCATTGTCTGAGCACTCTGGATTTCCCAGCTCAGAGATGACAGGCTGTTGTGGCATCTTGGGCCCTGGGGTGGCCCCGGTCCCTGGATAACCTCATGGCACCGGCATGTGAATGCCCCAGGGTGTCCGCTCCTCTGTGGGCATTCCAGGGAGGGCCAGTGCTGGAACCCAGCCGGTGGAAGCTTCCAAAGGACTCCGTCCCCAGCTCCTGCTCGGCCCTGGCCATGTGGTCTGAGGGCATGGCATCTCATTCTGCAGGGGAAGCGGGTGGTCAGCCGGAACTGGGCAAGACCCCTCAGACCTGGAGCAGCCGACGAAATGCTTGAGGATGAGGGAGGGGATGAACACACTGGTACTTTCTGTCTGGGGGAGCGGGTGGAGCTGGCTGTGACCATGGAAAACAAAGCCGAGGTGAGCAGGTTGGGCAGGGGAAGCCAGGGCATCAGGCCAGTACCCTCTTCTTACCAGACTGTGCCATGCTGCCTGTCCCCGCCTCCCCCCTCTTCCCACCCAGGCCAAGCGGATCGTGAGTGAGAAGCCCAGCAGAGCAAGGAACCAGGTCGCAGAAGAGTCACGTGGAAGGGGCTTGGGCTGGACCCCCTCCATGCAGATGCCCGTCAGCTCGGATTCTGCACAGAAAGTATATCTTTAAGAGGGGATGGGGACATGAAAGTGGTAGTCATCATTTGGGGGAGGCAGAGAAGCTGAGTCACTTGTGTCCCCTATCTCTGGAGACATGATGGAAGCCCCAGCAAGAATTCCCACCCTTTCCTTCTTTCTCTGGCCAGTTTCCACATTGGGTGGGCCTTACCCTGACAGGGTACGTCAGAGGTCAGCCCCTTACCCTAACTGGATTTCTGATGCAAGCTTGTGGGGGCCTTGGGGGTGGGCTGTGTGCCAGGTGTGACCTCTAGGTGGCAGCAGCCCCTAGTCTTGGCTCTTGCTCACTGCTGCTGGGAGCTTCTCCACTCCGGGCCTGTCCACACACACACATACATATCTGCAACAACCCAGCAGATAGGTGCTATTATTAGTCCCATTCTATAGATAAGGAAATGATACACAGAGAGGTTAAGTAACTTGCCCAAAAGACACAGCTAACATGTGACTGGAAACGGTGCCTATGGCAAACAAACATGTCAGAGACGGAATGGATTTTGTTTTTAGATGGGGACGTCAAAACCTTGAGGGGAAGGGGCTGATAATATCCAGATTTCCACTCCAGGTCCAAGGCTTTCTGCTTCTTCCCCATGGTTCTGTCTTCTTCTTCAGAGTACCCGGGAGTCCCAGAGTCTAGGACTGGTCCCAGGCTCAGCTCCTCACCGGCCCATGGGGGGACCCTTGGAGGTGGGCTGGGACTATGCCCAGTGGAAGCAGGAGCGGGAGCAGATCGACTTGGCTCGTGTGGCCAGGCATAGAGATGCACAGGGTGACTGGCGTCGGCCATGGGACCTGGACAAGACCAAGCCCACGTGGGTGGCAGGGCTAGGGAGCTCGTTGTATTGACATTCTTATGGGACTTGGGGTAGGACTAACTGTGGGTGCTTCTTGGAGGGCTGGTGGGACCCTCTCCAGGGTGGTTAAGGTCTGTCTGGGCTCTCTGGTGGGAACTTGGGCTGAGAGGGTGGGCGCCAGGTCCCCATTTTTAGGGGCTCACCATTATCTTGTCGTTGGTTCTGGGGTTGGAGCTAGGGGAGGCAGGGGTTGTGTGGGTCTCCCTATAGCTTGTGTCCGCCCCACAGAAGCCTGACTTTTTGGCTCCACAGGCTACAGGACTCCAGCAAGCTTCGGGAAGAGGGCCTGGCCAGGGTGGGCGGCACCAGGGGTGAGTCAATACCCACCCCACCTCAGCCCCTTCTCCTCCTTGGCTTTCATCACAGCACCCCCACCTGTCCCCTCATGCTTCCTCTCCTTTCTCTGTCTCTTGGCATAGCACTTATTTTTGGAGCTGGAAGGAGGCATGGAAGAATATCTTACTTCCTCTCCCTCATTATCAGAGCAGGGCACCTTCCCACCCCCTAAATCCACAGCTCCTACCCTGGGTTCTGACCTCAGAAGGTCTAGGGGAGGAGACTCACAAGGAAATCTGCCCCGGGATCCTTTCAAGATTGGTCCCTTATGGGCAAAAGCTCCAGTTTCCCTGCCCCTGGCCTGTTGTAGGAACAGAGATTTTAGAATTGCTAGTTCCCTAATTTTACATGTTGAGGAAGCTGAGGCTGGAGAGACTCAGCCAGTTACCTAGCCAGGAACATCAACGGGGGCACAGAGACCCAGCTCTCTTGATCCCCAGACCCAGGATCTTTTTGGGAGTCAGAAAACCCACACCTGGACCAAGAAAAAGACAGACATCTTCCTGGTGCTGGAAGACTTCTGTTACTGCTTTTGATCCTTTATCACCCCACTCTTTCTCCATTTCCTTTGCCTCACTTAGGTCCCAGGAGCCACCGGAAATCACAACCCCCACCACTGTCCCTTGATGGTAAAGGTGAGTTGAGAGAAAAGAAGCAGGTTTGCATGAGCTGGGGATGGAGCTGGGCTGCCATGACCCTCTTCCCTTCTTGATTTGTGGACCATCTCTTGCAGGTGGTACTACTCGGGGTGGGCAACCCAGCAGACCCTCAGTGGTGTCGGCCACACGAAGCAAAGCCCGGGGGACAGAGAGGCTGACCGGCAGGGCCCGCAGGTAACAGATGGCAGGGGGCAGAATTGGGGGAAGCATCTGGGCTCCCTGATTTCCTGGATCTCCCTTGGCCCTGGGAGGTCAGGCTCAGCACTGGTCCAGGTGGCTGCTCCAGCCCTTGGGGCTGCTGCCTTCTGCCTGACGGCTGCCTGGAGGCAGGTTAATGAGGTTTGGGGAGAGGCCAGCCACAAAGGCGGGAGCCATGAGAGCCTGGTGCCCAGGGAGGCTGGCAGTAATTACAGCAGTTGCCTTCCCCCGGGAAGTCGGGCGTGCCTTTCCCAGACGGTGCAGGCAGAGACACATCCAGAGCCCCCACGGAACTCTAAGTGCTTTGGGCTCGGCCATAAACAGCAGCTGGGGACCTGGGATGGCGCTCAAGTGGGTGGCGTTTGGAGGAAATGGCTGGATGGGGAACAAGGTCAGGCTGGAAGGGGAGCATCCTGGAGCCTTGTTCTGGCTCTGAGGCTCCTCTGAGATCCTTAGCTCTGGCTGCTTCCTGGGAACATGGGCCACTGGCTACAGAGCGACAGAGGGACGTGAGGTGAGGTGGGGAGGAGTAGGGCTTGCCGTGTGCTGTGTTTCCACAGGTGGGAAACAAAGGAAGTCAAGGAGGAGCTGCAGAACCAGGAGGTGGGTGCTTGGAAGTAGGATGGGGTGGGCCAGGGGCATGAGCTCTGAATCCGCCAGCCAGCAGGACCAATCTCTTGTTTCAGGGAAGCCAAAGTACCAGAAAGACCTGGAGTGAGGAGGAACCTTCACAGAAGCAGAGCCCAACGGAGCTGGGCCGGCCCACAAGTGCCCCAGCAACTAGCCCAGCCCCCGGGGGCCCAAAAAGGGAATCAGGAGCCTCCATTGCCAGTCCAAACCCTAGCTCTCCACAAAACACTGACTTAGTTCCCCTTGACCTTTCTCTGGGAGGGGCCAGTAGCCCTGGGTCCGGGGAGAGTACGTGTGCACTCACTCTAAGGCCTGGGGCCCAGGAGAACCCTGTGTCCTTGCCACCACCAGATGGTTCTGAGCAGATCCTGGGGTGTAATGACACCCAGGCTGAGCCAGAAGTACAGCTTAGTTCTGAGCCACAGGGAGAAGCAAGGCCCCTAGAGCCCAGAGAAGACAGGTCTGGCAAGCCTGGGGCCCAGCAGGCCTTGGCACCACGAAGCAGGCCGCCCAGAGGAATGGGCCAAAGGGCAAGGGGCACAAGAGGTATGAGAAGCAGGAAAGGAGGGCCTGGCCCTGCAGGAAGATGCTGAGCAAAACTCCTGGGAGCACAGGGGCCGGGCTGGGGAGAGGAAGAGGGAAGAACATAGGCGGGAGTCTGGTGTGGGATGGGTGTGTGGATGCAGGTGGCTTGTGGCCGTCTGGCTGCACAGCTGGGCAAACTCTCCAGTGTGGGGACACTGGGAGGGCAAGGAGCTGTCCTTCCTTGCACCTCATGGGCACATCACTGGGCATGTCCCGTGTATAGGTGTGTTTTTACCTGCAGGTAAAGGTCTTGGTATAGTCCTATGCCACTCCTGGTCTCTGAGACTGGTGAGCCCCGTCCTGGGTCTATTGCCACCCAGGCCACAAACTTCTTCCCTGCCATGGCAAGGTGAGGCTCAGAAGCACTCAGCACCTGGCACTCCAGGCCTTTCTCACCCCAAGGCCTGGCTTCTCTTTCCACCTATGGCTTTGGCTCCTTGGGTGTAGGCAGCCTCAGGAGCCAGCAGGCCCAGTCCAGGAGGCCTGGGCTCCTTCCCCTGCCTCTGCCTTGCGCCCAGGTGACTCACAGTCCCCACACTCCCAGGATGGTGAAACCAGGGGAATCTCAGCCATCAGCTGTCAGCCTCTGGCCTTTCTGCAAGAGAAGACCCAGGCTCGAAGAAAGGGAGGCCACAGCAGGTAGGGACCGAGCTGGGGACAGAAGAGCAGAGCCTCTGCCAAAGAGAGTCCCTGGGAAGGCCTCGTCTCTAAAACAGCCTGGGGTTGGGTGGGGAGAGGACAGCCTTCTCCCCACAGAAGGATGGGAGGGTTCATGATCAGGGATACCCTCCCCCATACCCAGGCCAGACATCAAGTGTACCATCAAGACAGCATTGAGGCGGTGCAGAGGGCAGCCCAGGGCCATTTCCTGCCGTCTCCTACTTCCTCTTCCCCGCCACCCCCCTGCACTACCGGCACACCAAAGCAAGGACTCAGACAAGGGACAGAGAAAGGGGCTCAATCTAGCTCAGTACAACTTCGGAACTTGTCTTTCCTATTTGGTCTCCATTCCCGCCCCTCCCCTCAGGCCCACGGCTGGTGAATTATTCAGACTCCACACAAGCTGTGGCTTCCTCTCTATTCAACAAACATTTCCTGAGCACCCACCAGCAGCAGTGCAGCCGGTGGGCGATAGTGACTCTGCCAGCAAGAGGGAGGGAGAAACCCAGGCATCCAGCAGATCTAGGCCGCACAGCAGGCAACGTTCTTGGCTCTAAGAGCCTGCTAGGAGCTGGGGATGGTGGTAGGAGCCCAGAGAATCATCTCACCTCTGCTAGAAAGGGCAGGTGCTCCTTCCCCGCTCACCACGCGTGGATCTCCCCATGTGGCCCCCCTACTCCCCTCCCCTTTGACCCTGCCATGGCTTGTCCTCCCTGCTGGGGGTCCCGGGCCTCCCCAGCCTCTCTGGCTTCTCTAGGGAGTGTCTAGATCATCCCCAAGTGTTCTGTCCTGTCAAAGTGAGCGCTGAACTGTGGGGTCACAGCTTCCTATTGGGCTCCTGCTCTGCCCTCCACCCCTTCTACTCAGGAAGCATGAGTAGGGGGTGTCTTTTCAGCAGATCAGTGTGCTCCTTGCGCGTTAAGGTGCAGAGTAATGCAGATTCTAATTCTGTAAGGTCTGTGGTGGGCCTAGAAATGTGCACTTCTAATAGGCTCCTGGAGATACCTATGCTGCTGGTTCTTGGACCACAGGTTGAGTAGGAAGGGTTTGGGCTAGAATATATGGAGGGCCAGGGGCAGACAGACTCTAGACTCTGAGGACTTATTGCTGGCTATATCGGGGACCTGGTGAGGGCTGCCCCTGCCAGGTGGGGGCTTCCTGGCTTCAGAGTTGGGTGGGAAGCTGAGGCACCTGGGAAAAAGACGCTCTAAGAGGCCAGTGAGTGGCTGATGCCAACTTCCTGTAGTGGGGAGTGAGGAAGTTGCTTGGGAATGGGATGAGGTGAAGGGGGTGGAAGAGGTTGGTATGGGGTTGGAGGAATTTTTTTTTTTTTTAAGATTTTATTTATTTATTTGACAGAGAGAGAGATCACAGGTAGGCAGGGAGGCAGGCAGAGAGAGGGGGGGAAGCAGGCTCCCTGCTGAGCAGAGAGCCTGGCGGGGCTGGATCTCAGGACCCTAAGATCATGACCTGAGCCAAAGGCAGAGGCTTAACCTGAGTCACGCAGGTGCCCCAGATTGGAGGAATTTTAAAAAGGCTTGGGAATATTCTTATGCACGTGGGAAAGAGACTCCCATGAGACAGGAATAGGTAAAGGTGAATGACTCCAAGCTCAAGTTTGCCTCTTGCCCACCAGTCATCCATAGATATATTTGGAGCATGACCCTGGACTTGACCCATGACTCCCAAAGGATGGAGCTGGGGAAAAGCAGATTCAGGCAGAACCCTTGAATTCAGAGATCTCCCAAAATAATCATGATCAAGAGTTTGAATTCTGCTCCCCAACCCCCCAGCGCTACCAAGAGTATAGGCCAATGTATGTTTGACTATGGGATGGGGACATAGATTTGGGACAGAGCTCTGGTTCAACCCTCACAACAGGACCTAAGCAGGAGAGAAAGCTGGGTTATGAAGGGCTGTCGAGAAAGAGAGCTTCTCTCGCGGGATGTCCTGGGAGTCACTAAGGGTTGGAGACTGCAGAGACTGGCCCAGGACATATTCCCTATAGGAAGACTGTAGTGCCAGGCAAGTATCACTGAACTTTTCTCAAAAAAGGGGGAGCACTTCTTCAGGATAAGAGAACCAGCAGCTATGGTGGCCACCCTCCTTCCCTTGGATGGAACCAGCTATGGAGCAGGAGAAAAGCATGGACCACTCTCCACAGACCTCAGGATCATGGAAGCCTGCCTGTAGCAACTCCTGGCTCCTTTGTTGAAAGGCCTCGCTGGGAGATTTCCTCTTAGAACCTCCTCTCCAACCGACAAGCCCCTCCTCAAAGGTGGGAAGTTCTTCATGAGACACAGCTCTCAGGAACCCAGGCATGGAGCTGGAGGAAGAGAGAAGGAAGCTGCCGGAAGAGGAGTAGGGAGATGATAGCTTTACTTAAAGCTGTATAACCAGGAGGGCGGAAAGGGCAGAAGATAGCTCTGTCCTGAGCCTGAGCCCCTAGCACCTGGGCAGAAGGGAGCAACAGACCAGATTGCAAGGGAGGTATGTTTTTGGAGGACTGGCAGCATGGTAGAGTGGAACCAACATAGGCCTTGGAGTCCAACAGACTGAATCTTAACTTACATCTGTCAGTGGCTAGCTGGGTGACCTTGATCAAGTTTAACCTCCCCAAGCCTCAGTTTTCTTAGCTGCAAAATGGGGCCAGTAACAACCCTGAAGGGTTATAAAAACAAATTAAAGATAAGAGTACGCAAAACATGCCCAGCTCACTAAGTAGGCAATGTAGAAACAGGAGCCTGGCACTTAGTCAAATGTGTTGAATAAATGAAGTAGCTGTTTGGTTTGATCTCTGTCTACTTTGTTTTCGATTTTCTCCTTTACCTCCTCTTTTGGCCTCACCTTCACTGAGGTCAGTACATTTCAGGGAAATATGGGATGGTCTGTAAAGTTTACTCAGCCTTCCAGGGAAGTGACCTTCTTAAAGAAAGGTCACTTGGGGGAGTTGACTGGATTTAAAGAGACTCACACAGGGACCCTGCTCTTACTGGGGTTTCTTTGCCCTCAGCATTTCCTTTAACTCCACGCACCAACTTTCATAACTCAAGAGTTTCCTCTTTTCTTCTGTTAATCTCAGTGGTAATTTCATGGACTCCCACCATAGTCTTTGCTTATTATTTTCCCCAGAATTAAAACTCCCTTGTAGGGTTTGCTCTATGCCTCCCAAAGTTTGTTTGTTTTTTCCCCAAAGGAGCAGCATGACTGTATTTTCTTATGGTCAAGGGACAGGTAACTGGGGAATCCCTAGCTATCTCACAAGGCACACATTTGGAGGGTTTGACCATCAGTCAACTCCAGCCCTGATCCTGGCCTCAGGGACAGGAATAACAGGAAAAGATGGTACTAGCCACCGCCACCCCCTAAAAAAAAAAAAAAAAAAAAAAAAAAAAAAAGGAAAGAAAAACCCACAAAGGAAATAGCTATAATCCCCATGTGGCTATCTATGTCTTCTTATTTTGGGGACGAAGTTGGGAAGGGGGGGGTCAAGGGAATAGGAGAAACTAAAGATACAACTTCACTCTGCCTCTCTAGTCACTTATCAGCACCCACAGACCCCAGCAAGCAGCTCTTCTGAGCGAGGGCTGCCCCCAGGGTGACCACAACTTCACTGAGGGGAGACTCCGAGACTGGGAAGGCAGGGAGTGGAGCAGAGCTGCAGAAAGCACAGACTGAGGCTGCTTTCTCTCAAGTGTGCCGGCCTGTGTCACAGCCTCTCATTAAGCAACCACTTGACGCCGGCAAAGTGAAACAGCACAGACCTGGCACCAGAAAGAATGAATGTGGCACCCACTGCTCCTTTTAAGGACTGACACGAGGAGCACAGGCCCTGGGGCAGGAGGTGAGGCAGACACAACAGTACCTTTGTGGGAGGGGAGAGCAGATACTTGCAGGCGTGCATCCTTCTTAACGAGCTCCACGACAAGTTCTCCAGGCACCTTCAAAAATAACCAGTAACACAGGCTTTTTCCCTTTTTCTTACAAACTCTGGGGATACGGTGTTTCCTTTCTCTCCAGCAGGGCAGCTGGCTTCAACCAAGAAAAAAGGTCAAAAGTCACCTTGTAGCCATCTGTCAAAACAAAAATACCTAAACCCGAAGTTCCACAATCAGAGGGAGAGTCTGGGCCGGTGGTTCTCAGGTTTTAGTGTCAGAATCACCTGGAAGGCTAGTTAAAGGCAAAGTTGGGCCCCACCTTCTGAACCTCTCATTCGGTTGGTCTGGGAGGGGGCCGAGACATGGCATTTCTAACACGTTCCCAGGTGATGCTAACGCCGATGGTCTGGGCACAGGGTATAACATTTCTCTCCAGGTATCATTTTGCCCAAAGGGACAGGCACTCCCTTCAAACTATGTTACCTCCTATGTATACATCATAATTTTAGTCCCCAGATCTCCAGGCCATCTCACATGGATTCCCCCCAGTGGCTCTCACAAGTTCCCATTGGGTTAGGAGGGAAAAGTGGGGCCAAGGCCTAACCAGTGTCATTATTGAGTCTGCAAGTTTCCTATTTTTCAGTTTAGGGTCCCTTCTGAGAGCACATGGCCTCTCCCTCCCCCCACCACCCCCCAGGTCCTTGTGATGTCCTGACCCTGCCACGCACACAGACGCTGACTGCCATGTGATGCAATCCTGTCCAGACTACCCACAGGGAGTGGAGATGGCCTCCAGGTCACAAGCAGGGCAGAGACTTCAGCTCATGACTCTGAACACGGAGGGAGCAGAGAGAGGTGGATTAAAAAGGAGTGCCCTCGGGGCACCTGGGTGGCTCAGTGGGTTAAAGCCTCTGGCTTCAGCTCAGGTCCTGATCCCAGGATTCTGGGATGGAGCCCCGCATGGGGCTCTCTGCTCAGTGGGATCCTGCTTCCCTCTCTCTCTCTCTTTCAAATAAATAAATAAAATCTTAAAAAAAAAAAAAAAAAAAAAAAAAGGAGTGCCTTGGTCATCAATGGAATTGCTTTTCTGGACAAGTCCATTTGGGGGCTTTTGGGGCCCACCTGGCACACTGTAGGCAGTGAATAAATAGTTCTCAGATTAATAGTAGTGGCTCGTGGAAAATATTCTAAGGGAAGTTAGAATCCTATTGCGTTTAACTGGTAAGCTACTGTAAAACCAGATTCTGGAAGTTAAGAAAACAGGGCAGTAACAAAGGTAGATTCTTTTTGGCATGACTGGAAATGGCTTGAGGGAGAGAACAGCGTGGGAATTTTCTGGTCCCTTATAGCTGCTTAACAAATGTTTATAGAATGCATGGAAATTGGTCTGGCCCAGGTGCTCCTTCCTGACCAGGTGGCTTATGTACACAGTGCAGGACTTGGAGCCATGGCTTTTTCTGCACTGAGGATGGACAGCCTGATGGAGTCTGGGTGTGTGGTTAAGGGGGAAAAAATTGTTTTTGCGTTTTTTTTAATTAGCTACTGGAGGGAAAAAAGAGTTTAACACAGGTTTTGTGGCAGCAGAAACCCACAAACTTTGTCAGCAAGTAAAACAGGTGTGACAAAAACTGTAGAGAAAGCAGGTATTGGGCCATGGGGCCAGGGCAGAGGGAACAATGGATGAGACGCATAATCTATGTTGCCCCTGCTAAGCACTGCAGGGGATAGATCTGGGGACTTCCAGTGCCTGGAAAGACCAGGCAGACGGGCCCCAAGTCCTTTACCTTGTGAAGGACTGTGGTCTGCACATGGGTTCTCTTCAGTCATCAACTCCCCTGAACCAGACTGCGGGCTGTGGATGTGGGAACGCAAATGGATTACCCCAGCAACACCACACTGATACTGGGGCTACTTCTATCTAACACAACAATCAACCAGACGACCAACAACCTCTGAGCACCTATGGCTATGTGCCAGGCACCAAGCTCAGTGCTGGTCCCACGAAATGAGCAAAGCTATTGGGGTCTATCCCTCCACTGAAGGAGACTAAAAAAAAAAAAAAAAAAAGTATACAGCTGTGGCCCTTTTGTTATTACACTGCAATTCCAGAAATACCTCCATTCTCTGCAGACAGGAAGGGGAGGACAATTATTACCCCTTTTAATAGCTGCGGTAGCCCTAAAGCTCAGGACCTGACCTTTCGGTTCCCCTAAAAGAAACATGTAGAAACAAGTAGATGCTCTCCACTCAGCATTTCAAAACAGGATATAAATACTCAACTGAAGAACACAGTATCTGAGAATTCCCTAGTGAAAACTGAAAAACAAGGTAGACAGAAAAGCTTCCCAAGCTGTGGTCTCATACTGTGCAGAAATCCAGAGCTGTTAGGAAGAAAAGTATTTCTTATGCTTAAAACTTCACAGAAACCCTTCTCTACACCTCAGCATCATGGGGGAAAGGAAGGATTCCAACAAACTCAGTCAAACAGCTTACCGAACTCCTGATCCTTCACCCTTCGAAACTTTACTTCCAAGAGAGGATGATCTCCTCCTTCAAACGCAGGCCATCAGGGAGTAAATGCACAGAGGAACTTCTCATGGAAGTAAACACCTAGAAATGATCCTGGTCATCCAGGGGAAAAGCAGGTAAAGGAAAGTAACCCCCTCCCTGACTTTGCACAGACCTCTCCTTCCTGATGGACAATTTTGCAGCTCATTTCTAACCCGCGAGAATAAAGCTGTTCCCACTACGGCTCCCCACCAACCCGACCCTGTTCTGGCCAATGGTGCCCTTTTTGGCGGTCAGCGGGCTCTTGCTGTACACACTGCCTGCCTTATGTGTCCAGTGTGTGAAGCCGTGTGCCACTGCAAAAGCCACAGGTCACCATCTACACAAAGGCCAGGGGGAACCAGAAGAACCCTGGAAACTCTTTCACTTCCCTTCTGCTCTGCCTTACCAAGCCCTCTCACAGAAAGCCATTGTGTAGGCTGCAGAGGGAAATAAAAGAAGGGCGGGCTTTTTCCAGGCTCCCCTGCAGACTACAAGGTGATGTAAAAAGCACAGAAGCTACCCCCCTACAGCTTTGGAGAAGTGCAGGCCTCAGGGGGCCCCACCGACACTGGCTTCTCACTCTTCTTTGTACTGGGCAGCATTGTCTAATAATGAGCTCAGCTCAACTGTGTGCCCTGTATTTTGCAGCATAACTAATCCCTCATATTTTGCTTTCACCCACATGTCTTTTATTGTTTGCTTTAGGGGGAGAAAAAGCCTCCCCTCTGAAGCAACCTACACCTTCTCTCAGCCATTTGGCTCTCTCACCTGCTCCCCTGTCAAAGCTCTGACCAACCACTGCGGGGGGGGGGGGGGGCACAGCACGTTTCTCCTGGTGTTCGGCTTCAACTGGTGGTTCACTGGTGAGAACAGTGATGCTAGCAGGTGGCTCAGCCTCACCCCAGCTCTCAGCCAGCTCAGTGTTCGTAAGAATTCTTTTTTTTTTTTTTTCCTCCTGGTAATAATTCTTAGTATCTATACTCACTGGTCCCTAAGCTTCCCCAGCTAAGCATCTGCTGCTCAGAGTCTTTTAAAAGCAGAACCTTTTAGGGGCTCCTGGGTGGCTGAGTCAGTAAAGCATCTGCCTTCAGCTAGGGTCATGATCCCAGGGTCGTCCTGGGATCAGGCTCCCTGCTCATCAGGGAGTCTGCTTCTCCCTCTCCCTGCTTGTGCTCTATCTCTCTCTCTCAAATTAAAAAAAAAAAAAAAAAAAATTTAAAAATCCTAAAAAAAGCAGAACCTTTTCAAGGTTTTTGAAGGCTCGTAAAAGGTGGCTGAGCTAGCTATCATGGTTCATCTGACCCTATGATTGCTTCCCGACTAAGATGCATTCCTGTTACCCTTCACTAATCAATTCCGTCAGGCCATCAGGCACAGAGAACATCAGAGCAATTACTTTTTCCTCCTATACCTATTCATCAACATCCATCCACCACCTCGCAGACCATCTCTTCTTCCAACCTCTACTCCTTCCCCAAGGAGTACGAAAAAGAAATGGTCAACTTACACAGGCTTATGTAGAGTTCTTAGAATGTATTTTTGTTCACCTGAAAAATAAAACTTTTAAAAAATATACAGGACTTTTTGAGGACAGGTATATCTTAAATGGCTGAATTATAAATAATGTCTCTGGTCATGTTCACAGCTAGAGCTGGAGCTAATGTCCCAATTCCAGTGAAGGCTTTAGAGTCAGGAGGCCAGCAGCTGGACCTACGAGTGGTCTCTCTAGACTCTTTGATCCATCTCAAAGTGGATTCAACAGTCCAGAATGCAGGGATGGGGACAGGGGACTAGATTCCCAGATGTCCTCCTGCAAATTCAAAGGATTCTTAGAATAAGAGATCAATTTACAAATTATTAAAATAGAAGACTAAAAATTCACACAATAAATATAAATTACAGGCTATTATTGGAGTTATAAAGTGGCATTTTATGTTTCTTCCCCACCCCCAGACACCCACCAAAAATTTAAAAAGGCCTCAAAGGCTTCCTAATGACCAAAGTCACATCAGCTGCTCAGAAATCTCCTCCAGCCAAGACACCCTGGGGGTGCTACCAGCCTGCTCCTAGGCTATACCAGCTCAGCTGCTGTTACCTTGCCCGCAACATGGCTTAAAGCAAGACTTGTGGTTCTGTAAACTTGGATCAGAGCTAACTAGAGTGTAGGCCAGAAAACTGGAGACAAACTGTTTTAGGACTCAGGTGGATAAGTTTTTGTCTTTTTGTTTTTTTAAAGTGCCTAATTTCCCAAAAAGGAAACACTAAGGGGTTTGATATCTTGTCACTACCCACACTCATTGCCTAAAAACAAGTGGCAGAAGGAAATGAAATCCAAATTGAGGATGTATAATTCTTGCTATCCCAGAACTATACAGATGTCACTTTCCTTGGTGTTTCTCATCTCCGTCAAAGTATAGGCTGCGTGTAAGTAGGGTTTATCAGGAGAGGTAAAGACAAACCAAGGTAAATTTCCCATGGCTGGTCTATTAACTGGCTATCACAGCACAATCCTGAGCTTGAAGCCCACCTTTAAGCCTTTCTGGTTCTGTGAATACAACGCAAAACCAGAAAATGTGCTCAGAGCTCTGGTTTCACACAGATTTCAGCCTAATTGAAGGGCTATACTGTCACAGGCTCAGGGAAGAAGGCAGGCAAGGGTGATTACTGGAACAAGACAAGATCTTGAGGAGTGGACAATAAAATAAAAACACTTGTGAGCCACTCTACTTACAAAAGCTTGCTCTTCCTAAAAGAACTCTGTGAGAAGGCCAAGGACTGAAGCACAGAGGCATTGCTCTTACCCCTTCCTTCTTCCCTGGCCCATATCCAGATAGTCAGGGCCGCAACAGGAAGCCTCTTCCGTGGGGGCACTAGGGTGGGAAGAGGAGGGGATTAGTTCGTTCTCCACCCTCCCGAAACGGCTTCTACTTCTAAGGTTTTCCACTGTCCTTTCAAGTCTAAGGATGATTATACTCTTTTGGGTCATAAACCTATCTTTCTGAAGTAAGGGGAATAGAATGGGTGATGAAAAAAAAACCAACAGTGTTTGTGCCCTTCTGGCTAGCTGCACTTTGGGGGCCAGCAAATAGCCCTTGCATGACCCCATCAGTGGGTAGCTACCCAGGGTTGTGGGAGGATACATACAGTTCTGTGTAATTATAGCTTCTAGTGCATATGTCAACAACTATATACAGGGATGGATAAATTAAATGCATCTGTGGCCACTGCAACTAGGTTGACGTACCTGAGCTCCACTACTTTTGGTGCCCTCCTTGCGAGAGCTTCAGCTTATTAAAGAGCCCCTATAGCTCCCTCCTTCCCCTGAGTCTTGGGGGAAAGCCCGAGTCACTCGTGCACATAGGATACACAAGAGCTAGCGGCGAAAAAGGGTTCGGAGCAGGGATCTCCCCACCCCTCCCCCCATTCCCTTTATGGCTCAGGGCCCTGGCGCAGCACGGTCCTGGGAAGACCAAACCCCGAGCCCCCGGCGAATCGTGGTCCCTTGGCTGAAGATCGGGCTGTAGGCCACCCGCTCCCGGGGCGAGCTGGCGATCGTTGCGGGGAAGGGAGGGCGTTCACTCCCGTGGGGGTCACTCCCGCGGGCTCCCCGCCCCATCCTGCTGCAAAGTCCTGCCTCCGGGCTTGGGGAGGGGAGACTTGTTCCCGGCCGCCCCTGGCGCACAGGGGTTCAACGACTCCCCGGCGCCGCCGCCGCTTCCTCCTCGTCCTCTTCCAGCCCCCGAGGCCGCTCCAGCGGCCCGGCCAGGGGACTGTCGGCAGAGGGCTCCGGAGGCATGGGCCGCGCCGCCTGCAGCGGGGGCGCGTCGCGCGGTGCCTCGCGGCGGGACGACCCCGTGGCATTGGGCCCCGCCGCCGCCCCCGAAGTCCCGGACGGGCCGGTGGCGTTGGAGCCGCCGGGGGGCGGGCCGGCGGCTCCCCCCGAGGTCCCGGCGCCCACCGGCTGCCAGATGAGGCTGTAGTAGACGGCGAGCACGATGGCGGCCAGCGACACGGAGAGCACGTAGGCGAACACGGTGGCGAGCCGGACCCACTTCTTGTTGGTCTTGGCCGCCATCTTCGCCTTCTTGTCCCCGGTGTAGGTGGCCGGCTTGCCCCGCTCGGCCGGGGCCGCGTCGCGCTCCTTCATGAGGGGCCCCCGGCCTTTGCCCCGGTGCTCCACGGCCCCGGCTGGAGGGGGCCTGGCGGCCTGCGAGGACTGGACAAGGGGCGGCCCGGCGCCCTCCGCTCCCGGCAGCTCCGCGCTCCGCCGCCGCTCCTCACGCTGCCCGCCCGCAGCCCTCCACCGCGTCGCTGCAGCCGCCGCCGGGGCCTGGACCAGTCACTGCCGCCAGCGCCGCCGCCGCCGCCGGCCCGTCAGCTGCTTCCCCGCCGCCGCCACAGCCACAGCCGCCACAGCCGCCCGGCTCCGCGTCCCCATCCGCTGCTGCTGCCGCCGCCTGCCCGGCCGCCGGCCGCCCGGTCTCCAGTGGCCGCGCGGACGGCGCGCTCCGCTCCAGCACGGCTCCCCCACCTCGCGCGCCGGCACCAGGGGGCGGGGGGAACGCTGCTGGGGGCTGCCTCTTAAAAGGGCGACACCGGGGTCCGGAAGTGCCGCGCGGGAGGCGGGCTTCTGTCGGGCGCCGCGAGCCCCGCCGGGACGCCCCGTTAGGAGAGAGTTAAAGGAGGCTGGTTCTTAAAAGGGCAACGGCGCCGCAGCCCAGCGCGGGCTGGCGCGACGAGGATGAGAGCCCGGGGCGCTTCTTTAAAAGGGGAACGGCGCAGTTTGGGGCGGAGTGCGGAACTGGAAAGGGAGTGTGGGGGGGCGGTCTGAGCAAGGAGCTGTCAACTCTGGCGCCTCTACCCTCCGCTCCAGACTGTCCGAAGTGACAGATGGAACGGCAGCAAGGGCTGCGTTCCTCAAGCCTGCGCCCCACAAAGTGGGGGCGATAACACGCTTATGCTCTCGGCTCATACCCCGCTCCATGTACCTTAGGAGCGGGTCTCCTGGACCCCTTCACTCCTAGTGGGCCTGGCCCACATCCCACCCAGGCAGCTAAGGAGCCTGGAATACTCACTGCGGTCACAACTGATCAACTGATCGCGTCCTCTCCTCTCCTCCCCCACCGTCTTTGGCCGCGGCTGGGGTTTGGGGCTTTTGTGAAATCTTCCCGATTTTCTCCCTCGTTCTCTTAGAGCCCGGGTCACGGTGCGCAGACCTTTTTAAAGTTTCTGGGACAGAACCCCGTGCTAAGGTGGGCTCTCCAGACTCGCCTCCCATCTTAGTCCCCAAGTTCGCAACAGGTCCCAGATCCCGCTTTTGGGGGACTTCCGACTCCCAGCTTTGGACTCAAGGAGGTGCACTGAAACGGTGGCTCTCAGAAAATTTCTGCTCTCTGATTCCCTCTGGGCCTGGGGGTCTGGGCTGTTGTTGACATCCCCTCACCAAGGTGATGACATCCCCTCACTTAGCTCGGAGTCTCAGTAGCTGCTTTCCCCTGTGCCTCCCTGGTCCTTCTGCCCTCCTCTCTCCAGCTTTCTGTTCTCCCCACTCCCTCTGTAGAAGGCTTTCCAGAATTCATGGTTCCCTCCTCCCTGAATTCTACTTCCTGTGTTCCTGGAGCTGGGTGTGCAGGCTGCCTGGGTGTCTTAGTGGGTATGTGAGACTGTGCCTGTGGATGGTGTGTCGGGGAGAGGGCTGTAGTGGTGATGGGATCCTGTGTGTGACACAGGCCCCCTTCATGTGTGAGACTGACTCCTGGCTCCTGACTCTGTGGGACAGGACCCTCTCTGCCCTTCCCATTTTCCTTCCTCCTCCACAAGAATCTTTGCCTTCCAGACACCTGTGCCTTTATAAGGAAGCTCCTCCCCAGCATTCCTGCCCACGACCTCAGCCAAACAGAGGCCAAGGGCTACCAGAGCTGAGGTTCTTGATCAGCTGCTTAAACCATGGGCCTGTAACTCAGCCCCTCTCTCTCTCATTCCTGAGACGCAGGTGTGAGTCTGCCACTAGCAGTGGTCAATTGCATGCTATTTCCAGGAATAGCCTAGCTTGCCTTTGTACTCTCTGAGAAATTTTAAGGACATCGGAAATTTGGAGTGTTAATTTCTTTTTGTGGGCTGTTAGGGGAAAAGACCACCACTCCTTCTCTGTCCTGCTCCTAGGTTGTTCCCAGCTCACCCAGCAGAGAGGCCTGTGAAGTTAAAATCTCTGAATTGTCTCTCCAAGTTGTCCTCTCTTCTCTTGCCTGCTTTCTGGTCTTCCTGGCAGAACTGATCAGGTCAACTATACCAAGGTGAATTATTTTGGAAGGTTCCAAGTAAGGCCAGCCCAAAGCCTCCTTCCATTCTCTTTCTTGAGTGTACTCCATGTTTCTTCTGTTGCAAAGTAAACTTTCCTCTTGCTTGGTTCCCAGTGGGGTAGGAAAACAGCATGTCACGTTTTTCTATGCTAAGGAATAAATATATTCAAAGCCCTTATTCAATTCTTCTCACCCTATTTTTCTCCAAACGAAACAGTGCCAGATTCTTTAACCTGTCATCAATAAGCCCTATTTATTATCTGGATTTACAGAGTGTCTTTTACCCTAGGAACTCAAAATGCTTTCAGATATAATTGAGCCTGATCTCCCTGGTGCCTGAGCCATTAAGAAACCATTAGTGTATTCCTGTTGCAGTCAACTCAATGGCCCCCTAGTGGCCTGAAAGTGAACATGCTTCTCTAAGTGCCTCTCCCCAACCAAGAGTAAGCAGTCAGAGAAATCAGAAAATCAAGGCAGCTTGGGGACAGAATGGGTCCCAAAGGTCATCTTTTGTTATACCCCCAAGGGCCCTAGAACCTTCTCCACAACATCTCTATGGCGCCCTCTCAGCAGCAGCTAAGACAGTATCCCTGATAGTGTACCTTATTGTCCGCTCTATAAGGCAGCCTTTTAAGCTTTAGAAAGTTCTGACCCATTGTAACAGTAGCAATATCCTTGCCCTTATTATGTGCTGGCTCCAGATTTAGCCCTTCCTTTCCTCATCTCATTTGTCTCACAACAATCTAGAAAGCAATTACTCTTTATCTCCATTTTTGAGATGAAGAAACAGCCTCAAAGAAGTTAAGTAAGTTGCTCAAGGTCACATAGCTAGATAGAATTCAAACGTGAGTCCTTCTGACCCTAGGGGGTTCTGACCCCTGCTCTACTCTGCCAGGGATGTTCAGAGGCATGCTAGGGAAGGAAGAGGGCGATATGGGCAAGCTACAAAAGCAGCTACAAAAGTGGCCAACATGGAGTGGTAGGAGCCAGGAGAGGGTGTGTAGGCTGGATCCGTGGGGAGCTGAACTGGAATATTAAGTTTAAAAAAAAAAAAAAAAAAGGAGAGTTTATTGATATGGGAGCACTCTCAGGTGAAATAGGATTTTGTACCCTGACAAGGATCCTGGGAGACAGAGAAAGGCAATGGTCAGCCAAGGGAAAAGGAAATGCCAGAACTGCCATAGCAGAGGATGGAAGAAGGCTTTGGAAAGCTCAGAGAAGTGAGCCTGCTATGGTCGGTACTCTGTGTAAGGCCAGAAACCCACGCCAGTCCTGCAGGAAGGCCCATAGGATACTCTGGTTATCAAAGCAAAGAGGAACACACTGGGAGAAGCTGTTTGGCTGTCCTCTGAAAGTCAGGTCTGGCAGCAAGAGGCCATTACAGAACTGGCTCTTTGATAGTGATGGGGGGTGATAGGACCATGAACTAATAGAAGCCAGAGGTTGGTACACTACAGTGATGAGCAGCAAGTTGGATGCAGTGGAAGGTCCTGACGGAAGAGCTAAGCAGACAGGGAATAGAACAGAGCATCCCTAGGGCAAACTAGATAGGCAGCCAGCAATGGTTTTGCTCAAATCATGCCAGTGGTTCTCAAACCTTTTGATCACAAGATCGATTTCACTCTTGAAACTGACATCTCCAAAGAGCTTTTGTTTATATGGATTATGTCTATTGATACTATCTCATTAGAAATAAGACTGAGAAATTTATAAAATACTTACCAATTGATTAAAAAATAATTGGCCCATTATGTTAACATCAATAGTATATTTTTATGAAAAGTAACTTCAGGGCCACCTGGGTGGCTCAGTCATTAAGCGTTTGCCTTCAGCTCAGGTCATGACTCCAGGGTTCTAGGATCGAGCCCCGCATTAGGCTCCCTGCTCAGTGTGAAGCCTGCTTCTCCTTCTCCCACTATCTGCTTGTGTTCCCCTTCTCATTGAGTCTCCATCAAATAAATAAACAAAATCTTAAAAAAAAAAAAAGAAAGACATATTACTGTATTTATGGAAGGAAAAAAGTTAGTGAAAGAGTGGCTTTTTTCATGTTTTTGCAAATCTCTTAAAAGTGGTTTTATAGAAGACATCTGGATTCTCATATCTGCTTCTATTGGCAATATGTTGTTTTGGTTAAAATATATGAAGAAAATCTGGCCTGACCCAGATATGTGGTTGTGAAAGATAGCAGCATTTTAATAGCCTTTTCACATAATTTGAGACTACACCAAAACTCAACAAGTAGTATTTTCTTAAGTGGTAGTTGTAATGTAGAATATGAAACTATATCAATGAATTCAATCACATTAAAGTGTATTAATCTACCTGCACTATGAATGGCTCTTCTACCCATATATAGTTTTATAACCTCCTTCTTTGGTCATCTGGAAAACACTGGCTCATTGGATTATATTGATCTGTCAAATATTGATACAATCCATTATATAATATTAAAAGTTTTATTTGTTAATGTCAGAAAAACTTATTGGATTCTGTCAAACTCAGGGTAGTGCATATAAGTTTTCTAAAATCCTAATTTTCACTGAAAAGTTCAAATTTTAAAATGAGTCACAAGTACTCTCCATTGTTTTCCTCAAAGGAGCAGGCTTAGTTGGTTTGAATTAGAAAAAAAGTCTGCCAAATAACAAAGTCTTAACAACCACAGTTTATCTGTCAAGTTATTATTTCAAGCGAAAATGGTCTTCCATGAAAAAAAAAATTGTACAGCTCGTAACTCAGTGGTGCATAAGAGTACAGTATGCAGTGCATGCAGTACAGTACTTCCCATTTAATAACAGAGAATATTTTTTTTCAATAATATTTTTGTTTGTAAGTAGGTTCCACGCCCAGCGTGGAGCCTAAGGTGAGGCTTGAACTCACAACCCTGAGATCAAGAAATGAGCTGAGGTCACGAGCTGGACACTTAAATGACTGAGCCACCCAGGCACCCCTAACAGATTTTTTTTTTTTAATTTTTAAGTAATCTCTACATCTAATGTGGGGCTCGTACTCACAACCCTGAGATCAAGAGCTGTACACTCTATGGAGACTGGTGGACACCCAGAGAATATTTAAAAGACATGTATTTAAGGGTCATGATTTAATAAATTTTAGCAATTTTCATTGCTTCATTAAGAACAGTTTTAAGTGAAACTGACTCTTCTTTCGTTTTTCCTTCCCTTTCTCCACGCCCCTCCCCCATTCCCTCTTTGTTTCCTTCTTTCTTCTGTCTGTCTTCACAATGAACAACCAAAACAGCTTCGTGTCACAGCCTTGCTTTGTTAAGGTGTCGGAAGATCTATCCACCATTGCTTTTGCACTGTGAGTGCAAATGTCTAGGCAGTGAAAAAGGCAAATTACATCCTAGTATAATTTTAACCTTGGGAAATGGCCTCCAGTTGTCTGCAGGACCTCCAAGAATCTGCAGACCACACACAAAATTGCTGAGCTGTACAATGAAAAGAAATCAAGGATGAAAGGCCAGGAGACTGATGGACGTTGTTCCGGTATAAAGTCACAACACCTTGTCCAGTTTCCAGATCTGATTCAATTTTCAGATCTAGAACCATTTTTTTTTTTTCTTTTAAAGAGGGAAGCAGGCTCCCTGCTAAGCAGAGAGCCCGACGTGGGGCTTGATCCCAGGACCCCGGGATCATGACCTGAGCTGAAGGCAGAGGCTTTAACCCACTGAGCCACCCAGGCGCCCCCAGATCTAGAGCTTATTGCCTGAAGGAGAGGGTAGGGCCCTATGAGGATGGCTTTTTAAAGATTATTTATTTATTTATTTGACAGGCAGAGATCACAAGTAGGCAGAGAGGCAGGCAGAGAGAGAGAAGGGGAAGCAGGCTTGCCGCTGAGCAGAGAGCCCAATGTGGGGCTTGATCCCAGGACCCCGGGATTATGACCTGAGCCGAAGGCAGAGGCTTTAACTCACTGAGCCACCCAGGCACCCCAAAGAAGGCTTTTTAATACCATAGCCATACAGCAATGATTTCACTAGTCCTTCCCCAAAGGGTCCCATGGCCATTTACTTGGGTAATTGTACACTAGGGAAAGTGAAATGCCATTTTTAAAATCAAAGATTTTTATTTATTTGCGAGAGAGAGAGCGCATGAGAAGGGGAAGGGTTAGATGGAGAAGCTGACTCCCCACCTAGCAGGGAGCTCAGTATGGGACTCCATCCTGGGACTCCGGGATCATGACCTGAGCCAGAGGCAGACGCTTAACTAACTGAGCCACCCAGACGCCCATAGCCAAACATTTTAAGGTCATGCGGTGTTTGAATTATATTGATATCTGGGGATCTGAATCATCATCAGGGCTCCCCAGAAGAGTGGCCCTGGGTAAACATACGTATAGGCTCATAAGCTATACAAATGTTGGTTAGAGGCTTAGAAAAAGCAATCTTGGGGAAATGGGAACATGAAGGTCTCAGAGAAAGGCATGTGGATGTATGAGTGAGCACAAAGCGTGAAGATCTATATATTGCATGTTAATAATAAATGTCTATCTGAGAGCCTCCACCAGACGAGACATTAAATAACCAAGTAAATAGAAGGACTTGGCTAGGAGATGTTTGCCAGCCTCTGTCATCAACCATTCACGTTGGCACAATGGGCACATGAATAAAGCGGCCATGTTGGCACAGAGGAGGCCACACACAGGCATCCTGTCTATGGTGGTAAGGGTGGGTCCAACAGAATGGGCTCCCACTCACCAAGGCTGATCTGCCAATTGTGGCTGCCAGATGTTCAACCTGCCAGCAACTGATGGTCAACCAGCTACTTGGTAACAAGTTGACTACATTGGACCTGCTCATCTCTGGAAGGCTGGTGATTAATCTTGATTTGAATCAGCACATGTTCCGGATATGGATTTCTCTTTCTTGCCAAAGACCTCAATCAGTACCACTCTCTGAGGGCTTAAAGAGAATTCCATTTACTGACATGGAATCTCACATAACATAGTAACAGAGCAAGAGTGGGCAAAAGATCGTGGAATCTTCTGGGACCCTCATGTACTTTGCCGCCCACTTGAGCTGGCAGAGTAAAAGAACAGCCTTTCAAAGGTGCAGGTGAAGGGCCATTTTAGAGATGATGGGACACCCTGTTCCAGGATGAAGTGTGTACCCTATTCAATAACTGTAATATAGCCAGTGAGTATGATCGAGAGGTCTACAAAACCAGGGGTGGAAGGAGGAATAACCCCACTTAACATCACTCCCAGTGACTCTTTTGGGGAAATTTGTGGTTCCTATTCCTACAGTTCCAGGCTCTCTAGGTTTAGAGAATCTGGTTCCCAGATGTAGAACACTTCCACCAAGGGATAGAACAAGAATCCCATAAACTTTTAGTATGGCTGCTTTCTGTCCTTCAAACTCCTTGTGCCAAAAGACCAGTAGTTTAAAAAAAAAAAAAAAAGTCACATTCTCATAGAGGTACTTGACTCTGATCCTTTGGAAGTGATAAATTTGCTGCTACAATGGGGTCAGGAAAAATAGGTTCGGCACCCTGGTCATCTGCTAGGATATCTCTTGGTACCCACTTGCCCAATTTTGACAGTAGTAGGGAAATGCAGCAGCCTCGTTTGAGGAGGATATGGTGATTAGAGGCTCATATCTCTTGAATGAGGATCTGAGTCATTTTACCAGGTAAGACAACTAGACCCATAGACAAGTTGACAGCAAAGAGAATCTAGAATGGGTAATGGTTGGGGAGTGGGGGGGCGCTGAATATGTTATGTCACAAGATAAGCTGCAGTAGTGGGGGCCATAGTTCATTCCACTCACCTTCTTGTAAGTTTCCCAGGGAAAACAATCACCAGAATCCCGGAGGAGTGATTCCAGGTAGAGGGAGCTTAGCACAGAAGCAAGTAGGTCTGAATTGCTCACAGTAGGTCCTGCCATGATTGCTGTGGTTACTACCCAAATCCCGCCTTTGGGACAAAGAAGCTTATCCCCATGTTGCCAGAAGTGCTGGCCTGAAGGCTGAGAGATGAGTCTGTCTCTGGGGAATTCCTTAAGCTGCCAAAGGGAGATTTGCCTGACTTCAGGAGCCCTTCCTAGGGATAAACTGGCCAGTGCAGGGGTTCAAAGGACCAGTCCTCTTGCTTCAGTTAGGGCCATCTCAACTTGCCTCTGAATGGTCATCTCAACCCTAAAGCTCCTCGTGGAGGTGTCCTTTGTGGTGACTGTGTCCTTGATTGATTCTTATCCCCCTCCCCAATCCTGATTCCTTCCCTCCCTCAAGGGTGTTGTGTTGCTTCCGAGAACACCTCCCAATAAACTTCCCGCAAGCAAATCTCTGTCTCATAATGTTTCATGAGAAGCCTGACCTAAGACTGTCCCCTAAGATTCTAACCTTTAGGACCCCAGAGGACAAGGCTAAGCATCTGAAGGTGGGTCTCGTGGACCACCGCTGTCTTCCATGCTATGGTTTTCTCTAAGTCCTCACAGCATGTGTGGGCTTCCTACATCTTCACTGCCCTTCACCAAATGTTCTCCAGCTTGTGTGTTTCCTCAGGATAAAGCATCCTAAACCGAGGTCCCCCACGTATCTCGGTTGTGGTCTGACACGCATGCCAAGAATAAGAAGGGGCTGAGTCTTTCTTGGTTCTCGAGCCCTAGCGGCTCGCTGGAGCCAAGGATCAAGCACTTGAGAAACCCGAACGCCTCGCCTTGCTTCCCTCTCCCCAGCCACCCATTCCAGGTCCTGGTTCAGAGGGTCTGGATGCGGCCAGTTTCCCAGTATTCCCAGAGCTTCTCAGGCCATTCTGTTAGATACCAAGATGGAGAATCACTGGGCTCAGTCCTTTAATTCAGCAGCCCGAGAGGCTGTCCGCTTAGCTAGCAGCCTTTTCATTTGACTCATATGGAGCTGGCTGTCGGCGAAAACCCTCAGTTTTATTCACACATGCCTCTGCTAAGCTGCCACTTTCCCACCCTGTCCTTGTACAGTTGGTGCCTTGGAGCCCAGCCCAGATCTCTCCGTTGAGCCCTGTTCCTTTTACCTTGTGAGGTTCAGGCTGCTCTCCATCCAGCGGGTTAGGAAGTTTTGGGATCCCGAGCATATCTCCCAACACATTTCCCATCCTCTCTGGCTTCCTGCTATGCAAAAAGGTGAGGGGCTTGTTCACTGTGCCTTGACCCAGGCCCTGATAGAAAAGGTGGGCCAGCCCAGGAGGAAGGACAAAGTCAGCCGACAAGGTCGGCTCTGAGAGCATCGCTTTCGCGTCACACACCCGGCCCACCGGGAGAAGGACAGCATCTAACTTCCTCCCATTGCGCTCATAAAGACTGATCCATCTCACAGAGATAAACAGAGGCAGAGAATATGAAAACCGCGTCCAAGAACATCCTACTGGGGTAGGAGTCAAACTTTCCTGCCATCTGCAGCTCTCGTCTCTAGGTTTATCACCTGTCAGAGGAAAGGCAGGGGAAAAGAGTGACGAGGTTGGCCCTTCGATTAGAAAGAGAACGATTTTTAGAGTTGGAAGGAATCTGAGAACAAATTGAAAGCTTAATAGATCAGGGAGCTCAGGTAACTTGCCAAGATCTCAGGGCTCTGGCTGAGATGAAACTCTGGGTTTTGAGGGTGGGCCCAGCGCTCACTCCTTCAGGTAAGTTTGACGGCACTTAAATGATTTTTTTTTTTTTTAAGATTTTATTTGTTTACTTGACAGACAGAGATCACAAGTAGACAGAGAGGCAGGCAGAGAGAGAGAGAGAGAGGGAAGCAGCCTCCCCGCTGAGCAGAGAGCCCGATGCGGGACTCAATCCCAGGACCCTGAGATCAGGACCTGAGCCGAAGTTAGCGGCTTAACCCACTGAGCCACCCAGGAGCCCCAGTTTGACAGCACTTAAAAGGGAAACACATAGTGGGGCACCTGGGTGGCTCAGTCAGTTAAGCGGTGGACCCTTGATTTTGGCTCAGGTCATGATTTCGCGGGTTGTGGGACTGAGCCCCGTGACCAGCTCAACACAGCAGGGTTGGCTTGGGGTTCTTCCCCTCTTCCTTTGCCTCCCCACCTTGCCCTCCCTCCACCCCCACATATGCTCTCTCTCAAATAAATTTAAAAATTTATAAAATTCTTTTAAATTTATAAGAAAAAAAAAGATGATCTCCCTCTCCTTCTGCCCCTCTCCCTCTCTAAAAAAACAAAAAAGACGACAAAAAAACAAAAAACAAAAACAAAAACAAAACAAAGGGAAATACACATGGGAATTATTTAAGTCCCAGATGGTTCCTTCTATGATTCTAGAAGGGCTTGGCATAGGAGGACAGGCACTGTCTTCCCCCTGGGCTTTTGCAGAAAACTCTTTACAGTCTTTCTTATCCTCCCCAAGGGACCAGAACCCCAGCACCTGCCTCTCAGCTGCCTCGTCCATACCCAGCCCTCAAAGTGCAGAGGGTGGCTAGATCTGGAGCCACTGCTGGACAAACAGCTGGATGGGTGGACGGCTCCTGGTCCTCACTCTCCCACCTGCCTCATCCACTGTGGGATTGTGGTGGTTAAAGGTGGCAGGAGGTTGGCCCTTGTCCGTGATTTGAGTCCTCATGCTCATGACTTCATGAGTTCAGTCTGCCAGCTTCAACAGGGGACAGCCTGCTTCAAGTCCACAACTAGGAGCACCCCTAACTCTGCCTGCCCTGGGAAGATCAATCAGTCCCCGATCCACACAAACTGCTGAGAAAAAGAAAGAAAAAATCACTCCAAAATGCACGTCAGTGAAGACACTTGTGGAAAGAACTGCATATATACTGAGGACAAAGTAGAGAACTGTATTTCCCTTGCCAGTGTCTGCTAATAAATAACGGTGATAAATAACAATAATGATACTACTAAGCTCAGGGGCAGGCACCATGTTAAGTACTTTCCATACATTATATTGTTGAAAGCTTACAACGCCATTTGAGGTATTATGATCCCCACTTTATAGGTGAGAAAGAGGCAGCACAGGAAGGTTAAGTATCACAAGATAAAACAGATGGTCAGTGGCTGGGGTCATGAAGCAGTGAGCCTGACTCCCTGTGACAGTGTGGGAAGCGAACCCCTGAGGATTCAACAACCAAGGCATCTTCATTCTGAAAGTAGCTAGCCGTCGGCCTGAGAGGCGCCCTCATCCTCCAGGCTCCCAAAGCCCAGTGCTTTTATCAGGTAAGTTATGGTATCAGGCCATATCAGGCCAATCTGACTCTCCTGCTTGGCTATCAGGCGAAGATCAGAGTTCAGTTTCCACTACTGATCTCTGATGAACAGGTTGGGAAACCACAGCATGGGGTCCCCACACAAAACCACCAAGTAAGCCTGAGAATTCCAGACCTGCTTCTTGGGTTCTAGTCCCCAGGATCTTCTTGGGAGGCATTATACTGAATACAATTTCTTGGCCGCCAAAGCTCACACGTGCCAAACTCTCCAGCAAACTTGTCTCTGTGGATCACACAGGATATGGACCCACCAGTGACCTATCTCCCTGAGAGTCCTCCTTGCCTGGAGGTACGTGCTTTCCAGTGTGCCCACCAGGGGGCACCCTTGTCCTTCTACCTTCTGCCCTACTGGGGGTGGGGGGGCGTGTGAGATGGGCACTGTGGGGTGCCTGCTACTCAGCTCAGCCCAGGAGCCCCATTTCCCAAAGTGGCTATTCGTGTGACCTCCCTGATTTTTCTCCATAGCCACTCCAACATAATTTATGCAACATTTTTGTCATTTCACATTTTAAGAAACCGAAGTGTATTTTTAAAAGAAAAAACAAAGTTCTCTTTGATGAAGGTTTTCCTGGCTCCCCTTGCTGCGTGGATTTCTTGCATTCTCAGTGCTGCTAGGTAGGATGTGGGCAGGAGAATACAGGCCCTACTGAAGCTACAATGGGGGGGTTGTCTCAAGAATGGGGTCCAGGCATGGCCATCACTGGCCAAAGATGGGTGAGGCTCTATTCTGTGGATTAGAGCCTCAGCCTTCAGAGCCCAAGATCCACAGAATCAGAGTAAGGAGTACTGAAATCTCTGCCTTCCTTGCGGCATCCCCAATCCCATGACAGGAGAGGAGCCTGTCTCTTGTCTTTCCCCAGGCTGACGGAGAGGAAAGGGATTATCTTTCAAGGCAGACAAGAGGGTGAAGGACTTGGGTGCAGGAGCAGGGATGGCTGCAGGTGACAGGTGTAGGGTCTTTGGGAAAGGGCCAGGATTTCCCTTGCAAAATCCATTCAAACAGACCAAGAGGGAACCTGATCCCTGGGAGGGAACAGGGAACTGCTGGGGCACCAGAGGGGCCTCCAGAGGGGCACAAAGCTGGAGGGAGGCAGGGAGGAGAGATGAGAGCCTGCAGGCTTGGAGGGAGGGGAGAGAGGATGAGTTCTGAGGGCAGAGGGCAGGAGAGAAGAGAGCAGCTCCAGAGCTTCTGCCATAGCCTGTGAGGTCTTATTACCAGATCCACCCCACTGGTCTCAGTATCTTGGAATCCCTTTCCTGGGTGAGGGTCCCACAGTTGTTCAGGGGTGGCACAAAGGCCCACAGTGGCCCCTAGGGCAGAAAGGCAGGCCCTGAGAGGGGAAGGAAGTCCCAGGCAGAGCTCCCTGCTACCCCAGCTGAGTTAAAAAGGGTGATAAAGAGGAGCAAGTTAGGCAAGAGGAAGTGAGCTGGCTGAGCAAGGCTGGGACTGAGCTCCCTGGGCCAGGTCAGTGTGAGGTTCATGTACCCTGACAAGGAACCCAGAGCCGAGGTCTCTCTAAGCAGCCTCCTAAGCAGCCTCCTGGTCCCAGCGTTCTCACCCCAGGCCCTAGGCACAGAACAGAGAAGAGAGCCTGGCAAGAGAGCACTGTGGAGGCTGGTGGCCGTGTGTCGGGTCACGTCTGGTCTATGGAGGGTCCAGGCCCTGCCAGGCTCGGGGGCCAAGAGGACTTAGTTACGCGTGGCGGCGGCTGAGAGGTGTGATTGCCTCACTCGTACCTCATTTTCATGGGAGGAAGCATTGAGAAAGAGGAGCTGGGTGTTCAGCAAAGTTTGCTTATTCAAAACATCCAATCCCAGCTGGGCCCTGCCCCACCTTCAGCTCCCACTTCCAGGGGTGTCCCAGCCTCCTCAGCCCCTGGAAGAGACTCCTATGCTTTAGAGGCCACCTCTGCAAAGGTCCCTTCCCCTGGGAGCTCCTGACACCCTCCCCTCAGGCTCGGCCTGGGCACCAGTACCCCACGTGGTCCCCGTATTGTTCCTTCTCCAGCCCCTCAGCTTCATCCGACCAGAGACTACTCCTGGGACTGAGAACCCCCGCCCACCACCAACACCCCACCAGCCTGGGCTCCTAGGAGACCAGGCCTCAGGAACCCGCCCCTCAGTCCTGAAGAGCACAGAGAAGGAAGCCCTGAGCAGGAAGTGCTGAGACACAGGCGGAGCGCGGAGGGCGGGGGCTTTGGGGAGGGGAGCCTAACCTCCCTGGGCAGGAGCAGTGACCACAGCTCCCCCCAACGCCCCTACTGAAGGCAGGTGGGAGGAGGCCAATTTAAAAGGCGGACGGGTCTCTGGCCAAAGCATTCAGCTCTGCCACCAGCCACCAGCCGCTGCAACCCCGGGGGCTCTAAGAGTACCCAGACTTCCGGACCCTCTCAGGACGGATGCCATGTGAGCCCAGCTTGGCGCACCTCCAGCCGGCCTTCCTTCCTTCCCTCCTCCTGCCCGTGTGTGCCTGTCCAGCCTCTCCAGAGAGGGACCCTTAGCACCATGTCTCTCCTCAACCCCGTCCTGCTGCCCCCCAAGGTGAAGGCTTATCTGAGCCAAGGGGAGCGCTTCATCAAATGGGACGATGTGAGTGGGGCACTGGGGTGGTGACGCCCTGCCATTAGGGGCTTGGGGGGGGGGGCTGGTTTATGTCTGCCCCGTGTGGCGCCAGTATGGCTTGGCCAGGCAGCAGACAGGACAGCCTGGCAAGGGTACGTGCCCCTGAACACTCACCCCGGGACAGCGGGGGCTGGGGCTCTGTGTCGGGATGGGATGGGAGGATGTGCCCACTGGGGTGCTCTCACGGGAGGGACTCTCTTTGCATTGGGGTCTGTCGTCCCCCAAACGCCCAAGACAAGCAGGGGGCATCCTGATCTCAGCACGAGTGGGAGCAAAGACCCCAAAGCTATGGCAGGGCCAGGCCCCTACTCCTAGCACAGATGCCCTGCTCTTGCTCTTCTCCATCTGGCCCTGCCCTGGCCCAGGGAGGCCCCATTCTCCCCCGAGCTGCTGCGGGGCAGCCATAAAGCCTGAGGGGCACCCTAAGGGAGAACCAGAGGCTTCTGCTCCCAGGGGCCTAGGAAGGAACTGATCGACTTCTGCTTCTGCAGGCTGCATTCAGCTGAGCTCCCGCCACCCGCCACCCGCCTGTTGGCAAGGAAAGGGGGAAGCCGCTGCTTTGCCCTGTCCCTCTGTCTCTGCTGTTTTTTCTTTCTCAGACTGGGGCCTGCTTCCCAGACTCTGGGCCTCCTGGCTTCTGAAAATGTTGGGACAGGCCAGGGATTCCCTTGGGCAGGCGAAGAGAACATCGTGGGGTCCTTCATGAGGCTGCTGGGCAGACCCATGAACTAATCACAGTGGGCTGGTCCTGGGAAGGAAGCTGGAAGGCTCTTGGGGGGGGGGGGGAGGAGGCCCTTAGGACTGGCTCATTCTCCTCACAGGTGTGATGAGGGGATTCTGAGTCTGTGAGTTAAGGCAGCCTGGGGCTCTTGGCCATTCGGGTAGGCTGAGTAATCTGGTTGCCATGACTATGGGTAGGAGGCCCCTGGTGAGACGCTTTCTGCTTCCCTACGAGTGGTGTGGGCGACGTGGCATGGTGGTGACAGGTCCCAGGAGACTCTGGAATGAGGGAAGTGGCTCAGAATGAAAAATGAAGTGGCCTCTCTCAGTTCCTCTGGGAAGTGTGTGTAACCTGACTGGGCAGAGGGTCATTAGGGGTGGGGACACGCTCTATGGCCTTCTCTGCAGGCCAGTACCTGTGTAGCTGGGTGCCCCACTCCCCTCCCTGATGCAGAGCATGGCATGGCCCAAGAATCCTGACTCCAGGAGCAGGAATCTCCTAAGCCTAGTCACAGGGCATGTGTTCCTGTGAGACAGGGCTCTGCTCAAAATGCCTTTAGCCCAGTCGGCCAATGACTTGAGTATGTCCTGCCACGTTGAATAAGCCTGAGGCAAAAGATGTAACCAACTCCCAGCTCAGTTTTGCCTCCCATGGTCCCTTCACAGTATATCTGGTGGGAGAAGCTCTTCTCCTGCTCGTGGAAGGACACTCAGCCACAAGACATTCAGTCTTGACACTCAGTCACAAGACATTCCATTTGCTTCTGGGTAATAGACAATCCTAGGATCACTTTTCCTCATAAAATGCAGTCTTATTTCAGAAGTGAGTTATAATTCTGAACTCAAGTCTTGGATGATGTGTTCTGCCCTCCTCCTTCTAGGAGTGGTTTATGTGGGCTGTAGGTGTTCTAAGATTGGTGGCAGGGGTCTCTGATCTTCCTCCAAGCCCTCCTCACCATGGGGTGCAGGGAGAGAGGTGGAGGGGGTCGCAAAGTTCTTAACTGAACAGGCGCTATCATCAACGGGTTCCTGCTTTCTGAGCCTCGCACATGTTGGGCTTAGTCCTTCTCTGATGGACACTTTTTGAGGCTTCTCCTCAAAGTAAGGAGACCTTTGCCCACCGAGCTGGTGGTCCCCTACATAAGGATCCTTCTGCCATCCCTGTTTTGGGAGGTCACTCAAAATTACTTCTTCAGGTCCTTGGAATCCAGTTACGACCTTCAGTTTCCTGTAGCTTTGGACTCTGCCCCTCTTTCCCACAGGACCACTCTGAACCCCAGCACATACACTCTGTTCACTGCACCAACACACCCTGGGGTTTGGGCTCATCGAGGACAACCAGGGTCTCAGTGCCTCTGACACTCAGTTTCCTGGGCAGGAGTCAGATCTCAGTCTACTTTGCCTCACAGCTGCAGGGGGGACCAAAGCTTTTTAAGTAGAGTCGAAACCCCTCACTACACTTCAAGTGAGGGGTCAGGGGGCACTTGGATGGCTCAGTCGGTTAAGCCTCTGACCCTTGATTTAGGCTCAGGTCATGATCTCAGGGTCGTGAGATCAAGCCCTGCGCTGTGCTCTGTGCTCAGTGGGGAGTCTGCTTCTTGCTCTCTCCGCCTGTCCCTCCCCCTGCTTGTGCACATGCCCACACACTCATGTTCTCTCTGTCTCTCTCTCGAATAAATACATAAATCTTAATGAATAAATAAATAAATAAAGTGAGGGGTCAGGCACTGCCAACCCTCCTGTGGGGAGGGCAGAGAGTAGAGCTCACAACATAGTTCTCTCCAAAATTAGCCTCCTCACAAAGTGTTTTTTTACCCCAGACTCTAACCATCCTTGACCTGAGAACTGTTTTTTTTTTCACCATTTCCTTTGTAAATTCTGCACGTGGTCTTGTTCGGTGGGCAGCAACGACCATGCCTTGTTGGAAACTTCAAATTCATTATCTTGTTTTATATGCATACGAAGACCATCAAAATGAAGGCGAGCCTGTGCACTCTGTGAGTGCAATGGGAGTTTAGAAGCTAGTGCTGTGATCATTCCCGGGCTTCTTCAGCAAACAGGGATCCCTGAGCTCATGGGTCTAGCACACAGACTTATAGTTTAGCTTAGCTACTGCACAGACTGGTTTCCCTGGAGTCCACAAGCCCTCAGGGATTTTTATGGATAGGCTTCTAGCTGTGCAAACCACATACACACCATTCTAGTGTGTTTCATGGAAGGCTTTTCAGAAGAGGGGAGACTTGGGGGGCTCTTTGAAGGTATTTCATGCAGGGGAGGGCTGGGTTCTTAGGCTTGGAGGTGGGAATGCGCTTGGAGTCTGTGGGAGACCATAGACATGGACTGGCTGGATTGGCTGGGGATGGGTTCTTTGAGGAGTGGTTTGTGGACGCAGGGATGGGGCCTGTGGGAAGCCAGGTAGCAGGTGTAGGGCCTCGAGTGCAAGTGCAGGAGCTGGGTTCTTAGCTCTCACTGTGTTGAGTTCTCCTGAGGGGCAGCACTGAGTCTTGCAGAGACATTCTACCCCTTTGGCTGAGCTGTGGCCTTTGAAAACAGGGGGAGGTGGGGGCCGAGACATGTTTGGGGTCTAGAGGGAGAACCTCTATTTGGCGTTTAGAGGGGAAACTTCTCTTTCAGAAATGCTATCTCTAATTCTCTCCTCCTCCCCACCCCTGATTCAGAGGTTTCAGGGCTTGTGCCTAGCCCAGAGCTCTGGAAAGCAAAGAATATGCCTGCAGAGTCCCTGGTCAGCCACCTCCCAGGGAGATGGTGAGCTCTGAAACCCTGGTCCAGGCCAGGGAAGCTTGGCCTGAGGTCTCAGAGCTGAGAGCTGACCCTTTCTTTTTTTCTGTCTTTTTTTTTTTTTTTTTTCATTTCTTTTCCTTTTGACCACTTCTTTCTATAGGAAACCACAATAGCCTCCCCAGTTATCCTCCGTGTGGATCCCAAGGGTTACTACTTATATTGGACATATCAGAATAAGGTGAGGCAGCCCCCTCCCTGAGCTCCTGCTGATGCACTCAGTCCAAGCGGCCTTTTGATAGTGCAGGGGTGGAGGTGTGAATGCCCAGGGAGTACACGGTGACCTGGGAGGGTGGCTCTGGGGCAGCCTCTGCTCCTGTGGGCCGGGGCTATTTGCCCTGGGAGAGGGAAAGGAAAAAGCCTGTTTCGCTACCTGTGGTTCTGGGAAACTTGAGGGCTCAGACAGATCCAGAAGGGTTGTAGGGATGTAGGGGAGGGAGGGGGAGCTTGGGGTGAGTCCAGGAGAGTGTGGGCAAAATCGCAGGCCACAGCTCCGGAGTCACTTGAGTGGCCAGGGAAGGAAAGGACAGAAGAAGGGAGGAGGCTCACCATGAACGGGGAGAACTTGATTGGTGGGAAGGGAAGGTTGGGGTCCACCAACCTTCCAGGGGCCACCCTGGAAAGTCTTGGCTTCTACAGAAGGCAGTCGGCCAAGATGTGAAGGGGCATTGGAAGTTCCCTCCCCTCTGTTCTTCATTCTTCACTGATCTTTTTGTCTACATCCCTTCTTTGCTCCTGCTGGGGCACACTCCAGGAGATGGAGTTTCTGGATATCACCAACATCAGGGATACCCGCTTTGGGAAGTTTGCCAAGATACCCAAGGTAGGCGGGCCCAGTGGCAGCCCAGGCTCAGCATGGCCACAAGCTCTGTGCGGGGAGAGCAGGAATCCCTGTGGAGGTAGCAAGCCTGATCTCTACAGCAAAAGGAAAAGTTCCCAGGTTGGGCAGCAGGGCCTCCTCCCTGAGTTGAGGAAGGGGTGTGGCTGCCCCTGAGCTTGCCAGAGCTTTGGTACCAGGGAATTATGAAGAGATGTCAGGTGGCCAGGTCCTGCCCCAGAGCAGCTCAGACTACCTGGGAGTGTGGCTTATGCCCACCGCACTCCCCGTCTTGCTTGCCTGTATTTGTCTAAAGCCGGCAGGAAAATTGGAGGAAGGGGCTGGCGGAAAGCAGGCTTCTATGAGACTGGGAGCTAAGAATCCATCTCCAAATGGAAAATGGCAAACACGATACTCAGCACACCCAGGCTGGGCTGCCGGCTTCATCTCTTCCTGTGGGCTCTTCGCCCACACTCCAGCACCTGGAGTCAGGGAGGCCAAGATGCTGAGGCCCACCCATGGGGGGATGGGATTCCACCCTAGATGGCCACCGTTCTAGTGGTTCTAGTGCGGTGGGGAGGGAATGGGAGGACTGCAGTGGAGAGGGGACAGGGGCACGCTTCTGATCCTCACTGTGACTCTGCTTCCTGCAGAGCCAGAAGCTCCGGGACGTCTTCAACATGGACTTCCCCGACAACAACTTCCTCCTCAAGACACTCACTGTGGTGTCTGGCCCTGACATGGTAGACCTCACCTTCCACAACTTCGTCTCCTATAAGGAGAATGTGGGCAAGGTGTGCCGAAGGGTGTGTGGGGAGGTGTGCGGCGCAGGCCTGGGGCTGGGTACCTGGGGTAGCTCGGGGTTCCTGCAGGACAGGCCTGGGCTGCAGGGGGTGGGGGCATCCATGTGTGGCCAGGGGTTCTCACTGCTGTGCTCTGGGGTCCTGCAGAGCTGGGCCGAAGATGTGCTGGCCCTCGTCAAGCACCCACTGACAGCCAATGCCTCCCGTAGCACCTTCTTGGACAAAATGTAAGTGCCTGTGTGCCCGGCCTCTGCGTGCCTGACATCCGCGTGTGGGCTCCATGTGCCAGCCCCAGGGCCTTGATAAGCTACTTTCTGCCCCACTAGCCTGGTGAAGCTCAAGATGCAGCTCAACCCCGAAGGGAAGATTCCTGTGAAAAAGTGAGTCTCCCCTGCTCTCCCTCTCCCCACACTTCCGCCCAGCTCCGCGAAGCCTTCCTTCTCCAGGTCTGATCCGGCTCTTTGGCTCCTGCCTTTCTCTGCTCCTTTAGTTTTTTCCAGATGTTTCCTGCTGACCGCAAGCGGGTGGAAGCTGCCCTCAGCGCTTGCCACCTCCCAAAAGGCAAGGTGAGTGGTTTTCCTGGCCCAGCCCAGGCCCTCCCCTGAGCTGGCCAGGCCCGGTTGGGGGTGGCAGGGCCCAGCCAATAGCCTGAAAAGCCAGTTAACCCCAGAGCACTGGTTTCTGTTACAAGGCACAGAGATCCCAGGGAGTGGGGATGGGGTGCCTGGGTCCAGAGCAGCTGGGTCTCTCTGCCTACACCTGGGTGGCTACAGAGGGCAGTAGTTGGTGGACTGCATTTAGGGCAAGCACCCAGGGTGGGGAAGGGGTTAGTTCTGCAGAGTGTGGGGGGAGGGGAACAGACCAAGTCTTGAAGCTGCCAAGATCTAGCCTTTAGCTCAACCCAGGAAAACATTATTTTTTTTTTCCCTTCTGATTAAATGATTTTTAATTACAAGATGTAGGCTGGGTCACCCCACGAGGGACCTTCTGTGGATTACAAAAAGGAGCCCTCTGGGCAGATACAGCCTGAGCCCGGGGTTTGCGCCTGGCTAGGGAAGTGGATCTCAAGACCCCGGGGCCCCCTTGGCCAGAGCCTTTGTATGGGGTACCACCTGCACCCCATGGGGTTTTGCCTCATGATAAGAATTTGTAATTTATAAATAAAACTAAGACCTCATCCGTCACCTGTCCACAAGGGGCCCAGGAAGACTCCTCCCTCTCAAGTCACAGCTCAAGCATTCTGGTGCCCCCTTGATGTTGAAGGTCACAGGAACGCAAGCATGAGGGTGGAGAGAAGGTGGGAACAGGCTCCTGCGGACGGCCCTGCTGTCAGGACCTCTACTACACTTCCACCCTCCTTCTCTCCTGCCTCCTGAGCTCCCGCCTTGGCCATCCTCCGTACGTGTCAGCTCTCCTTGTGTCCCAGTAGAAGTCACTGACCCCTCTTCGCTTGGAGCCAATGGGTCCAAGATCCAGTCTTAGGGAGATACGGTCTGGCTCTCTTGTTCAGACCCTCTGCTCTAGCTCCAAATTAAGCCTGATATTACCCTTCCAGATCCTGGACTATGTTTAAGGGGCTTTTCTGGGTTGGAATGCAAAGGCACAGATGCCCCACAGACCACTAATCTCCTTGCAGTTTCTTTCTATAAAGTTGCCTAAGCTGGACATTACAGACTACGTGACCTTTGACATCAGGCTTCAATCCTTTAGCATAAGGGTTTCCGGGTTCTTCCACGCTGTAGTCCAGATCGGCATGTTGTGCCTTTTCACCGCTGAGTGATATTGCAGGATTTGGAGTTATCACCTTTTGCTTCTGTGTTCATCAGCTGATGACCTTTGGGTTGTGGCCACATCTTAATCATTTCGAATAAGGCTGCTATGAACCTTCAAGTGCATGGCTTTGTCGGGAAGTGTGTTTTCACTCTGTATACCTAGAGGTAGAATAGCTGGGTCACATGGAGACTCTGTATTTAACATTGTGAGGAACTGCCAAACCATTTTCCAAAGTGACTGACCACTGTACCATCATACCGACAATGTCCGAAGGTTCCCATCTCCTCAATGACACTTGTTATTGTCTTTTTAGAATTGGACTTGTCCTGTGGGAGTGAAGTGGTATCTCCTTGTGTTTTTGGTTTGCGGTTCCCAAGTGACTAACGAGATGGAGGATCTTTTCATGTGTTCACTGGTCATTTGCACATCTTCTTTGAAGAAATGTCTGTTCAAATCTTCTGCCTGTCTTTCCACTGGGTTTTTTTGGTCCCTTTACTGTTGAGTTGTCCCTTCCTGGATATTTGATTTGCAAATATTTCCCCCTCTTCTGTAGACTGTCTTTTCGCTATCCTTCGAAGCACAGAAGTTTTTAATTTGGAAAAAAAAAAAAAACACAAAACTTTTTAATTTGGATGAAGCCCAGTTTGTCTTTTCTGTGGCCACCCCTCGTGCTTCCTGGCGCCTCCAGCCACTACTGTTGAATTGTCTATTTGCCTTTCATTGCTGTCAGGCTTTGCTCATGCACTGGGGGGCTCTGCTGTTAGGTGCATTGTTTCTATTCGAGATGCCTCTTTTGGAACATCTGCCCTCTACTTAAGAAAGAAAGAAAGAAAGAAAGAAAGAAAGAAAGAAAGAAAGAAAGAAAGAAAGAAGACCACCCACAGCTCTGGCAGACCTGCTTACTTCTAACCCTTTCTTCTTCCTTCTGTGGTTGTTCCAAGTTCTGATCCTGCCCCAGCCAAGGGACTAGCCAGTGTCCAAGTTCAGGGTCAAGACAGACCAGCTCAGCATGCTCTCTGCTCAGCAACCAGCCCTTTGAAAAGTGGGTGCTCAGAAGCCTGCTCCGTGCTGCTCTGCCTGCCCTGAGCCCTCCCTCTGACAGGCTCCCTTGTACAGGTCTGGGCTTCATTTGTGGTTTTTAGCATGGAAAAGGTGGGTGCAGCAATGATCAGGTCATTCTTCCCCCAGAACGATGCCATCAATCCTGAGGACTTCCCAGAATCCGTCTACAAGAGTTTCCTCATGAGCCTCTGTCCTCGGCCAGAAATAGACGAGATCTTCACTTCCTAGTGAGCTTCCGTGTTTGGGCTGGGCCTGGGGAAGGGGCTGGTGGCTAAAATCCCCTTGCCTTGCTGGGAATTAGGTGGCTTTTCTGGAGAAGGCGGTAGTCCGTGCTCTCTAGCCCCGGGGTGGGGGGGCCACAGACCTGTGCCCTCTCTGGCTTGCAGCCACGCCAAGGCCAAACCCTACATGACCAAAGAACACCTGACCAAGTTCATCAACCAGAAACAGAGGGACCCCCGTCTCAACTCTCTGCTGTTTCCACTGGCACGGCCTGACCAGGTGCGGGGCCTCATCGACAAGTATGAGCCCAGTGGCATCAACGTGCAGAGGGGTGAGGACTCAGGGAGCCCCTCCCCTCTGTGGCCTGACCCGCCCTGCTCAGGGGCTGCAACCCTGACAGCTCTCCCCTCCGGCCTCTGCCCCGCACCCCCAGGCCAGCTCTCCCCCGAGGGCATGGTGTGGTTTCTCTGCGGGCCTGAGAACAGCGTGCTGGCCCAGGACAAGCTGCTTCTCCACCAGGACATGACGCAGCCCCTCAACCATTACTTCATCAACTCCTCACACAACACTTACCTGACAGGTGACCAGGGTGCTCTCTCCTCTTGGGGTGTGGGTGCAGCTCCTGTTCCCCTGAATCCATCCCTCTGCGGGGCGAGCCAGCGGGCTGCAAAAGGACAGACGGTGTGGGAGTGGGCGGGGGTGAGCTGGACCGGCCTCTCCCCTCTGCTCTGGCTCAGCCGGCCAGTTCTCTGGCCTGTCGTCGGCCGAGATGTACCGCCAGGTGCTGCTGGCCGGCTGCCGCTGCGTGGAGCTGGACTGCTGGAAGGGCAAGCCCCCTGACGAGGAGCCCATTATCACCCATGGCTTCACCATGACCACAGACATCTACTTCAAGGTCAGACTCGGGGCGGGCATGGAAGCTGGTGGCAGTGGCACTAGGGAAGGGCCCCAGTGTAGGGATTAGGGGAGCGGGTGAAAATAGAAAAGAAGGATGGCTGGGAGGCCTCAGATCAGTGAGGGGACTAGAGGGGACCCTAGGAGACAGGGCCAACGGGGACCCTCCAGTTCTCTGCATATTGAAACTGGGGAGTGGAGAAGGGTGCCGCTGGGGGCAGGGGTGGAGTGGGGTGGGGTGGGTGAGGAGGGACCTGGGCCACTGACCACCTCCCCACCCGGCCCTCTTCTCCTCCAGGAAGCAATTGAAGCCATTGCAGAAAGTGCCTTTAAGACCTCCCCCTATCCTGTCATTCTGTCATTTGAAAACCATGTGGACTCGTGCGTATCAGACCAGACCTGTTTGGCCTCCTTCTCTCCCCTGTCCCCATCTCCTGCCCGCATCTGCTTTCCCGCAGCCCTCCCCCACCTCTAGTCATGCCCTGCAGCTCTCCCACTGCCCAGGGTGTTCATACAAGCTCCTCAGGACCTCAGGCTCTGCTGCCTATGTCCCTACCTCCCTGCATCCCCAATGAGATGACCTGGGTCAGGGGTCCAGAAGGATGGACAAGAGGGGGTGGAGCTGCTGAACCCTACGTCAGTTCTGCTCCCTGCAGACCCCGCCAACAGGCCAAGATGGCTGAATACTGCCGGATGACGTTTGGGGAGATGCTGCTCACAGAGCCCTTGGAAAAGTTCCCAGTGAGTGGACTTCACTATGGGACATCTGGGCCTGGGGGCAGGGGGCCTGGGGAAGCGTGGTGGCCAGGTTAAGGAGGCAGATGTCCCCAGAGGATGCTGGGATTTATCTGGGAGGATTGTGGGGCCAGGATCCTATCACTTACCATGTGTCAGGCACTGTGCTGGGCTTTAAGGGGCCTGTTAGTGACAAAGACACAGTCCTAGCTCTCAGGTCACTCACCTTTAGTGGGGCCATAAACAAGTAACCAAGCCAGCGCAACCAGTGGCTGCTATGGGAGTACCTGGGCATCAGGGAGGGCTTCCTGGAGGAAAGGATGGCAAGCTGGAATCCAAGGGGTAACTGGATTTATCTTGATGAGAGTAAGGAAATGGCATTCTAGGCAAGTGAGGGAGAAGAGTGTTGTCTGAGGAAACTGGGTAAGTTGGGATGGCAGGAGCACCGCTCAAGATGGGGGAAATTGTGGGAGGCGAAGCAGGGCAGGAGAACAGGCAGGGCAGATGGAACACAGCTTGGGAAGAAGGAGCTTAGGCTGCACCCTGAAGGCATGGAGATGGTGCTGACCATCTCTCTCCCACAGTTGAAACCAGGCATCCCCCTGCCCAGCCCTGAGGATCTCCGAGGCAAGATCCTCATCAAGAACAAAAAGAACCAGTTTTCTGTCCCAGCAACCCCCAGCAAGGAGCCGGGTGGGGGTGCTGAGAACAACTGCCCACCCAGAGCCTCGGTGGGAGAGGACCCAGGTGAGTCAGCCCGGGTGGCGAGGGGTCAGGGTGTGGAAGCGCCTAGAGGGGGAGAGAGGGGCTGGGCCTGGAGGCCACGTGTAGGGACCGTGGTCCCAGTGCTGAAAGATGTGCGTGTGGCAGTGTGGGCTGGTGAGGACGGGGCAGAGCCGGAGGAGGAAGAGGTGGAAGAGGAGGAGGAGGAGTCGGGAAACTTGGATGAGGAGGAGCTCAAGAAGATGCAGTCGGATGAGGTGTGTAGGGGGCAGCCCCGAACCCCTCCTGCTGTCCCCAGGGCGGAGCCCTCCAGGAGCTGGCATGGGGCCACCTGCCTGGGTTGCCCTCCCCTTCTCCATCCTCCCCTCTCCTCCCTAGGGCACAGCAGGCCTAGAGGTGACAGCTTACGAGGAGATGTCCAGCCTAGTGAATTACATCCAGCCCACCAAGTTCATCTCCTTTGAGTTCTCTGCCCGTAAGTGAGCACGTGGTGGGAGGAAAATGCTAGCGGGAAGCTAGGCTGGACTCAGGAGAAGGCCCTTGAGAAGTATGTCCTGACAGTAGAGCAGCTGGATGGGTGGGAGGAAGGGGAAAAGGGATCCCCCCTTTCTTGGACGTGGGGGCTCTATTTATAGAAAGAGCCAGCAGAGGAGGCAGGCAAAGGGCTTTTTTCAGTGGCAGTGGCTCCTAGCTTCCCTGTGCTGTACTAAGGAACTTGGCACCAACCAGAATGCTCTGGAGTGTGTCGGTGACAGGCAGGCCACTTAGGACAGGCCATCTGAACCCTACTGGCCTGGGGCTCCTGCAGCCTCCTGCAGGCTCTGTGGCTCCTGGGGGGCCAAATGGTGCCTGGGGCTGGCCCACGCCCAGGAGCACTGACCCCGCAGGGCAGGGCGTCAGAGCTCCAGAGAAGAGCCACAGGCAGAGAAACCGGCCAGGGTACATCTGCCCCTCCCTCGCAACCCTCCCTCTCTGTGTGCACACACACTACTTAGCTTCACTGCTCTTCTCAGCGGGGCGTGCCCCTGAGGTGGACACCTTTTTCTACACACACTTGTGCAGTGTAGGCCTCTACCGCACTGACTGCTAGGGCCTGGAACCCGCAGTCCGCAGCCCCCACCTAGGCCAACCCCAGGCATGCCTGCCCCCCCCCCCACCTCCAGTGTACACCTCCCACCCATGGCCCCAGCCCTCACGTTTCAGCCAAAGCTTGAGTGCTCACCCTCTGCACATCCTCCCGTCTTCCTGACCCCCTGGGCTCCCCTTCTCTGTGCCATCCCAGGCTTGCGCCCCTCACCCTCCAGAACTGTGGCCCACACCCCCTCCGCGTGCATATCTCCCGCCCATATCCTTCACCCTCAGCCCACCGTTACCCACCCAGACTGCATAGCAGTTTGGCCTCTTCAACACTTGAGCCTGGGGGATTGCTAGGTTGAAGGGATGTCTGTGCTGGAGGGAGCTACCCCAGAAGGGAGGGCAGGGAGGAGGGCCGGGGTCGGGGGAACCCACCTGACAGCCCCCCCACCTTTCTCTCCCACACAGAGAAAAACAGAAGTTACGTCATCTCGTCCTTCACAGAGCTCAAGGCCTATGACCTGCTCTCCAAGGCCTCAGTGCAGTTCGTGGAGTATCCTTGAGGCCTCCCTAGCCAGGGTCCCCAGGTGGGGTGGTGGGGTGGGGAAGGCCTGGGGACAGGGTGCACAGAGGGAGCTGCTGGGTCCTCCGGGTGTGGACAGGCCTCGGGCTAGCTCCTCAACTCCCAGGTAGCTACAACAAGCGCCAGATGAGTCGCATTTACCCGAAGGGCACACGCATGGACTCCTCCAACTACATGCCCCAGATGTTCTGGAACGCCGGTTGCCAGATGGTGGCCCTCAACTTCCAGACCATGGGTGAGGGTACTCCGAGGCCCCTAAGAACCTGCACCCGCTCTCTGCCTCTCTTACTTTCACCCCATTCCTGGGGGGTTGTCTTTAGAACAGACCTGGAGTCCTGAGGTTGGCTGAGGCTGTGGTAGCACATGTGGGCATGTCAGCGGTTAGGGATATAAATGCCTTGGCTCGCGCCTATATGATGGCACGTGTATGAGTGAGTACACATGTGATGAGGCCAGAGTGCTGGCCCAAGTTCTGGCTGCTGTGCCTGAATGAGCCCACAGAAACCCTGGCTTCACTGGTCTCAGCCTCCACTGTGAGTAACGGACCGACCGTGGCCTTGCTTCCGCTAACTTCCACCTGTCGAGCCTTCCTGAGTGATGAGACACCCTAGAGAAACAGGCTGGGTCATGAGAATCCCTCATCATTCTAGTCCACCCAAGCTTCCCGTTCCACAAGACGGGAGAGGCTGAGGGACGTAGGAGATCGAGACTAGGTGCAGATGTGGGGCAGGGCCTTGCTCACAGAGTGCCCTTGTCTCACAACCCCCTCCCCAGACCTGCCCATGCAGCAGAACATGGCATTGTTTGAGTTCAACGGGCAGAGTGGCTACCTCCTCAAGCATGAGTTCATGCGGCGGCCGGACAAGCAGTTCAACCCCTTCTCAGTGGACCGCATCGACGTGGTGGTGGCTACCACCCTTTCCATCACGGCAAGCCCCTGAGGCAGACATGTGGCTGGGAGGGCTGGGACACAGGAGCTCTACTCCTCCACTCCCAACCCCCTCCCCTGATATCCTGAAAACTTCAGCCCAAGCCAGTTCTTGCAGTAGAGAGTTGCCTTGGAAACTGCCTCCTCCTCAGCACTGGAGGCTGCCTCTTGGTCCCCATGGAAACCAAGGGGAAGGGCTGAGGCTGGGGTGGGGGAGGGGAGAAGAGTGGGCAGAGTGGGGCTGCAGGAGCCCCAGGACCTCGGGGAGGGAGGGTGCTGTTTTCCTTCTTTGCCTGGGGAGGAAGGTGGGGAGGCCCATGACTCTTCCCTGAATGCTGGAAGCACCTAGTGGCCCAGAGCTTAGCCGAAGTCCTTGAGCCACATGGCCCCAGCTGGATGGGGTTCTTCACAGTAGCCAAGAACAGGTGCTTCAGCTCCAGGAGCTAGAGGCTCTAGGTTAGAGGCAAGAGCTCTGGGTGGGGGGTGGTAGAGAGCTGAGGCTGGCCTCCCATGGGTCCCCAGGTCATCTCTGGACAGTTCCTGTCAGATCGCAGTGTGCGCACATATGTGGAAGTGGAACTCTTTGGCCTTCCCGGGGACCCCAAGAGGCGCTATCGCACGAAGCTGTCACCCACCGCCAACTCCATCAATCCTGTCTGGAAGGAGGAGCCTTTTGTCTTTGAGAAGGTGGGGAGCTAGGGCGTGGCAAGGGCTGGGATCTGTCCCCACTTCTTGGCCTCTACTCATAGAAAAGAGAACTAAATAACAGTCCTTGATTTTTCAGCTCTCCCTACCCCTCGCCCTGTGCCCTCCTGATTTTTAAGAGTCCAAAATTCACATTTACTGAAATTTACTTACTGAACAATTTTATGTGTGAATCTGTGTATGTGCACGCGCAGGTGCACGTGTGTTCACGCACATGTGTGTTCATGTTAGGATGAGAGGCAGAAATGTGAACTCCTAGTCCAGGGTACAGAGTCCCAGTCCAGCAGGGGTCTTTTGTCCTGATTCAATACTCATTGGTAAGGCTGTTCAGGACTGTCTGCACCAGGACCCCCAAGCCCTGGGCTGCCTAGCCAACCCTTCTCCCCTGTGTGGACCAGCCATGGCATGAGCTAAGAGGATGCCTATGTGTGTGGCCTAAGAGTGTGCCCTCTGTCCTCGCCAAATCTGGTAACACCTGCCATGTTCTCACACTGACACTAAGACTTCTGAAGCCAGGGACGTGGGCAGCATGGCCATCCTCTCCCCTCCCCAGCTTGTCCTGTCCCAAACTCTCCCTAGATCTTGATGCCTGAGCTGGCATCCCTCAGGGTGGCTGTACTGGAGGAAGGCAACAAATTTCTTGGACACCGCATCATCCCCATTAATGCCCTGAATTCTGGTAAGGATGGAGTCCTTCTTTGCTGTTGCTAGTCAGTCTGAGACCAAGGCCAGCATTAGGAGCCTGTCCCAGCGCTGCAGCAGCTTCTGGGGATGTCCCTGAGACCTTACCTAATCCTCTCACGTAGAAGGACTGGGGCAAGAAGAGGAAACTGACAGCAGTGGGGCCTCTGCCACAGAATGCCTATAATTTTCTGGAACTACTGGGGCAATTTACCAAGGACCTGATACTTATGGGAAACCTAAGATGAGTTATGGGTTTATAACACTTTCTCACTTAATCCTAACCATAACCACATGAGGGAGATCCTATTCACCCCATTTCACAGCTAAAGAAAATCTCAAGAGCTTTAAAGGAAACTGTCCAACGTCACATAAGGAGGAAGGTACAAAACCAGACTCAGACTCTGGTCTCCCTTCCTCTAAACCAGAGGCCTTGAGTACTGGGCTGCTCCTACAGTGCTGGGTGGCCTTGGGCATGGCTTACCGCCCAACCCGTCCTGCCCAACAGGCTACCACCATCTGTGCCTGCATAGCGAGAGCAACTTGCCCCTTACCATGCCCGCCCTTTTTGTCTTCCTGGAGTTGAAGGACTATGTACCTGACACCTGGGCAGGTAGGTGGTCCACTCCACCTCTTCCTCCTCAAGCCAACCTCCAGAGTTGGGTATGATAGGATAGTCTGGGGGTAGGTGGGATGGGGGTGCCTTCCAGGGGCAACTCCACACCAGTCCCAGGATGCCCCTATGCACCCAGATCTCACCGTGGCTCTGGCCAATCCCATCAAGTTCTTCAGTGCCCATGACAAGAAGTCTGTGAAGCTCAAGGAAGCCATGGAAGGTCTGCCTGAGGTCTGTGCTGCCTGGTCCAGGAGCTTTGCCCTCGGAGGGAGGATGAGGGAGGGGCCAGGGTCCTAGGCTGAGAGGCAGAGAGAGCTGTTGGAGCCTTGTTCTTAATCTATTCTCCCTACACAGAAACCCTTCCCACTTGGGAGTCCAATTGTCCGCCCGGTCAACGGGGCCTTGGCCCCAACGAGCAATGGGTCTGCAGGTATGCACCGTAGTATCCTCCCGCAGAATGGAAGGGCCTTGACCTCTCCAGCGGTACCCACAGAAATATCCCCCCAAAACACACTTTCACTTGGGATGCGAAAGACTGCTGGGAAAGTGCGCTGCAGGGGGTCCATCCTGCCACACCCCCCACACCAGGGGTCGGGGAGGAGCCGGCCAGAACCAACCCCCCACCCCTACCCCGGGACCCCTGTCAGCCCACCCTGTGGCTCTTGCAGCAGCTGGGGCCAGGGCCAAGGAGGAGGCTATGAAAGAAGCTACGGGTAAGGCCTGCTGAGTCCGAGTGATCTTGAGAACGAGCCCGGGGGATGGTCCAGGACCCCGTGGGGTGGGAATGGGGGGCTCCTGGGCGGCGCGCACCTCACCCCGGCCCCCGCAGAGCCCCAGACCGCCAGCCCGGAGGAGCTGCGGGAGCTGAAGGGCGTCCTGAAGCTGCAGCGGCGGCACGAGAAGGAGCTGCGGGACCTGGAGCGGCGCGGCGCGCGGCGCTGGGAGGAGCTGCTGCAGAGGGGCGCGGCGGAGCTGGCCGGGCTGGGGCAGCCCAGCGCGGGGGGCTGCGGGGGCCGCCGGCTCGGCCCTGGCAAGGGCTCTCGAAAGAAGAGGTAAGGGCAGCTGCGGCGGCAGCGGCGGGCTCAGCCCTCCGGCGCCGGCGGGCTGGGGGCGGCCGAGGGCTCAAGGCCGGTCCCCACGTGGCGTCCGCAGGACCCTGCAGTGCGAGGAGGCCGCCGGGCCCGCGCCGGGCGAGGGCCGCGAGGGCTCCGAGGGCGCGGACGCGCGTGCGCGTGAGCTGCAGGACCGGCTAGAGCTGGAGCTGCTGCAGCAGGGTGAGGAGCAGTACGAGTGCATCCTGAAGCGCAAAGAGCAGCACGTGGCTGAGGTGCCTGCGCGGGGGGAGGGGCGGGAGCCACAACCCAACCAACCTGCCCCTGCCCCTGCCCCAGCCTCCGCACAGCAAAGGGCTTCTCTAACTAAGCCGGTCCCTGCACTGCCCCGCAGCAAATCGCCAAGATGATGGAGCTGGCCAGAGAGAAGCAGGCGGCAGAGCTGAAGACCCTCAAGGAGACCCTGGAGATGTATGATTGCCTCCCACCCATGCCTGACCCTCACCTCCCACCGGGAGGGCTCAGGTCCCACAGAACATCTCCCTGATGTTTGTCTCTCTGTAGTGACACCAAAGAGATGAAGAAAAAGCTGGAGGCCAAGAGGCTGGAGCGGATTCAGGCCATGGTCAAAGTCACCCCTGACAAGATGGCTCAGGAAAGGTGCGCCCTTGACTCAAACTCCAGGGCCAGTCTGAGCAGAGACCACACTAGGTGGGAAGGGGACCTCCCTGTAAGTGGATCCTGACTCGCTTCCCAGAGATGTGCCTGTCCCGTGGCTCTGGAAGGTCACCCCATTTCTGTCGCCTCTGATCAGAGCGTTCTCCATGGGCCACAGAAGCCATCACCCTGAGCAAAGAGAATTTCAGGGAAAACTAATCATAGGAACAGGATGGTGAAACCAAGCCCTCTCCTCAGACAGCCCCTGGAGCTCCCAAAGGCCCCTTAACCTCCTCCTTGGCTTCCTATGATTACCACCACCGTCCTGCCCCCCCTCCCACCCACCCTCGGGCGGTATCTGCTCCTATGGTAGAGTTCTCATTTGGTCTACACCCTGAAAAGACTTGGTCATACCCAACTCTTCCTAAGGGCCTCTTGCCCTCTCTGAAACTCTGATCACCCCAACAGACTGAAGAGAGAGATTAACAACTCTCACATCCAGGAGGTGGTGCAAGTCATTAAGCAGGTGTGTAAGAGCTGTGTCTTTCACACACACACATACACTCATGCTCTACATAGAAGGGATGGGGTGGTCCCAGGCTTTTAAGTTGTCTTCAGGAAGCACACAGTCCTGAGTGGCCCATGCAGCTGGGGATGGGAGGAGGCAGTGAAGGGAAGATGGAGCTCCTGGACCACTCCAGGGTTCTGGCCTTTATGTGGAGGTTAGGGTACCAGCCTAAAGAGATCTGTCTCTGGCCAGCTGCCCTGGATGAAAATGACAAGGGCTAGCTGGCCAGGGGAGGATGGCATTGGGATGGGTGGGTATGAGGGAGTGAGGGGGACTTCCTGAGGCTCCAAAGAGTCAGAAGAGGAAGTAAAGCCCTGCTGAGAATGGACTTAAAGCTCTCCTGGGTCTATTAACAACAGTAACAGAGCTGGCTGAGCTGGGTTGCTTGGGAGGGGGATTCTATGGGGTCTGTTTACTGAATCCAGATCTTGTGTGGTATGCTTTAAGCCAGGAACTGTCTCATACAGTCCTGCACAACCCAGCAAGACAGACTCTTATCTTCATTTTATATATTTAAAAAGAACTGTTCAAAGGTTAACAAATTCGTCCCAAGTCCTATTGCTGGATAAGGGACTAGCTGGATTCCAAGTCAGGTTGCCTGTCTGGGCTGTCCTGATTCCCTGCCTCTCACTCCCACCCAGATGACAGAAAACCTGGAGAAGCACCAGGAGAAGCTGGAGGAGAAGCAGGCAGCCTGCCTGGAACAGATCCGGGAGATGGAAAAGCAGGTGTGACAGGGTCTACTGCCCTGCCCGCCAGGAGAGTTGTCCTGCACTGGGGAGCTGCCAGTCAGGAGATGGGTGGGGGCAGGAAGGGAATTCACCCCTTGCTGGTGGCTGCAGGTCCTCATTCCTGCGGGATCCTGGGGCCCTTTAAGATGAGGCAGCTCTACAGCTCTTTACTTGGTTGGGATCCCCTTCTCTGGCAGGCTCCCTGATGGTCTCCACTACCCCTCACCACCCGTCTCCTGGAAGATCTGAACAGACTGGGCATCTCCATGTTTGACTATCCAGGGGAGGGACAGTGAGCAGGTGGGCCCCTCCTGAGCCAGGTGGTGGTCTTGTCCCTACAGTTCCAGCAGGAGGTGCTAGCAGAGTACGAAGTCCGGATGAAGGGCCTGGAGGCTGAGGTGAAGGAGTCAGTGAAGGCCTGCCTCAGGAACTGCTTACCCTCTGAGGCCAAGGACAAGCCTGAGAGGCCCTATGAGGCCTTCAGGGAGCTGTGTGACCAGGACCCACTCACAGCAAAGGCAGGCGCCGAGGAGAGCCGCCTCTGATGCCCTCACCCCACTGGGACATTCTGTAAGGATATTCACTCTTCTCTCGGATGGGGTTCCATTCCCCCAGGAGGAAAGGCCCATTCTAAGGCTGTGGGAAGCTGGGACTCTTTTGGACTCTGGAGTCCCTTCCTCAACAACCAGGCTAGAGGAGGAGGCCGGAAACAGGTACCATCAGGGCAGGGGCCCATCTGAGGTTTCAAGGTCCTTTCCAATCTGACTTCCTACTCCTCATCCTTCTTCTCTGCCTCTGAGTGTCTCACATTTGTTGAGGGCAAAAGGATATGGACTGAGAGGCAGAAAATGGGGTCGTGGCACCACTCTCCTTTCCTTAGTGTGTCACCAGTGACGCCCCACTCTGGACTCTGTGTCCTTTCCTGGAGGGTTAGGCCTAGCTGTCTGGAGCCTCCACTGAAGCCCCTCTAGGTCAAGCAGGACCAAACTCCTAACCCTTCTGCTGTAAGCCCCTTCTCAGACCTGTCTTGAGTCGGCCACCTTGTCAGTTCCCTGATACAGAGCCTGTCCGAGCTCCCTGGGGACAGCTGCTTCCAGGATCCTGGGCTGAGGTCCCTTCCCTGGCCTTCTGCCTGTGGGGGATGGGAAGCTGACATGGAAAAGCTGCCTCAGCTGTCTGCTGAGACGACTGGGCCTCTGGCTAGTAGGGAGAGCTAAAGAAGGCCTTTGGGGGGACTCTCCTAGGCCTGGTGGGGGGTGGGTACATCCTCAGTATGTACCCCTGCTCAGGCTGCCTAATAAGGTTAGCATCATTTTTCTCACCTTTGAGAATTATTTATTTTTCTCCTCCTCACTCTTACTAAAGAGAATCCTCCTCCCAATATTTCCTGCCTAAGCCTGGTCTTTGTTCTACAGCTGAGAAATGGGGGGTTGGATGGGAGTATGCTCCTGAAATGAAATGGCCTGGGAGAATCCCAGGGTGAGGTCCCTTCCAGAGCCCAGTGAAATCGCCTTGCTTCTGGGCCTGAAGGGGATTCACTTCCCTTTCTGTCAGCTCTGATGCCACAACCACTGGAAAATGAGGTCTCCCCTCTTCTCCACCCCCCACCTAGACGTGGCCCTTCCTTGTCTCTACCCTCAGGGCTGTAGCAGAAGAGCCTAGGGCAATTGTGCCCCCTTCCTCTTGGGGAGTTGTGAACTTCCAGGCCACCTGGACCCCTTTAGGCAGGTGTAACAACGGTCAGATTCTACACCAAGTGGTTATGGTTGAATCCAACACTTGCTCGAAACGGGTTTGTAGGCAGCTGTTCACTGCACCTGTGGCGTGATCCCAGATCCCAAATGGGAATAGGCACTGGCTTGGGGGAAGGCAGGTGGGGATTGATTCTGGGAAGAGGTTGTTTTCTCATCAGAGAGTTATTACAAATGCCATTAGCTATGAGCCCCGTGCCTTCGGAAAATAAACGGAACCACCACCACTACCCTCCATCCCTCTGGGGCCCTGACCTCTGGGATCCTAGTGTTCCCTGGTTACAGGTTGGGACTAGGAGCCCTGCCCAATCACAGGAGTAAGGCCTGTCATTGACACATCTGGTTTTCACACGCACTGGCTATAGTCAAGAGTGGGATACCTGTACCCCAGAGCAGTGCCCTGTCTTTAGCTCTCCTGCTGGGCACTCAATTGCCCCATCTCTCTGCCAGCCCAGGGATATAGCCTTACAGGAATGATGATCCAAGCTAGAGGAATTCACTGACCCAAGCACGTGGGCATAAGCCAGAGCCAACACCAAAAAGAGCCCACTGGAGAGTCCCTAGCTTCTGCCAATGACTGCTGAGGGCAAGGAGACCAGACCAGGCAGAGTCCTTGGGCCCCCAGGGTGGAGCTGGGAAGCCCAGGAATGGACTAGGAGAGCACAAGAGGCTGGGAGCTTCCCAGGAGGCCCAGATACCCACCTCTCTGCTTCCTGTACTCTGGAAAAAGGGTGGGAAAATGCTGGAGTCTTTGGGCCCTGGAGATGACTTCATCTCTGGCTGCAGGGGAAGTGCTGGGGAGGAGTTAAGGCCCTCCCTCAGGGCCCAGGGTAGGTGAATCCCTGTTGTGTACCCGTGGGCCAGGGGCAAGGTTCCCTGTCCACTCCTTGTGCCTTAGTTTCACTTTTTACGTCAAGGGAAGGGTTCCTACCCCCTTCTCAGTCCCATTGCTGACTCAGATACCAGAGTCCCCTGCTGACTCACCCCATCCCCTGCACCCCCCACTCCTCCCCAGCTCTCTGGATCTCCCAGCCATGTGCCACCAGGCCCAACCCTGCTGAGCTGGTGCAACGTGACAGGCTGAGGGGGCTGGTGATACTTGAGGAGGAAAGAAGGGGGTCTGGGAGGGGGTGGCCAGCGGCAGACAGAGTGACAGACTGCAGACAGGAGCCTAGGAGCCTAGCGTAGCACGCCTCTGGGAAGACGCCCTTTTGCCAGCCTGGGGCCTGCAAAGGGTGAGGCTCGGCAGGTGGAGGGGAAGTGAGTGGGGAGTGCCGATTGTGCGCCTGCCTGCTCCCTGCCGCAGCTCCTTCTCCTGTCAGCCTTCGGCTCCCTAAGCGACAGCTTCTAATTCCGGCTGTCGGGGCCTCAGTGCTCTGCAGCACACGCGCAGCGGTTTTTTTTTTTTTTTTTTTTTTTTTTTTTTCAGTTTTGCTATTTCTTTTCTGTTCAGAACATACTGAGCCTACGGAAAAGTCAGAGCAAAGGCTCTGGGGCCTGAGACATGCCACCATCCCATCCCAACACAGGCCTGGCCGGGCTGGGGGTACCAGTTGGAGCAAATGCACTGGCTGCTCCTTCTGGACAGTGGCCAGCAGGGCACTCTGGGCCAGTCTAGGGCGAGGCCCTAACAGGGCCCTGCTTCCGCTCCTCAGCTTCCCTGCAACTGTCTCCACCCCAGCAGGAGGGACACAAATGAGGCAGAGTTGTCTCAGAGAAGCTCACAGAGGAGGGGCCCTGGTTCTTTAGGACCAAGCAGGCACCCATGCCATCTTCCCACTGCTTTTCTCCTCTCCCTGCACTGGGTGACCTCCAGCTTGTCAGGCTGGCCTGCCACACACAGATTCCAGGGTTACCTCCTTCTCCGACTCTGGAAACAGAAGGAAAGGAAGAAAGCAATTTCCCTCATGCTGCAGAAAAGGGCAATCGATTCATGAAGGGAAGAAAGTCTTTCTTCTGCTATCTGAGTAGAAGGAGAGCTTTCCTGCAACCCTCCTGGGGTTGGATAGTCTGTGTCCCCCCCCCCCCAGGGTGACACTCCAGGTGAGGCCCCCACGTCTGGGGGTGAGACATGGCTTTCTACACTCTGAATAACCTAACCTTACAGCTCTTTCCGTGAAACTCCCTAGCTTGATCTTGCCTAAAACAGGCAGAGATAGCACTGTGGGCTTCGTTTTGCTGAGAAGGAAGGCCTTCAAGCTGGGACTTAATTCTGAGGTCAAATGCCGTGCCCTTTCCGTGGCACCATGAGAGAAAATCGGTAGAGCAGGGGGGATTAGAGAACGCAAAAATGATAAAGGGGGTAGGGGCTTGACAGTATATACAGGCATACATCACATGCACTGCCCCCCCACCCCAGAATAGAGGAAAGTGGGAGACCCTGCTCCATGGCTGTGCCCAGGATGCTAGGTGGGCATCCCTGAAGCCTAGGAGCTAGAGAAAGGCAAGAAGCCTGCAGCGCAGGGCCCTGTGTGCTCTTCACCACTCACCTATCTGGACCCACTGTCTCCTTCCCAAAGGCGAATCCTCTCCTTGCCCAGAACCTTTTCCCAGACAGCATCTTATCATGGCTCCGCCCAGCCTCACAACAGCTGTATCATTCCCCTTATTGCCTATCTTCCATAGGAAGGTACTTGGTAAAGCAGCTCTCAGTACTGTCCCCTAGAGGTGTTTTTCCTGCTTCCATGTCTTTGCTTCAGGAACCCTGTCTGGAATGTCTTCCTTATTTCCTGGAAGCCAGATTCTCCCCCGCCCCCCATCCTTGAAGACCACCTCCAGATTGCCCTGGAGCACCTCACACCTCGCTCTACCTTTCCCTCTAGGCAGTGGCTTGGTTTTGTTTGGATATAACAGGTGTAGCCAGCCCTCTGCTGATAGCCTCTACACTTTTATGCTGATCTTGTCTTCCTGCTTGAGAGGGATGGTCTCTTCTCTCCAGAACTGAGCTTCTGCTTCTGTATTTCCTACAGCTGGGGAACACAATGCCCAGCTCGGGAAAAGTCTCAGTAAATTCTGTTATGAGTTGATAACTGATTCACTTCTTTAGACTTCACAAATAATTCATTCTACCCCCCACCCCGGTAGCCCCCTCTGAGGAGCCCTGACTCCCCTCAACACAGGCCTGAGCACCACTGCCCCCCACCTCAGGAGGGAGAGGGGATGCGGTTTTTCCACCCCCCAGTGACGCTGGCTCTCTCCTTCCCTTCCAAATGGGTCAGCTAGTAGTCAAAATCAGAGCCCGGTGGGCTGGGGGTGGTTTTGTGCTTGGGAGGGAGACGAGGACCGTAGGGGAGCCTTGCGTAGGTCTCTCACATTTTTCCGGGGTGGCGGCCGGGCCCCGAAGCGGTGGGGAGGCGGCGCGGGGGAGTCGTGAACGCGGCAGCAGCACTCTCGAATCCCCAGGCGCCCGCCCTGGCCGCCGCGTCTCGGCTCCGCCCGCCTGTCAGCCGCCGGGAACCGGCGCTCGGGCGCGTGGTCGGGGTTGGAGACGTCGGAGATTGGAGGGCGCAGTCTCCCCGCCACCCCCGCTCCGAGCGAGCGTGTGCGGGAGGAACAATTGTATGCGAGTGCGTGATTCGCTACACTTCGAGTGGCAGTTCTCAGCCAGAATAAGCGCCCCTCACCCCGCGCGCAGCGCAGCGCAGGTACCCCCACACCCCCGCCAATTACTCGCTGTTCGCCTTTTGCCGCCGCCACCCAGCTCCATTATGGTCAGTTCTGCCCTAATGGGGTCCCATTTCCTTCCTCCTGGATCGCTGGGAGGCAGTCCTCCGCCTTCCTCGACGGGCGCGAGGTCCTAAGTTTGTAAGGCTCCGAGGGCACCGACTCCGGTAGGGGCGGAGAGCGGGGAGACGAGACGAGACGACTGTGACTTTGGGATTGGCCTGGCCTGGTGCATGTGGCCCCCCAGCTAGCAGCCACCGCCCGCGCCCCGCAACCGCCGCGGCAGCCCCAGGGGAGCGCGGAGGAGGAGCCGCTCCCCGACTTCGTGGCCCACGAAAGGGTGGGGGTCAGGGGCGGTCTCTCCCGCCAGGTGCGCTCCTGCCCTGACGGCTCAGCCCGCTTCCCGGGCAGCCATTGCCGTGGAGACCCCCGAGGCTATAAAGCCGGATAAGCAGGCAGGCGGCGACTTCCGCGCCACTGAGCCCCCCAAGTAAGGAGCAAGCGCCCCGGTGTGGCCCGGCCCCCGCGAGCGGGGAGGAGGCGGAGGAGCGGCGCCAGCAGCTTGAGGAGCGGCGCGCCCCGCCAGGGCTGGATGCAGGCGCGCACGGCGGGCGCCACCGTCTCATCGGGGGAGCGGGGGCTGTCCCGGGTGAGGGTGAGTGGCGCGGCTCCAAGCCACAAGGGGAGGAGGGGCACCGGGCAAGCGGAAAACAGCGGGACAGACAGAAGGGGGCCGAGCTTTGGCTCCCGTAGTCTCGTGGCGGGCCAGGCGCGGAGCCCAGAGTAGCAAGCAACCTACACCTCCAGGCGGGAAGCCCAGGGAAGGAGCTGCGAGACGCCAGGCGTGCGGCCCAGGAGCGGCGGGGGAAAGGGATCCGCTGGGGCACAAGAGTGGAAACGTCGGGACCCTCGACTGCAGCCACCCACGCGCTGAGGGAGCCACACCAGAGCACCAGTGGGGCCAAGAGCCCAGCGGGGCGCGGGAACAGGGGCGCCCCCGTGCGGAGCTGCCGGCCGCCTAGGAGCGGCGGCCGGGGCCATGCTCAAGCCCAAGGACCTGTGCCCCCGAGCGGGTACGCGCACCTTCCTGGAGGCCATGCAAGCGGGCAAAGTGCACCTGGCCCGCTTTGTACTGGATGCGCTGGACCGCAGCATCATCGACTGCCGCGCGGAGCAGGGCCGCACGCCGCTCATGGTGGCGGTGGGGCTGCCGGACCCCGCGCTGCGTTCGCGCTTCGTGAGGCTACTGCTGGAGCAGGGTGCGGCCGTGAACCTGCGGGACGAGCGCGGTCGCACAGCGCTCAGCCTGGCGTGCGAGCGCGGCCACCTGGACGCGGTGCAGCTGTTGGTGCAGTTCAGCGGCGACCCCGAAGCGGCCGACTCGGCGGGCAATAGCCCAGTGATGTGGGCGGCGGCGTGCGGCCACGGGGCGGTGCTCGAGTTCCTGGTGCGCTCTTTCCGCCGCCTAGGCCTGCGCCTCGACCGCACCAACCGAGCGGGTCTCACCGCGCTGCAGCTGGCAGCCGCTCGCGGCCACGGGACCTGCGTGCAAGCCCTCACCGGGCCCTGGGGCCGCGCAGCTGCCGCCGCCGCGGCCCGGGGCTCCAACTCCGACAGCCCCCCCGGCCGTCCGGCTCCCGCGCCCAGCCCGGAGCGCCGACGACCCAGCCCCCGCCGTTTACCTCGGCCTCTCCTGGCGCGCTTTGCGCGAGCTGCCGGCGGCCACGGTCATGGCGGCGAGGCTGGGTCAGGGGGCAAGGGCTCCGGCCGGCACCGCGCACAGGGCAGCGAGAGGCCCGAGCTGGGCCGGAGCATGAGCCTAGCACTGGGTGCTGTAACCGAGGAGGAAGCGGCTCGGCTGCGGGCGGGAGCATTGATGGCCCGACAACACTCGCCCCAGTCTTCAGGGTCCGGGCGGTGGCGTTCGCAGGAGGTGCTGGAGGGAGCGCCTCCGACCTTAGTGCAAGCCCCCATTGGCCTGAGCCCCCACCCGGAGGGCGGCCCCGGCTCTGGCCGTTTGGGTTTGCGCCGACGTTCCACAGCTCCAGACATCCCCAGCCTGGTCGGGGAGGCCTCAGGGCCCGAGAGCGGCGCGGAGTTAGAGGCCAACGCTCTGCCCTACTCGGTGCCTGGGCCTCAGCCTTGGCAGGGGGACACGGAGGCCGTGGTGCTGCACGCTCAGCGGTAAACAGCGTCGAGGTTGAGCCCTGCTCCTCCTCCTCTTATGTCTCTCCTCTGCTGGGATTTCTTTTTTCCAAGTCCCTCATTTTCCTAGCAGTTTCCCTGGCCTGTGATCCCATAATCTGTCCCCACTGCCCAGACAAGACCCCTAATCTTCTCTCTGAAAAGAAGCCCTATTTTATTTATTTATTTATTTATTTATTTATTTATGCTTGTCGGTATTCCCTGCCTAGGTCTCTCACCTTCCCTACAGCGTACCTTTCCTGTCCTAGAGGGGAGGAATAGAAGATGGATTCTGGAGACTAGACAGCCTTTCAGCCAGGAAGATGGACCCCCTACCCTGAGCCCTAAGGCTCGGTTCTGAGCCTTGCCGACTCCTGCTGGGTCACCTCCTCCTTACCCCTTTCATACATCGGCAGCCAGGCAGCAGAAGAGCTTGACTTGTAGAACAAAGACCTAGTCTCCCCCCTTTGCCTAGTGATGTGCCCCGTAATGTCGCAGGCTACTGAAGTCTCCCTTCCTAGGTGTTGGAGACAGAAAGCAAGGAGACCAGTCTTTGAGCCCTTCTGGACAGGAGGGCTGATTATGAAGGAATCTAGAGGTTAAGGTTTTCTGGGGGAAAAGCTCCTGCCTCCAGAAGATGAGATCATATTTAGGGGTGGGAGAGGCCCTGGTATTGAAGGCTAATTGTCCCCTGAAATAGCTTCTGGGTAATTTCAGCTCCCACCGGCAGACCCAGTTTTCAGCTTCATGATGTGGGGTCATTGGACTATAGCTACGCCTGTGGAGCCCAGCTCCCAGCACCTGAGCCCAGCTTCAGCTGGGCGGCATTTGAGTTTTACCTTTGAGGTCTCACCCCTCAGGGTCCAGCCTTATTTCCTCTCACTCTTAGAGCCTGAAATGGAAAGGACTTGGCCCTTCCCTGCTCCCACCACTTCCCAGCTCCCCTGGCAGTGCACGTGGGTTCCCCCCTAGGGTGGAATGGTTGGGAAGGCTTGGTTTAATTGTATTTCTTCCAATCCTCAAAGAACTCGTGTTTTGAGTCTTTGTATATGAAGCCGAAAGCAGCGGGTCTGATCCGAGGCTTAAGAACCTGACAATATCTCTTTAAATAGAAGCTCTGCGAGGGGGATAATTGACTGAAGTGTTTGCCACGTTAAACGGCGGCGCGCGGGAGTCGGGAAGCCCACACGAGCCGCAGGTCCGGGTTTAAATTACATCAAACTCCTGAGAGAGCTGGAAGGGGGCTGTTAAAGGGCTCCTGCTTCTCGCTGGGCCTTTAATGGAGGGCAGGGCGGATGATGGATGCTGGAGGTCGAGACCAAGGACCCCTGCCTCTGCCGAGGAGGCGCGTGGGACGCTGGCCCGGCCCAGCTTCATTACTGGGCAGATTAGTGAGTCAGAAGCAACCGTGGAGAGGTGGTTAAATGCCCTTTCCCGGCAGGTTCCTTCCTCTTCCCCTCCCTCCCTGCCTTCCCCTTTGTGCAGGCCTGAGAGGCTGGCGGGGGTGGGGAGAGTTTTAGCCGATCTGGAGAACGCGTGCCCCAAGATCTTGCGAAAGCGCTAGCACAGGTATCTGTGCGTCCAGCCCGCAGGATCGTTGGCGCTTGGGGGCTCTCTTTGTGAACCCTGAAGGTTGAACGTGCAGCGCCTCACCCGTCTGAAGTGGGGTCCTTTCAAGACGTCGATCTATATACGCCTTTGCAGAACGGAAGGTTTCTCACGTGAACTCTAAGGAAACTGCCCGGAGCGAGAGTGATCTGTGCTGAGATACTGGTCCCGGAGGTGAGCAGCCCTGGTGTAGGTGTCAGACTCCTCCCAAATCTTTCCACTTCTCCCTAAGGTCTGCAAGGCCGCGCCCTCTCCCCGCGCCCTGCGCTGGACGTGATCTCTGGTGCCCCCTGGTGGCAGCGCTGAGCTTTCCTCGCGGCGCCCGGGCTAGCAGTTTGGACTTCTGGTTTTACTAGGGATCGTCGCAATGTACTTCTCCCTCTGTGTGCATTGACCCATGGAACCCTCTTCCTCTAGCAGTATGTTAAATCCGGATACTTGAAGTCATTTCCCAGCAGTGAAGTGAGGGACAGTAAACACAAAAACTCGGATTTGGAATAGCAGGAGCCCAGACCTGTCTTCACTAAGGACCCCAAGATCTTCCAAGTTAAGGCTCCCAAGTTCAGAGAGCTTCTGCTCTGTTCTGAACAATAGGAGTCTCCAACCCCTTGTTTATAATTTCTGAAGCTTGGGACCTGCACTGTTTTCTTCTGATGAGATTTGCTTTCATTTTGGGGTGTTTTGCCCTCCCCCTACTCGTTTCTTCCCATACACCTGCCTCTCCTCAGTACCACTGTCTGGGCGGTGGAACAATACAGATGCACTTGAAAAGCCAAAAGGAGAGGATCTGGGGTGGGATGGGGGATAATTGGACATCCCAAGTACAAACTCAGTTTTTTTTGTTTGTTTGTTTGTTTGTTTCCTGATCCTGGCTTGCTCACTTATTCCCTGTCTGTGTTTAATTTTCACGCAGGTTGTTTTTTTTTTTTTTAAGATTTTATTTATCTATTTGACAGACAGAGACCACAAGTAGGCAGAGAGGCAGGCAGAGACAGAGAGATGGGAAAGCAGGCTCCCCGCTGAGCAGACAGCCCAATGTGGGGCTCCACCCCGGGACTCTGGGACCATGACCCAAGCCCAAGGCAGAGGCTTTAACCCACTGAGCCACCCAGGTGCCACCTTCATGGAGTTTTTTTTTAATGGTGTAAGGATACAAGTATTTGGCTTCTTCAGAACATAATAAGGTCTTGGTTGAACATTAGGTAGGAGGTGCTGTCATCTTTCAAATGTCGCTGACCTGTGACTTTCTGGTTCATTGTCACCCTGGGGCCCTCCTTCCTTATTGAATAAACAACCATGAGGGCTCATCTCCACCGAATTGCCAAGGGCTTGGTGGTTGAAAGCAATGTTCTTAAAAAAAAAAAAAAAAACCACAGCAGATCTTTCCTGTCTGCACTGAATTGTGTTTGACTGACTTGCTGTTCTTGCAGATTCTTACTGGGCCCAGCTCTGTGCAGAAGTTCCCTGTGTCCCTGCATTTTGCTCTCCTGCTCTTCCTACTCATTGTCAGCCCCAGAGCTTTGACGCTGGGCTGGGGTCCTCTCGAGCTCACTCCACTTTAGAAGAGACTTTTCTAAACCGTTTTCTTTTCCCAACTCTTGTTGCTTTCATCATTGTGCAGAATTGCCCAGGCCACTGGATCTCGGTACCCTAACATCAAGCTCAGAACTAGTCTGTGTGGGAGGCTAAGTGACGTACACATACGCTTTTGGAATGACACTGTGGTGGAAGGACTATTAGAACTCAGAAGAATAGTTAATAAATCCAGTATTATTCAGTTGCAAGAACTGGCCTCTCTTTGCCTTGCCAACGGCTCCTGATTGGGCGCTCCCTTTGGGGTGGCAGAAGGGTGTGCTTGCTTCCTGGCAAGCTTCCATCTTCCATCAGCCTCCATCCCTGCCTGTCCCACTAGGCACTGCGGCTGCATCCTGGAGGCAGGACTGAGTTGGTGGACTAAGACCCTCCAACCAGGGCAGCTGTCTGGGTGGGACTGCTTGCGGAGAGCAGGAAAAGGTCGGCATGACTCCTGGATGCTGCCTGAGAGGTTTCCCTGAACCCTGGGCTGGGGTGGGGGGAGCGGAGTGGAGGGGGCTGGGGGACGCAGGATGAGCTCTCAGGAAGGCAGTGCTGGAACCAGAGTCAGAGCTAGAAGTTGAAAGAGAATTCCAGCCACCTCCCCTACCTGCAGGACTAGCACCAAGGTCTCTTGATTTTCAGCCACCAAACTGCTCTTTGATAACCCCTCAGTTCTGAGAACCGAAACAGACTGCTTTCTCTCTGGAAGCAGCTCCAGGCCACTTCCTAGGGAAAGCCTGGGGAGAGCAGCCTCTGACTTGCCTTAGAGTGAGAAGCGAAAGGGAGAAGGGGGGCACTGAGGCAGAAAGTGGTTATAGCCCTGGTGGCTATAACCGGAGCCCCTCTGGTACCAGCAAGCACAGCCCATGGCCCTGGGCCTTCCTGGCGGGGTTCTGGTCCCTTGGAAGGAGAGCTCTGTCTCTTTCTCATCTATTTCAGCCCCGAGGGCCTTTCACTTCCTGTTTCCCTCCTTATCTGCCTTCACGGGCCCACAGGCCACCAGGGAATTGGGTTTTCTGTGGACTTGGAGTGGCTGCTGGGGAGCTTACATGGTGGGGAAGGGGGCAACCAGACCCCCACTGCAAGTATCCAGCTTGAAGACGCCTGGCTCCGTTCTCAGAGACAACAGCCCAGACGTTTTTGAACACTCAGTTTAATTTAAAACAGGCACAAGTGCAAACAATTCACAAAAGTTTCTAGGGAAGATGCTTTTGTTTTTTAAAACTCTGACCTTTAAAAAAGTCCTTGCAATTTTTTTTTTTTTCCGGCCCCAAAGCAGGCCATTGGGGAGCAGAGGAATCTAAAAATATTATCTAGATAGGGTCCTGACACCTGAAGTTCTTCCCTGGATTCCCTGACTCACAATATCCCTGAAGGTGGGGAGGGAAGGGGGAGGAGGGAAGAAGCAAGGGCAAATGGTTTGCACAAAGGGGGTACCCATTTTCTTGACAGGATGGGGCCCCAGGAGGTGGTTCACCTCCCCCCAGACCAAGATTTTGAAAAAGAACAGGTCCTTGATGACCTGGTTATTGAGAGGAAGCTCATAGCCGAAACACAGTGTGTTCCCTCACCATTCCTGTCTCGGCTCTTAGACTCCAGCGTAGAGGAGAAACTTGGAAATTTGCCAAGCCCCTAGGATGTATTAGACTCAATGCAGCGCTGTCTGCTGGTCAGGTAGAAGCAAAGGACTTGGGAGGTGGGAAGCCAGGCCAGGAAAGCAGGTCCCTTTGGAGTAGAACTTAGTGGCAGAAAGATTGGGAAAACTTTACAGAAGCTGGCTGTGGGTGACCTGAAGGGAGCCAAGCTGTCAGAGTGACCATCTGTCACTTACACACACACACACACACACGTGCACGTGATGTTCTCTCCATACTGTAACGTGAGACCACGTTTACCACCAACTCCATTCTTTCTCTTTTACCCAGAGCAACGCTCCACCTCCTTCCCTGGCCTGTGAGCAGGCTGGTCACACTTTGGGGCAGGCTGTGCAGGGAGAGTGGATGTCAGTGCAGGTGAGTTGGGAAGCAGGTGCAGGTTGGACTGTACCTTCAGGAAGTCAGACACGAGGGAGGAAGACAGCTTCAGGCAGTAGAAACCTTCCCCGTGGCCCTCTCAAGACCCCAGGGTTTAGAGTTGGAGCGGAGAACAGCAGCTATCCTGGGGAAGACCAGCAGTCTGCCCTCTTGGGTAGCCTGGGATGCTTGTGTACATCTATCTTTAAAAAACTGCAGCAGCCTTTTCGGCTGGGTTGGCCATAGTGGCCAGCAGTGCTGGTCTCCAAGTTTCTTAGAAATATCCCTGTGCAAATGACAAAGGGTCATCCTGTAGAAGGGGTCTCCGTCATCCCAAAGGCAACTGGGGACTCTCTTGGGAGAGAGAGAGACCGAGGGGCAGGTCCGGCCTGGCCCAGTGGGCGGAAGGGCAGGAAGGTGTGGGTGGGGTTTCACATTCAATCTTTGGAGAGAATACTGAGAGAATGAGGCAGGCGGGCCCTGCTGGTGGGCTGACAGCCCAGTGTCCCCTGCCTGGGGGTATTGGTGGCAGGTGCGCTCTGCAGGTGGGCTCAGCAGGTGGAGGTCTGCTTGCGGTAGAGCTGGATCAGGGGGACCAGGCACTCAGGCAGCCCCGTCTGCAGCAGGAAAGGGTGGTCCAGGAGCTCCTGAGCCGTGGCTCTCTCCTGGGGGTCTCGCACCAGCATCCGTTCCAGGAAGTCTCGAAGCACTGGGGAGACCTGTGGAGAGAGGGCAGCACTGAGAGCAAGCTGCCGTATGCAGTCACTTTGGGGTGACTCGTCTGCCCATCCCCACCATCACTGGAAGGTCTTAAATTCTCTTGTTTCTTACTTCCTGGCCGCTCCCAAGCTCGGCAGTTTTCAGATCATCAATTAGGTAAAGAAACTTGGCCTCAGTCCAGAAAAATGGCTAGTTCACCTCTAGGGGGTGCTGCTGAGCAGAGGAAGGAAAATGCCCTGCTCCTGGGGAGCCCGGCTGCAAATACACAGCCCTTTCTCCACCCTGCTGCTGGAGGCTCTCAACCTTCAGGCTCTGTGGCTTTGTGGAAGGGGCATGGCATTGGTATTAGTGATCCAGTCCTGGGTCTATCCCTGATCTTTGACAAGTTGTGATTTTCTCTAGACGTCAGTTCTCTTATCTGTCCAATGGGCTAATGATAAAATGTGCTTGCCCTGTCTTTAGTGAAGATCAAAAAAGAGGCTAGGGGTGAAGTGTCTTGAAAAATAGAAAAGAGCAAAGTGAGACCTGACAAGGAAGATTTCTTTAATGCTCTAAGCCTTGGAGTCTAAGTCAAGGGCTTATCTTGGTTCATTTTGAGCCAGTATCTCGGGATGAGGCTAAGTCTTGGGCTGTTGCCCAAGGCTACGTCCTCTGGGCAATTAGCCAACTGGAAATCTCCTGTATGTGTTGGTCCTGGGGCTGGCAGTGCAGGCTCCAAGGACCAGTGGTCTGGGAAGGTGTTTCCTGACTGTCCTCCCATCCAGCTGTGCAGGGGCCACAGGAGTATTTTATCATTTAGGGACTGGATTTCAACCCTCTGCGACATTTCTCACTCTGGCCACCAGATGGCAGTGCCATTTTGCTGCCCTGTGCTGACCTGGCCACCAGCAAGGGGTGTCCGCAGGTAAGGCCTTGGGTGGATTTGGCAGAAAAGGTTAAATGCATGTGCACTCACATGTTCACTGGTTTTAAGGGAAAACCTGTGGCTCAGATGTGGCCAGGATGTGCACTGGTGGAGGACAAACTGATCTGCTGAACGAGACTAGGAACACTGTGCCATGGGATGGCTCCCCTGACAGAGGCAGTGGAGGGGCTCCTGCTCAGTTAGCTTCTCTAGAATTCCTCCCCAGGATATCAGGGATTCCTGGCAGCCTTGCTTTCCCTTCTCTCAGGCTCCTGTCAATTGCCTGCAGGTGGAAACTTGTTCGAGGGGCCACAGGAGTTTGCCACAGGCTTTGTGTGGAGAAGGCAGAGCCTTTTCTGGGAGCCTCTGGCTTCCGTGGAAGGGAGAAGGTGGGCCTAGGAACCCAGGCTCCGGTCCCCTCAGCCTCAAGAAGAATGGGGTCAGCAGGGTCCATTATGAGCACTGACTGACCTTGTGAGAGTTTTTCAGCCTGGGTGGGGGGCTGTCCCGGAGCCTCTTCATGGCCTGCACTGGGGAGTCACTGAAGTACGGTGGCTCGCCGTCCACCATTTCAATCACCATGATGCCCAGGGACCAGATGTCTACCTGTAGGAAGAGAATGTCCGGGATGGTGCTGGCCAGAGTAGGGCCCCTGGGTAGCAGTGTGTTGCACAGGGACGGGAGCAGCTGGCCTCCTTCCTGGCCACCTGCCCTGTGACCAGTTACTTCCTGCATGAGTGCCCACTGACTGGAGGGACAGAGCTGTCAGCCATTCTTGGAGACTGGCCATCAGACACGAGGAAGCCTGGTCATACCCCACCTTGCCCATGAGCTGCAGGAGGGAACAGTTTGTGGCAGCAAAGTCATAAGTGAGGGCAGACCCATTCATGAGCTGGTAGGGGGCACTGGGAAGTGGGGTAGGGTATGGACTAAGTGGGAATCCGAAAACCAGGGCTATTTGGGGGAGGGATGTCTCTGCAGGGGCCACAGGAGCTGTTTGTTCCCAACTGGAACTTCTGGGAGGATGGGGGCATGGAGGGACTGCTTACCTCAGTCGCATACAGAGACCTGGAGATCACCTCAGGAGCCATCCAGTAGGGGGTTCCTACCAGGGACTTCCTCTTCGGCACATCTTTGCTGATCTGAGCACAGAAGCCGAAGTCCGAGAGTTTCACCTGTATTTGAGATGGGGTAGGTCGCGGAGGACAGGGAGTGGTGAACTAGGAGCAGGAGCTGAGTAAGCTCCAAGCTCAGACACAGGGGGCGGGGCACAGGCACGCCAGGTTGGGGAGGGCCCTACCCTGCCATCAAGGGTCAGAAGGATGGAGTCACTTTTGATGTCCCGGTGGATCACACCCTGGGCATGCAGGTAAGCCAGAGCCTGCAGCACGGCCTCACACACAGTGGCGATCTGCTCCTCGTTCAGCCTGGACAGGGAAGGCCAGGCCACAGACAGAAGAAGACATGAGCTTTAACAGAACTGCAGGGCTGGGCAGATCGGGTGCCCCTGGGCCCAGGCCCCATAGCTCCCGGGCAATACACGCGGGGGTCCAGTCAGGCCAGAGCCTTGGTGGAAATGGGCCTGGACCGAGGCTGGAGACCCCCACCCCACTCCCCTGAACCCTCCTGGGTCTGTAAACCCGAACGGACAGGGGGGTGCTCACGGTGATGTGACAGGCACCCTGAGTTTTCCTGGCCTGAGGCTGCTCAATTCCCCTGCTGGGACAATGATGGGAGCAGCCAGTGCTCAGAGCCCAGCCCCTGCCCCAGCTGCTCACCTGACTTGGGAGACGATGTCCGTGAGGGCCCCGCCCTGCAGGAACTCCATAAGCACCCACAGCTCCTCACCCACCAGGTAGCTCTTGTACATCTCCACCACGTTGAGGTGCTGGTAGTCTCGCATGATCACCACCTGGGGAGCAGAATGGGGAGGGAGGGTACCTGAGTGCTGGGCCCGGTGCCCATGGCCCCGCTCCCGGACAGTCATCCTCAGCGCCGGACCCTGTCCCGCCATCTCCTCCCACCTCATTAAAGAGCAGCTCCCTGCGCTGCTGCTTCCTGAGGTCCATCATCTTGACAGCCACCTGGCGGCCCGAGTGCTTCTCCCGGGCCAGGCAGACAATGCCCGTGGAGCCCTCGCCGATCTTCACGTAGCTGTCCAGCAGCATCCGGGGGTCACCCTGGTCCACCACCATCCTGAGCGCAGCCTTGAACTGCTCGTGTGTCACAACACCTGTGTCCTCACCAGCCAGGGCGCCCTTGGCTGCTGCAGGGTCCTGGGGCAGGTACAGGTTGCTGGTGCTGATCTGGGCTTGCCTGGTGCGTGGGGAGCCCGCGGGGGAAGACCGGCCTGGGGTGGGGCCGGCGGCCGTGGGGGCTGTGCGGAGGGACTTCTGGGGGCTGCTGGTGTCCGAGGTGGTCAGAGGGCTGAAGGTCCCCATGGGTGGGTCCGAGGGCAAGGACTGGGCCTTGGCCACCAGGCTCGGTGGGGGGTCTTTCTGCAGTGGTGGTGGTGGTGGTCGGAAGGAGGAGTTAGGCTGCAGGGAAGGAAAGAGGAACAGAGAAGGATTTGGCTGTGGGAGCATTTGGAGTGACCTTCCCAGAAGCAGGGGGTGACCTCTGGACAGGGGCGTGTCTGGCAGGGCATTGGACCAAATAAGGGAGGTGCCATGGGCAAGGATTTTCAAAGGGAGCCGAAGCCGAAGTTCATGCTCAGGAGCTCAGCCCCCAGCATTCCCAGGTGAGCGGCTCTTTATATCCGCTCTGCCTCTCCCGGGAAGCCGAAGAAAGCAGAGTCTCTGGGGTGTCCTCTGCTGGGTATTTCTTCCTGGGTAATTGACAGCCAGACCCCAGGGAGGCCACCAAGAGGCCGTCTTCCCTCTGTACTGCTGGGCTGTGTGGGGAATCTGGGTCAGAAGCATTCTGCATTCCTGGGGCGCTCTCACCCAAGGGCCCATGTGGGCGGAAGAGGCCCTGGACAGTGGCGGGGTGGCGGGGGGGGGGGGGTCGGTGGGCAGCACTGCAGCTGGGACTGCTCCCCAGCCCAGGGCAGGGAAGCCACAGCAAGGGGTCTGCTAGCCCCACTCGTGCCTGACAGCAGGAGCTTGTGTGTCTGTCCTGAGAGTATGTCCCCAACAGAGGACCACAGAGCTGTGTTACCCTCTGGGGGGTTCACAGGTATGTCTGCCGGGGTTGGGAACTGGTGCCAGAGAGATCTGGAATTAGGAGGCCAGGGGAAGGGAGATTTCCTAGAGGCCCCCAGAGCAGCCTCTGTCCCAAACAGGACTCCTGGCTGATGACTGCCCCGCCCCCAAGGAAGGGAAGGGGGCACGCCCTCCCCAATCCTTATGGCCTCTGGCAGGGAGGGAGGGAATGAGTGGCAGACTGGGCCTCAGTGAGCCCAAGGCCCAGCCCTGAAGCCTCTGAGGCTCCTGTCTTTCAGGGCCCAAGCCCTCCAGCCAGCCTGGCAGGAAAGCATTCCCTCCTTGGGTTCTCTCTAAGGAGCTGGCGAGGTGCAACGTGATCCTTCCCAGCGATTATATGATTTTAGAAGGGGCACCTGGAAAGGGCTCTAAGTAACCTAACAAGGGACACTTGAGGGGCTGCAGAGAACTTTCCAGAAAATCTCAGAACCCATCATATGGCAGTTGTCTAGTTGCCCACTGGGTCCTGGTCCAGATCCCCAGAACTGCAACAACCTCCAAGAAATCTCCCTAAGTGCTTAGCTTGGGCCAAGGGACCCCAAGTCTGGGCCTTGGATCCCACCAGGCTCAGTAGAGCCCTGTCAACATCTTCTGACCTTCTCCCCAGGCTTCAGGGTGCCCCCCCTTACCCAGTGCCTGATCTTGCCTAGAGGGGAGCATGTACACAAGTGCCCTTGCCAGCAGCGAGCCGAGCTGTGGCAGTCTGCCACCCCCGCCCCACCTGCACACTCCAAAATGTGCACCAGCCTCTGGCAGGCTATGCCTGGCGCGGGCTCAGCCTTCACAGCCAAGGAGCCAGGAGAGCGTCCCAGCACTGCTGCACAACTCCATCCTGCCCGGTGAGCACCTCTGGGGAGTAAAGAGACCCTCCCATGTCTTTGCCAGCACCCGACCCTCACCCACGTTTCCCCACTCTGTGTAGTGGAGCAGTGGGACCTCTGGACTTGGGGTCATGACCTAGACTCCAGTATGGCTCCTGCTCTGACCAGCTGTGACTCTCAGGCAACTCACTTTCTCTGAGCCCACCTTGTCTGTCAGGGCACGGTGATCTGGGGAGCTGGAGAGAATGCAGAATCCTGCTCCAGTAAGTCCTTAGAGCAGTGACTCTGCATTTTAACGAGGCCCCTGGGCTCTGATGCCAGAGGACTGTGGACTACCACAGGAGCAGCTTTGGACAAATGGGCTCTGTGATTCCTCGGCCTCATGGAGGCTGTGGGAGGGCTGGGACTGGGGGTGCGGGGAGCATGGTCACGTCTGAGGCTGGGAGGCCATGTCCTGGGAGCAGAGGTTTCACAGGACAGCACCCTACACAGCTCACTTGGTCACACAGTCACCGAGGCAGCCCCCAAGGCCCAGTAAAAAGGTTGCCTGCTGGCCTGCAAGGTGCGGCTCACAGAAAACATGCTCTCTGAGCATCTGGGTCGGACTGGATAGAATGTGGGAGCCCAGAAGCATCTAGAGCTTCTCTTGAGGTTGCTTTCATCACCCTTGATCTGTCTCTACCTGGATGTCAAAGGCAGGCTCTAAAATAATTCCCTTCACCTGCTGGCCTCTTGGCCCCCTACACAGGCCAGCTCTGTTCTCTGGTTGAGCTGGCTTGGGCGGCGGGGTGGGGGAGGTGAAGCCAGGCGCTGAGATGGGCCAAGGAGGGGATTTGCTCCCCCTCCACTGTCAAGGCCCCTATGGAGACACTGTTGCAGGCGCCTGCTGAACTCAGAGGCCAAGGGTGCAGCAGGGGTGACTGGCTGGCTGGAAGCGGCAAAGAGCAGGGATCCAGCCGAGGGCCCATCCCCAATGTGGCCTGGGACATGGGATGCGGGGTAGTCTGGTCTTCACTTCCCCAAGCTCTGGACCCGAGCATCCCTTTGTTACCCTCTACAAGAAGGGAGCTTTGACTTAATGTCACCACAAGAAAAGTCCAGAGGAAACCTCTTAAGCCATACCAAGAAAGGGAAAGGGGGACAAAAGATGGAGTTAGTTGTTACCAGCTCTGGAGTTCGTTTTGTGACTGAGACATCTTCTTGGGTGGGAAGCCACCAGAAGGGGCGTGCATGTGGTTACAATGACGCCATCTGCCTAGACCATGGCAACAGGGCCAGGCTCTCCAGCCTTGGGCTTGGGGGGCTATAATCTAAGTGCCTTGGAGGCAAAGGCCATGTCTTTAATATTTTAAAAATAATAAAGCCGTTTATTGAGGGTGTCCCACTTCGACAAGGCCCTTAAATGCATTATCTCATTTAATTCTCATAACCTCTGGTTGTTTTATCTTTGCAAGGGTGCTATTATTACCTGTATAAGTCGATAAGGAAATGGGCTCAGAGAGGTTAAGTAACTTGCCCAGAGGCACTAAATGGTAAGAGCAAGGTTGACTTCGTTCCTGGTTAGCCTGACCCTTCATCTCTCAGCTGTGGTCCTAATGGATGTCCTTAACATATAACAGAGTACAGGGTACACAGCAGGTGTTTAACCAAGATGTGCTGATTTTGTTGGGGTCTTTTGACTTAGCCTTTTTGCCTAAGAGGAACCACTTCTAAATCTCCCCAGTTCCTGTCTTAATGCTTTGGCCTCCCTGCCCCAGTCAGGCCTCGAGGTCTTTTGTTTTTAGTCAAAGTGAGTAACTGTGGCCACGCTTCCTGGTACAAAAGCCCTAAAACCACACACCCTTCTGTAGCCTCTCCTGGCCCGAGGTGGCAATTGGTGGCTTGACCTCCAGGGCACCAGTGTCCAACCAGGTGCTGAGGGTCCTGAAGCAAGCCCTGGGGTGTACGGAGGTGCAGAAGGCTGGCTGCTGGTTTGGTCTGGTGGGTCCTGGGGCTGTGGGGGTAGGGTAGGAAGCTGGACGCAGTGGTTCTCAACTGGGGCTGATTTTATTCCCTACCAAGGGACATCTGGCAATGTCTGGGGGGCATTTCCGGGTGTCCCAGCTGGGAAGTGCTATCTGCGACTAGTGGGTAGAAGCCAGAGATGCTATTACATATCCCACAATGCACAGGACAGCCCCTAGGACAAAAGATTACTTGACCCAAATGTCACTGGGGCAGGGGGTGAGAAGCGCTGGCCCAGATCAGTGGAGAGGAAGTCTCTCTCCTGGCTTTTAGAGGCCTGACTTGAAAGTATTTCTCTAGAAATATATGCCCCAGGTGCCGGGAAGGAAACCATTGCCCTGGGTTGGGAATGGTGGTGTCTCCAAGCCCTAGGCGACGATCCCGTTTCCACTGCACACCCTGCTGCAGTGGCCTATGGTAGATCCTTGGTAAAATGCAGGATGAACAGGCCTACTGTGGCTGGCTGGACAGCCTGTTCCCTGCTGTGGGGTACTGGCAGGAGCTCAGAAAAATGCAGGTCACGCCCAGCCCAGTGTTGATACCCCCTTTTTCCAAATCCCCCAAACCCCGCCACAGGATTCCCAAGAGGCCAGCGAATAAGCAAGTTCCAGTTCTCACCTCCTGGGTACTTGTTCGGCTCTCCACTCCCCACTCCACAGGGGAGCCCAGCCTGCGTCCTTCATCCCAGTGATGGCACAAAGCCCAGAACCTTCCCTGGGTGCCTTGGGCTGGCAGTGACTTAGAAAGGTTGAGGGTCCAGGCCACTCCCCAAACTCTCCACCCAAGTCCTGGCTGGAGCACACTCAGATATCACCACCGCTGGGGAGGCGCCAGGCTTGTTCTGAAAGCCCTCGGGGGACAGGAGCTCTGTCACTCGTGTCACTGTCACCCGTTGTTTCTTCGGTCTGACTTCCCAACCTCGTGCTGCAGCATAAGGTCATTTCTGCCTGCCCCTCGTGAAGGAGGTGCAGATGCCATGATCAGGAAGCCCTGGGGAGCAAGAGCCCGAAGGGCCCTCTCACTGCTGCCTTCCCTGACTCTCTCTCCACCCCTGGGACTTCCCCAACCCTCTCTGAGCCCACCTTCTCATTGGCCAAATGGGAAAGGATGGTGCTGTCACCACAGACAGGACATCACAGGGCGTGGAAGAAACAAGTGCAGTCTCCTCTGCCCGCCAAGAAATGTCCCTTCACTGTTTCCTATTTCACAAGAAAAATCTGTGCATTCCAGGCTGTGGCACGTGCCAAAAGTTGGCTTTCCTGCTGCTCCCGGGCCTAGGCAAACTCAGCCCCCCAGCTTTTCACAGAGCACACAAACCCCAAAACAAATCATCACCGAAACAGTAAATGAAACAACCTCTCCAGAAAAGCGGAGGGGGACACCTGGGTGGCTCAGCCGGTTAAGCGTCGGCCTCTGGGTTTTCCATTCAGGTCATCATCTCAGCGTTGTGGGACTGAGCCCCACATCAGGCTCTGAGCTCGGCAAGGAGTCTGCTCAAATTTCTCTCTCCCTCCACCCCTCCCTGCACTTGTACTCTCTCTCTCAAATAAATAAATAAGTAAATCTTAAAAAAAAAAAAAAAAAAAAAAAAAGGTAGGGGCAGGGGAGGAAGGGAAGAATCCTCCTCACCAGAGAAGGGGTTCACATGAACATCTGTGACTCCTGAGGGAGAAGCAGTTCAGGGAACCTCTGGTCGCCCTCAGGAGGGCACTGGGGCAAGCGAGGGGTGGAGACAGAAAGAAGCTCTGAGGAGAGGGAGGCCGAGACTCTGCCCCCAACCAGTGTTGGAGCACCCGTCTCTGCCACGGCCTGGCTGGGGGTGTTTGGGCTTATCATCAAAGGTGATTGCCTCCCACTGTGATCCACCCAGACACACAGTAGGGGGCAGGAATGAAAGTCCCTCGGAGGCCCCCCAGAAAGTGAGCGGGCCTGCAACCTCACTTGGACTCACCAGGGCTAAGCGTCTGGAAGACCAGAACTCTCAGCTGGTTCAGGATAGACTCCTCAGCTGAGGCTCTTGATCATTCTGTTCTCTTTCGCTCTCCCTAGCCTGACCCTGTAAATGGGGAAGGCCGGGCTCCCCGGCCCTGCTGAGGGCTGCCCCACCCCCACATACCTTGTTCTGGGAGGGAGGGCCCGGCTTGCTGCTGCTTGCAGTGGCCATGGCCGTGGCAGGAGTAGACAGGAACATGCTTCTGAACAGCCTGCGCTTCAGGCTGCTCTCCTGGGTCTTGGGGCTGGGGCTGCCCTCCCCGCCTGGCCTGCCTGTGGCCGAGCCCACCAGGCAGGACTGTGGCCGGGCCTCCTCGGAACCATGCCTGGCAGCCTTGGTCCTGCGCCTGCTGGTGGCTGCGGGGGGCGAAGTGCCAGGTGGCGAGCTCTGTAGGCAGGCCCCCAGCTGCAGACAGCGCTGCGTGGCGCCCTGGAACTCTGCAGGGCCTAACGACTGGGCCTTTGTGGCCAGCCCATTGGGGAGGACCCTCGGGCTCTGTGGCTCTGGCCACGGCATCGGCCTGCGGCCTGCTGGTGTGTCCCCGTTGCAGCTGAGGTAGAGGCCATGGGGGTCAGTGTGCTCAGACTGGGGGCTCTGCAGGTACATGTCTGGGTCCATGGCCCAGTGCTCGTCCCCCAGCAGCCCCAGGGACTGTGCCCGCCGCCGGCTGGTGGGGCTGCGGCCACGCAGGGTGTTGGAGCTGATGACCGACAGCTTCTGGATGTCATTGAGCAGCCCTGAGATGTAGCCGTCCGTGGGCACCGAGCTGCCCCGCACCACAGTCTGTGGGGGAGAGAGAAGAGCATGAGCCAGCGGCCTGTTCATGGTAGGAAGCCTCCATGGGGTGGGGTGGGGGAGCTTCTTGGGGAAGGACCCCTAAGGACCTCCCTTCCTGTGTCATCCATCTGGTCCATAACTTTTCAGCTACTCCTCAGGACCATGGCAGGTCAGACCCTTGCGGGGGTGGCGGGGCGAGGGGTGGGGCAGGAGAGGGGACAGACCCTTGTGGGGCGGTGAGGTGGGGGGGCGGGGAGGGAGTCAGAGAGCCAAGGAGAAAGCCTATTGTCATGGGGCTCGCAGTCCAACAGCACAGACAGGGGGTAAACCCCTGAAATGGAGTGGGCAGCTGAGCTTGGGGAGCTGAGGGGGTGGGGTGAGGGAGTCCCTCTCGCCTCGGGGGGCCTGCTATCATTCTCTAGCTCTATCTGCGGCTTTATGGGAGATATATGGAGCTCCCAGAGGAGGCAGCAACCAGGGCAGGGCTCTCCTCCACGTACACTGACAGGCCCCTGACTCCAACTCCTCTTGCCCTTCTTGACCCACACACCAAAATCCCCCTGGTCTGGGAGTCCCAGCCCCAGCTGCAGGTCCAAATATTGCACAGGACACACTTAATGCTAAAAGATTATGTGGTGTTACCTGAAATTCAAATTTTGCTGGGCATCCTGCAATTTGATTTGCTAAATCTGGCAACACTCTCAGCCTACAGAGAGGGGCACCCCAGGCTCCTTCTCCCTGGAAATGGAGTCCTCGCCCCAGGTGAAGCTCATGGTGGGCTGGGGATATGAGAACAGCCCATTGATCGATAGCTGGTGATGAGGTGGTCCCTCCAGGGCCTCTGTGGTCTGGCCAGGCATGGGCTTCTGCGGAGTGGAAAAGGCTGACCTCAGCAGCCCCGACCTCCCGCCCCTGCCCACCTTACCTTCATGGGCTGGAGCTGCACCCGCGTAATGCGAGAAGGGTCCACCACAGGCTTGGGCCGTCGCAGGGTGTCCAGGATGTTCTGCCATTGTGGCGGGAGGCCCACAAACTTGCCTTCTTTGGGGTCGAAGGAGGTGTGGACGCGGTGCTGGAAGTTCTGTGGGGCTGAGATCTCAGGGCGTTTCTTCTTTTTCTTTCGGAACATGGTGCCTGCATGGGGAGGATCGAACTGAGCTCTAGAGGGGCTTCATGGCTGCCTGGCCCTGGGAAGCATAGGTGGCTGCAGTGGGTGCTGGGGTCCCCCTACCCCCACCCCACTCAGGGCTCCCTCCCGCCAGCCCAGGGCTTCCCCTCACCTCACGTCCCTACTGCTTCACGGATATGGCTAGCTCCCAGCGAAGCAGTCCCAGAAACAACAAAAGTGCCAGAAATAAGCCAACACAGACTATAAACAAGGAAAAGAGGTGTCTGTCTTCTTGTCTGTGCCAAGTCTCCTGCCGAGCAGGCAGACTCTGGGGGTGTGTTTTTATAAGCTCCAAAGCCCATTACAAATATCATTCCACTGTCGAATAATTTAAAAAGGGGAGAGAGGGAAGCAAGCAGGCAAATTCCTTTTATGAAGCAAGTACGACTTTGACTCTTAAACCAGGTAAGAATAGGGCAAGAAAAAGAAAATTTGAACCAATCCCACGTATGAACAAAAGTGAAGGTCCGAAACTAAATGAATAGACTGAATCCAACAGTATGTTACAGGGTTTTTTTTGTTGTTGTTTAACTCAGATTAGTCCTGTGATGGTCCAATGACAGAAAACCTATTTATGTGATAAACAACATTCATAAAAAGCCAACATGTTATCCAGTCTGGGGCCATGTATCATAGGACCAGGAGCCCCCAAAAGGGCCCTCTTGGTCACCAAGTGCTTGGCCCTAATTCCAGCAAGGTCCTGAGTCAAGGGCACATCTGGTGTGGGTGAGGACAGCTGTCAAGGCGTAAGTCTCCCCAGGGAAGAAAGCGCCTCTCCACTTTGGGCCCTTTTCCCTGGAGTCTCAGAACTCCGGGCAAAATATCACTTGCAGCCAAACCTCTGTCCCTTGCTGATCTGGACTTTGCCTAAGGCTCTCTGAGCAATGTCGACAGGGACGTGGGCATGCAGATGTGAGACGGGGAGACCACAAACCCAGCGTGAAGTGAGGACTCCGGCTTACCTTCCAGGAGTCCCGGGCCAAGACCACATGTGGATGGAAGACTCACTTGAATGCTTCTGTCTCCGAAGGAGCTCAAAGCAGCTCAATGGGGTTTTTTGTTTTTAATTTTTTTTCCTTATCGTGGAAAATACACTCAGTGGGCTCTACTGTCCCTTGGAAAGGTCACTTCTAGGTTTTAAGACGCAGACACGTTTGTTTCTTGAATTGCATGATTGCCTCATTCATCTGTCCCACAGCTTTGCCATGAGGAATTCAGCACCTGTGAGTCAATGTGAATCCACATCCTGTGTCTTGGAGTGTCAGCCGCCTTGGTGGCCTTGACACTGGGCCAACTACCAAATGCTCCCTGTAGGCAAACCCACGTGTGCAGGAGCCCCACAGAGGGAGCCCTTAGGAATGAAATACACCTGCTGAGCTGCAGGCGATTGAAGGGAGACTTCCACTAATTTGGGGAGACTCTGAGCAAGCTCCTTAAACGATTTGTGCCTCAGGGCTCTTCACTTATAAAACGGGGTTAGTAAAGGCTGCCTCACAAGGCCTCAGGAGGCTTCAGTGGGCAGACCCCCAGTGAATGGGGGCTGATTCTCTTTTTGTTGCCTCTCTGTGCACCTCAGGGCCCTGCAGTTACTGGACGGGAACAGATCCAAATCCAAGAGAGATGCCCAATGCCTTTCCTTGCAGATTCGCTGGTCAAAGGACCATGCCTCATTTGGGGGACCCGGGAGCCTCACTGCCTCTCCATTGTGTAGACGCTTTGTGGTTTGGCCTCCTACCTCTCAGCCTTTGGCTCCCAGAGTCCTCATTCTGCAGTCCTGCGCTGATGGCCTCACAGATAGACCCTCTGCCCTAAATTAGCTTCACTGATGGCTTCACTGCCGCCTCCCCATCCCCCTGCGCCTCTCTGTGAACTCAAACTCTTTTGCAGGTGTGGGGACATACCCGCAAGCTAAAGAAGAGTGGGCTAATACTTTTAGCCCCAAACATCCTTCTTCCCAACTCTCCCAGCCCCACCTGAGTGCCCAGCTTTTTCTGCAGGAATGCATGGAGACAGTAGCATTAGCAAATGGTAAATGGCTCTGGGATCCCCCTCCTGAGAACAAGTTTTTCCCAGAGGCAGTAGGACACTGCAGAGTCATAGGACCCAAGGTTGTGGTAGTGAGGGTGGGGAGCTGCTGGAAACAATGACCTGAGCTCAGGTTTTGGAGGAGGGGAGAATAGAGCCAGAAATCAGGGCCAGTTACTTTGCCAACAGAAATCCCCACCTCAAGAGAGGCTGCTAAGACACATCTAGAATGTGGTGAGGCTAATACTACCTGGGACAACACGATTGTGTACCCAGAAAATCGAAAAAGATCTACATACAAACTGCTGGAATTAGATAAGTGAATTTAGATGGTCCCTGAATCAAGGTCAATATAAAGAAAAAAATCCGTTTTTATTTCTTCATACCAACAGCAAACAAATAGAAAATATATATATACATATATATTTTTTAAAGATTCTGTGGTACAATGGGGAATAGATTCTTAGTCTCAGTTTCCTGTTCCTGGCATACAACTCCTAACATCCTTGCAATCCCAGATGGAAAGAATGTTCCAACTTTTGGCCCTGTCCCACCTCTGGGGAAGGAGTGGGGCTGATGATTGGGTTAATTGTCAATGGCCAATGATTTAATCAATTGTGCCTCTGTAATGAGGCCTCCCTAGAATAACCCCTCAATGACAGGATTCTGGGAGCTTCTGGGTTGGTGCACACATCAAGGCAGTGGGAAGGTGAGGCAGCTGGGCAGGGTGTGAAAGCAGATCTGTGCCTCCTACCCCATCCCTTCCCATATGCATCTCTCCCATTGGGTTGTGCTTGGCTTGTATCTTTTATGATGAGTGAGTTCCGTGAGCCATTCTAGCAAATTATAGAACCTGAGAAGGGGCTCATGGGAACCCTCAACTCGTACCCAGCTGGTCAGAAGTACGGGAGTCCTGAGACTTACAACTGATATCTGAGGCGGAGGACGGCTTGTGAGACTGAGACCTTGGGGTCTGTGCTTACTCCAAGTACTGCCAGAATTGAACGGAATTGTTGAATAGCCAGTTGGTGTCTGAAAGTCGAAGAAATGGCCGCAAGAGAGAAAAAACCCTTCTCATTTGCTGTCAAAAGTGTTACTAGGGAGACAACCCCTCAGACACCATTTCCCATTTTACATTAAAAATGTCAAATCCTAGGAATAAACCTAGTCAAAGATGTACCAGTTCCCTACATTGAGAAGCAGAAAACATTATTAAAGAAATTAAAGAACATTCATAGATTGGAAGACTCGATGATATAAAGATATCAATTATTTCCAAATTAACCTACAGATTTGTTTCAATCTCAATCAAAATCCCAGCATAGTTCTTTTGGTAGAAATTGACAAACGGGGAGCCTGGGTGGCTCAGTCGGCTAAGCATCTGCCTTTGGCTCAGGTCATGATCCCGGGGTTCTGGGACCAAGCCCCACATTGAGCTGCCTGCTTAGTGGGGAGCCTGCTTCTCTCTCTCCCTCTGCCTTTCTCCCTGCTTGTGTTTTTTCTCTTGCTCCCTTGCTCTCTCTCAAATAAAGAAAATCTTAAAAAAAAAAAACTCTAAAAAAAAAAGAAATTAACAAGCTGACTCTGCTCCAAAATGTACAGAGAAACATAAAGAATCAGAAATAGTAGACACCGTCTTGAAGAACAAGGTTGAAGGATTACACTACTAAATATCAAGATTTATGGTAACAGTACAATAATTGATATAGTGTGGAACTGGCACAAAGACTGACAAATCGCCCAATGGTAAGAAGAGAGAATCTAGAAATAGATCCAGCCATAAAAGGTCACTTGATTTATGACAAAGGTGACACTGCAATATGGTAGGGAATAGATGATCTTTTCAAAAAATGTAGCTGAAACAATTAGATATCCATATGGAAAAAAAAAAAGAATCCTGAAAAATGAATTCATGTCATACCCCCAAATTAATCAGATCTAAATGTGAACGGTAAAATAATAAGCTGGAGGCAGTGATGGGGGGATGGAAGAGGAGGAAACCCAGTCTGGCCATCGCCTGCCCCAGGTCCAGTGTGGATGACTATGTGAGGGCCTAAGTTTGGTGGGCCATCCTGTAACCCCTCACATGCTGGGGCCAAAACCTCCACACCCACGGGTCCCAGGGATAAATTAAACTGCCAAGGTTTTCTTTGCCCAAAATAAAATTCTTGATGGCAAATGTTAGGAGGAGGGGACTCTTCCTAGGATCTTTCTACCTTCCATTCTTCCTTCCTCCCTTCTTCCCTCCCTCCCTTCCTTCCAGATTTTATTTATTTGTTTCGGGGGCAAAAGGTGGGAGAGGAGCAGAGGGAGAGGGACAAGCAGACTCTTTGCTAAGCGCTGAGCCCAATATGGGGCTCCATCTCAGGACCCTGAGATCATGACCTGAGCTGAAAGAATTGGACGCTTAACCTTGACTGAGATACCCGGGCGCCCCTCTAGAATTTCTTTCTAAAGAAAACAGAACATTTTAGAATAAAGAGTGATCATGAGGTCTGGGTTTCTAGGAGACACACTCACCCACTCAGGGGTCCAACGCTGCCAAGTCATTGAGTGTGAAACCCCTGAGACGCAGACATCCTACATCTCACCATAAAACAGGCCCTGAGTACTTGGAGCATATCACCCCCCACCCCCCAAGACAGAGGCATGGGTTTTCTGTTTCTAGGGCTCCATTTTCCAGCCCAGTTTCCCACCTACTGACCCAAGGCTGAGGGCCCAGGGGCCGAGGGAGGGTGGTTGCTGCTTCCGCCATTGGGCCGTAGTACTAAACCAGCCCGTGCCAGCCATTCAAGTTGCAGTCCCAGTATCTCCACCTCCTTGCATGCACATTCAATTCACCTAGTAGACAAGCTTTCCTCAAAGAAGACACCCTGAGGGGGGAGGAGGAGGGAGGGAGGAAGGAAGATGATCCCGCTGAGAGCCAGCCCTGCCTTTTCTTCTGCCTAACCTGATAGAAATCACCTGGACCCGACACTCCAACACTCCGCAGACACTCCGCAGTAGAAACAGCCAGAAACAAGGCACCAGCTCAGGCTCAGGGTGCCCTCTGCTGCCCCAGACCCTCCTGCCAGATTCCTCATCCCAACAAAGGGGAGAGAGGTGCCCATGCTGGGATGCATCCTTGTGATTGGGGAATGCTTTGAACTTCCAGCTGGCCCCAAACTGGACCAGAGTGGGGATGCCCAGCACCCGGAGGGGGAGGAGCCCTGCCCAGACCAGTTTGGGAAGGAATCTCCCCAGGCACAGTTCCTACTGAGGTTGCTTCCTCCAGCCAGAGACTGGCAGATGGGGAGCCTGGCAGTTCCTGGCAGACACTTTCTGGAGGAAATCCTGCCACACCCAGCTCCCGAGGTTGGAACTGGGGAGAGAGTTCGGAAAGCCACAAACCGGGCGTCCCTGAGGGGCACGGCTGTCATGTCAGAGAAGCAGGAGCCGCAGAGGAAATGTGCTCGGCTCTTTCCAAGGATCAATTCATTTCATTTTCCTGCCAACCCTGGAGGGTAGGAATTCCTATTATTACCCACGATTCTAGATGAGGCTCAGAGAGCCTAAATAACTTGCCCAAGGGGACAGAGTCTGGAAAGGACTGAGTTGGGGGTCTGAACCTATATTTGGTTCTAAAGCCCCTGCTCTGTCCACCATGCTCGTTCTGAGGGAGTTGGGCTGTTGTTCCTCTCTTTCCTGGGGGTCTCCATGAACATCCGTGGGGCTGAGCTGCCTGCACAGAATCATAGAGAAGGGGGAGGGCAGCAGGGCCAGCTCCTTCAATCAAGATTGCTAGGCCTTTTCCCTGGGCTTCTCTGTGAGTCAGAGGCCAGAGGAGATTGGGGCTGTCCTGACTTGTCGGCTGACCCTTACTTTGTTTGGCATCAGGTTTTGGTTTTACCCTGCAAGGGGTGGGTAGAATGTTCCAGAGAGCTCACGTGGATGGCTGTGACATGAGGGCCTTGCATATATCAGAAAAGCTGCAGAAGCAGGAGGGGTATATTCTCTCCAGCACGGATCCACGGCCCCTAGGGATGGGGGGGGGGGCGGTCTTCAGCTGAACGCCAGGCAACCTGCAGGCTTGGCTCAAGGAGTGGGGGGCAGGGCTTTGTGGTTGATGCCACTGTTCCATGACTCCAAGAGGTCTGGGTGCTGTGGTGAGGCTGATCTAGAGACCACATCGGGAATAAGCAAAAGAGCTTACTGTGGGTGGGTCACCCTCTCAAACTGCTCCTCTGGGGGAGGAGACAGCCACTTGCCCAGGCTTGGCATGCCAAAGCCATCAAGCTGTTTCCCCAGCAGTGCTGGTGGCCCACTGAGTCACCTACCTTACCTTCCACGCCCAGCTTGGAGTGGGGTTTGGCTATTGCCCCATATCAAATCCCTTTTAAAGGAAGACTTGTAGCCCACTGAAGGGATCCACAAGAAGGGGCTGCAGGCTGGGGAGTGGCTTCCAGAATGTGAGTCTAGAGGAGTTTGCAGTTAATCTGGGGGTGGCGGGGGGGGGGCAGGATTCAGTTGGTTGTGTTAGTCCTGAGATCTTGGTAAATTCTGAGGAATGAGGTCGGTGGGATTCCCCTCCATACTGGGTGACTGGGAAGGAGGCATCACGGGCTCCATTCCAAGTGCTATGAAGCCAGAGTGGAAGGACACATGGGCTGCCTCTGAAGGAGGCTTGGTGGCTGCTTGTCACTACTGAATGCTGGCTTGGGGTGGCCCCAGAGTGTGGGGCTCCTGAGTTCCTGCTTGCAACCTCAGCTTACTCTCTTCCTTTCTAGGCTGTAGCATTTCCAGTGGTGGCCAGGTAATGGACCATTTCCCTCTGCCAGCTTCTCCAGGTAAATGAGGAGAGAAACAGTATCTGTTCTTGCTCAAGGGGCAATTTGAGGTATTTGTAGTAAATACCCACTCAGTCAGTCATCACTCAGGAAGTGCTTGGTGTAAGTACCAGGCTCTGGGCTGATCATATCACAAACAGGCTCTGCTCCCCACCAGCCTATAAGGCAGGGCTGTTATTGTGCCCATTACACAGACAAGGAAACCCATGTTCACAGAGATCAAGGCATTGCCCAAGTAAAGCAGCAAAGAAGAGGAAGACCTGTGTCTGTCTGACTGATGTGAATGCTGCTGCAGGCAGCTGCCACCCGCCATCACCAGCCCCTGTCTCGTTCTCAGACCTATTCATGATGCTTTGGGAAGTCACTATTCTAGAAGCAAGATGCTGAGATAGAGGCCAGCCCCCTGCTTCCCTCCCTTCCATCCACCCATCCATCCATCCATCCATCCTTCCTCCCTCCCTCCCTCCTTCCTTTTCTCTAAAAGTAGGCTCTATGCCCAGCATGGAGCCTGATGCGGGGCTTGAACTTACAACCCTGAGATCAAGACCTGAGCTGAGAACAGTAGTCAGACACCTAACTGACCGAGCCACCCAGGCAGGCACCACCCCTACCCCAAGCCCAAGTTCTAGAGCACTTAGAAAGGTACCTCCACTACTGCCACCATCCAGGCACAGAATGGCCTAAAAAGGACCATGTCACCTCCAGAGCTGGGCCCTTCTCAGTGATTTGTGGCTGGGTTGCCCGACCTCTTTGTGACCCACGTGGGAACTGTCATCCCACATCCACTTCTGTGAAGAATGATGGGCCTCACTGGACCCTGGCCGAGAATACCAGCCTTTCACTGAGGTGTTTTTATTGGCTGGGAATATTTTTCTCAAATGTTACTTTCTGGAGTTTGTTTAAATGTAAAAGTATGCTATTCATTTATTAATTCAATAAATTCATTTATTGTATATCAACTCTGCTCCGGGTCCTAGGGAATGTGGTGGATACAACAAAGTCCTGGGGCTCATGCAGTTTGGCTTGCTTTTCCAAATAGATGATGCTAGACCCCACCACCTGCCAGAAGAGTGCACGTGCTTGGGGACTTGCTCATGGGGTCTAGCCTCTCCTCTGTCCCTGGTCAACTTTCAGTCACTCAGTGGCATTCCTGTCAGGGACGTGCCTGTGGCCTGTTCTTGTGGCCTGCTAGAATGTGTTCAGTGATGGGGAGCTCCCCCATGCTCCCCGAAGGCCCCTGACCTCTGTCCCTCTGTCCTCTTGCTGCTCATCCTTTATATGGAGCTGATCTCTGTCCTCCCTCAGCCTCTAGCGGGGATCTGAGCCTGCCAGGTCTACCCCTCTTCACATGACATGAGTCAGGAGACTCCTTTCCTGGCCACCGAAGTCTCACCAGGGGGCAGGACCTGAAGAGAATTTCATGTGCTTTTCTGCTCAATGGTCACCTGCAGGGTGGTTGGGTCCTAGACCCAGGCTGTGCCCCTCACTGCGATGGCTTGCGGGCCTCATAAGATCTGCACAGGGCCTCTGTGCTGAAGTATGCGGGGTCCCCAGGATGCTCAGCAAGACCTTGAGGTTTCTTTGTCACCCTGGACAGGCCCAGAGAAAAGCTGAGTGTGCAGGGCACAGGACATTATGCTCATAAGCCAAAATGCCTCAGTTCCCTGCCTTTGTCACCATTCCCACACTACAGGTCTCAGCAAATCCCCAGGGGAGAGATAATGGGGCTTTGTTGAAAAGAATATGATAATAAAGCTCATTCAATCTCTTGTGTCAACACTCCAGCTGAATGAGAGGCCAAAGAGCCAGGCTGGCCAGCCAGGAAGGTCAATATTGACTCAGGCCTGCCTCAGGCCCACTCCAGCCTACCAGTGCTGTGCTGTGGTCCAGCAGTGGCCCGGGCCAGAGCAGCCCCTCTGACCCCTGTTCACTGCACTTAGAACCCACAGCAGTGGGCTCTCCCTCCCTGCACAGTACTATCTCTATGGCAAAAGTAAAGAATGGCCTTCCCAGGAGGGTTGTAGGCCAAGCACCTCTTCCCTTTCCCCAATTTTTAGCAGCCTCCACATGCAGAGGCCAGAGTCCTCATCACAGAGTCCTTAGAGCCTCGCCAGAAAGAGCCCCTCGAGTCCCCAGTCATAGGCTTAGGGCCCCTAACCACACTAAAAGATTACATTTCACAGCTCTTATTTTCGATATCTCCATTTTGTTCCCCTCTTTCTGCTCACACTATTGTGAGACGGGTCAAACCTGCTTTACTGGGAGCATCGTAAAGATGACAGGTGGCTGTGGAGAGGACAGAGGAGACCAGAAAGGGAATATACACACACATACGGGTGTAAAGTGTGTGGCATATGTCAGATGCTGCGCTAAGGGCTTCTTAGAGTGCATTTAAGGGCCATAACCCTACAAGCTCGATATTATGAGCTCTGCTTTACAGGTGAAGAAACCAAGGCTCGGAGAGAAAGGCTGTCTGAAATGGTAAGTGTGGAGCTTGTATTCAAACCCAGTGTATCTAAGCTTCTCTCATATGCTTGGTACCCAGAGAAGTCAAACAACCTTCCCCAGGTCACACAGCCTCTGAGGGCAGAGCTAGGACTAGAAGCCTCAAGCCAGAGGCTCCCTATGCCCAAGGCAGCCCTGTGGCAATGGTGTGTCTGGGCCTCCCACAGACGTGTGAGCACAGGTGACATGTACAGGTGTGTCCGGGTCTCCCACGGACATGTGAGTACAGGTGACATGTGCTGTCTCAGCCTCCACAGCTGGATCCTCTTCCAGAAATGGCCCCTTCTCCAGGCCGCCTCACTACCTGCCCTCCACAGACCCCCTTACTTGACTTTATTCCCATGGCTTTGCTCTTACACCCCAGAGTCTCCCGCCACAGAGCCAGACCATTCTCAGAATTCTCCAGAATTCAGGGCTTGGGTAGTTCAACCTTTCCTAAGTAATAATTAGAGGCTGGAGAGGGGGCTCACAGCCAGGGCTGCCCAACATTTATTATTTAATCACTGGGACATATCACAACTATCCTCTGAGGCAGGCTTGATTTCCATGTTTTATAGGTGAGGACATTCAAGTTTGAATAGACGTAAAACAACTTGCTTGAGGAATAGAAGGCAAAGTCAGAATTTGAACCCAGCTCTTTCCAATTCCAGATGTGTTCTCAGCTACTGTCCTATGTATTATGGTATATGCTGCAACCGTTCCAAAAGAGCCAAGCACAGACATAGGCTTGATCCCCCTCTTTTCCCCTGCCTAGAAAAAGAGACCAGGGGAGCCTAAAACACACCAGAAAAGGACATGACATAGAAAACACAGCCCACACCCCGAGAGCTCTTCAGGTCTTAGCCCTTGGTGTTCCTAGCAGCATCTATATCCCAGATGGGGGTCAGCTGCTCATCATCTGCAGGTGTGGGAAAAGCTAGATCCATTTTAGCAGGTTGGAGATGTGGGGAATGAGCTAGGAGGCAGGATGTGCAGAGCAGCACCTCTGCCTGGGGCTGCCCCCTGGCAGGCTCTGCACAGACCCTTCCTGTTTGGGAGCATCTTTCCCAAGCAAGAATTCAGGGCATCAGGCTTGGTGACACCATCTCGCCCCAGACAGGCATCACACCTGAGGCCAGCAGAGGCTGGGCCAGGGGCAGGCAGGGCATCTGCTGTGGGCTGGGCTGGTGGAAGTTATAATGCCCATCCACTAAGGATGGAGAAACGGCACCTGGAAGGGACCACTGCCCCTGCCTTAGGCTACCAAGAACATCCCAGGAGGGCCACCTGCCTGCCCACTGCCCCGTCCAGCCTTGTTCCTCAAGGAGGTCTGAGAAGGCTCCCAGACACCTTACCAGGGCTGAAGCCTCCTCACTCACCTCCTGGCCGCCTTCCTCGCCTCCTCTTCCTCCCGACTCCTCACCCTTTCGTTGGCAGAGCTCTCAGGCACCGAGGAGAGGGAAGACTGAGGACCTTCCCTGGCCAGTCCTCCGAGGCCTGGGTGGAAACAGATGAGAAACGCATTGTGACAAATGTAGTAGGTGTCTCCCTGGATTTTGCGACTGGCCGGAATCCAGAGCATTCGGAACCGCCCCAGGCCTGCCTCCCGACAGAGCCACCATCTCAGGTACGAGGGGAGGTGGCGGGCTCCCCGCGTCGCGCACGGGGAGGAGGGGCCGTGGGCGCAGCAGGGCTTTGGGGCCCCTGTCTTCACCGCGCTCGGACTTAGCGCGGCCACCAGCCCCACCTCGCAGGCTCCAGTGGGGCGCCCTCTGGGAAGCGAATCCCCCAGCCCCGCGCCCCGGCAGTCCCGGCAGCCGGGCCGGAAGCGCCCGCGCACACGCGGAGGTCGGTCCCGGTCTCCGCGCTCAGGGCCCCTCCGCCCCGCGCCCTCCCCACGGCCGCTCCTGGGTGCACCGGGCGCCGGCCAGCCCTGAACTTTGGGGAATGAAAACCCAGGGAAAGGGGCCCGCGCGGGCGGGAGAGCTGTCGCCGCGTCCAGGGCCCCGCCCGGGGAGAGAGGGTCGTCGGTCTCCCGGGGTGGCGGGAGCACCCACCTGCCCAGCGGGAAGTCCCTGGAGAGCTCGGGGAGGCGGCGGGAGCCGGGCCCGCCCTCCGCGGGAGGGACCTCGGCGCCGGCAACGGCGGAGAGAGGCCGTGCTGACTTGTTTGTGCAGCGCCGGCTTCACCTGGCCACGAGTTTGATTTCAGGGTGTGGCCTCAGGTAGGACAGGGCGCACACAAAGCCCGGGAAAAGTCGCCGAGGGGTGCAGGGGCCGCGGCCAGGAGCCTCCTCGCCGGAGGGGCGCTCCCCACCCCCACCCTCTTGCTCGACCCTTTTCCTCTAATCTCTCGGCTCCAGTTCTGACCGGCCCTTTGCCATGGGACCCTGATCCGGGTCGGGCCCGCTGCGACCTGCTGGTGGCCCCGTGGCCCTTGAATGGCCGCGCAGGGGCCTGACCTGGATTATCTGCTGAGCTCCTCCCGCTGTAATTAACTCATTAATTTGCATTGCAGATGCACATCTGGAGGCCGCAGACTCCTCCTGGATTCCAGAGGTGCAGCGGGGCGAGGGCACCCACCTACATACGCTGGGGAGTCTCAGCCCGAGGCCTTAAACCTGACGTCTTGGTCTGTCTGGACCTGACCCTGAGACAGTTTTGAGGAGTTCCCATGCGCGGGCAGGAAAGCCAGGATTTACAGAGGTTCAGACTGCCTTGTCAGACCTGGCTATGATCTGTTATCCTCTGCCCCAGAATTTCCACCCTTCCACCTCCCCACCAAGGGGACCTCTGGAAAAAAGAAAGCCTCCGCGTGCCCTGCAGTCTCAGGGAATGGGCCTGGTGACAGAGCTGGCATCCCCTGTTTGTCCCCTGGAATGACCTGACCTGGGAGCAGGAAGGTCATTCAGTGGGTCACTCCTGGCTGCATTTTACCCTGCTTCTTTTGAATTAGAGGGTAAAGATGCTGTGGGGGACAGGAAGGGCCACCTGTCTGTCCTTTTCCTAAACAAGTGAGCAGACCCTTGCTGTCCTAGACTTGGCCCCCCGGGGAGGGCTGTATCCCACTTGGTACTGAGAGGATTCTGGCATGGAAATTCCAGTATATCTAGCCCTTGAGTGGCTGCCCCTAGGCAGTGGCTGGTTGACTACCAATGTCACAGTGGGGACTGAGGACAGTGCTGAGATTTTCGCCCTTGTTGGTGGCCTCAAACTTTCATTATTGAGTTCACCATTGCCAAGTCTTGTCTTTATTCACTGATTCTTTAGATCAATGCAATTTCTAGATAAAGCATTTGCATATGGGCACTATTGCTTATGAATGATCTGCTCTAGGCTCCTGCCAAACCCAGCTAAGAAGGCTAGGGGGAAGTCGCCAGCCCAGAACTCCTGTACCCTGTGTGGCTACACCACAGCCCCCCACCCCGGGGAAAGTATGGCGGTGGAGATGCTGTCCCTGGTGAGCCCTAGGTTAGTGGTGTGGAAGCTGGGCAGCTCAGCGCAGGTCCCCTGCCTGCCTCCAGACACTCATACTTACATTTAGTCTCTGCTCCTTTCCTTGCCCTCTGCCTCCTTAAACCTGACGTCTTGGTCTGTCTGGACCTGACCTTGAGACAGTTTTCTCCTATTTACATCTTTCCCAAGAGGATTCCTTCACTTTCCTCTGACAGGACCTGATCCTGTGAACCAAACCCTGACCTCCTGTGGCCCCTCAGGAAGCTGCCTGCTGACCCTAGGCTCAGGGGAACATGTGGGGAGGGGGCAGCAGGTACAAGGGTGACTTTCCCCACAGAGCAGGTACCTAGCCGTGTAGGAATGCTGGCTCAGTGCTGGCTACCAGGAGCAGGTTGTGCTGGGTGCGAGGGCTTGGGAAACTGGTTGCTGAGGATTTTAGATGAACGGGGAACAAAACAGCATGACGTTGTTGAGCCTAGATTGAACACCCTAAATTATTTTTTACTGACTCACAAATGCACACATGAATTATTTTCTTTTAATACAAATAACTTAAAAAAATACAAACAACTTATATACCAACACCGGCTCTCCAAGCAGTACTCTTGACCTGTTGAACTACGAAAAAGTGTCTGATCATTAGAATATTATCAGAATTGAACTGGTATTTAATTTGATTTGAATCTAGGCTTGGGTGTCCCAGAAAGACTACTAGACAAGTCTCATCCTCACCCTGTAGGAGTGACTCTAGGAAACCGTGGGGTCCTTTGGGAGCAGAGGTAGGTTTGGGGCCTCAAGAGAGGCAGAGATTCTCAAATACAACTGGCCTGGGAGGTAATGAATCTCCTATCACTAGAGGTGTTCAAGAACCCAGATAACTATCAGTCAGATACGCTAGAGAAAAGGTTTTCATACTGGATACTAGGCAAGACTAAGGGACCTCTTGGGCTGATCCCAACCCCAAGTCTCTGCGTGTCTAATTCCATCTACAGGTGGGTCTGCTGCCCTGTGTTGGATGACCTTGTGCAAAATGGGACAACTGGCATGTGAAGATTGGGTTCTCAGTGATTAAGTGTGGCATGTGAATTCCCTCCCCCACCCCCTGCACCCCATCCTCTTCTGACCTACGCACCAACTCAGCCTTGCCCAGGCAGTGGCAGGAACAGTCTGGGGGACAGCGTCTCCTCCAGCAGCCCTATGCCTCCCTCTGGCCCTGTTCCCAGGTGGCAGTGCTGAGCATGAGGACAGGGACCAGGTACAGCCTTATTTGAAGAGGCCTCCTACTTGTCCATGCACTGCCATTCTGCAGAGGGGACAGGAGTTCTGTGCAGGAACCCTGACAACTGACATTTCGCCGTGGGGGACACCACTGGAGCCTCTCCAGCTCTGGGGCACTGGCCAGCAGTACCGTCTGAGAAGGCAGAGGAACAGGGCGGGTACGGTACGCCCAGCTAGCTCTCTCTCAGCCTTTGGCTGTTGGGACCTGTTGGAATATCCGAGCACCTCCAGCCAGGGCTGAGAGCCCAGATTAGGGCCAAAGAGGAAAGATACACATCTGCTGTGGTTTAGAAACAAAAACACATTATCCTTTCCCTGTACCTTTCTGCTCCATGCCTTGAGAATCTTCCTTGGGGATCAAGAACTGCTGACAGGCTCACTTACTCCTTCCAGGGCTCCTTCCTCCGGGTGACTCTGCCCTCCTCTAGTAACCGAACTAGTAATGCCTGCCAGTGAGTATTTACGCATGTCTCTCTCAAGTCTTCACAACAGCCCTGGCACAGAAACCCTATACTATTATATTCTCACTTTGCAGGTGAGGAAACAGGCTCTGAGTGGGTAAGGAAGTAGTTCAAGGCCTTGTAGTCACTGAAAGGTGAAGCCAGAATTTCAGCCCCGCTGTATCTGCCCTCAGCTTGTGCTCTGATCCGGGCTCTTCAGAGGTCCCTGGTTCCAAGGACTGTCGGATATGACTTGACCATGTGGGGTCAGGTCAGGAAACAGTTGGCAAGAGTGGGGGAGAACGTTGGCCTCCTTGTGTCAACTCTGACCACCACCCAGGAAGGGTGGGTCACGTGACATAGACTGTTTCTGGGGAATATTGCTCCCCCATTTCTGACAAGGGCCTGAGGGCCCCTGCATGACAAGTGGGTATGTGGGGCAGGGAGGCCTCCGTTTCTTCCACCCTGTCCCTGAGCTCCCTGCTAGGAGCCAGGCGCAAGATTTTGCCAGTCACGAAGTCCCTGCAGCAAGCCATCTGGCCTTCACAGACCTAGACCAGGCTGGGCGCTCTCAGGCCCGCATGCACACCGCTAGGCCAGTGGGCACTGGTGCACCCACTTGCTACCCGGCTGGAGGAGCTCCTGGAGTCTGGGTCCCAGGAGGGGTAGCCACTCACTCAGCCTGTAGCCCTCAGCCCCAAGAGAGAGGCACACTTGGGGAAAGACCCCTTCCTCTCCCTCTCCTCCGGGGTGCCTGATACCTGTCCCTTCCTGCTCGTGGGGCAGCCTGGGCCAGTGCCTCTCACCTGATGGGATCACCTGTCTGTTTCTGCTGATGGGGCCGAGAGGCAGGTGCAGACCTCTGAGGGTCTGGGAGTATGAATGGAGGGAGCCGACACTGCCAAGCCCTTGGGGCTCTTAGGCGGGAGAGAGGTGGGCAGTGTGGCTGGAGAGACCCAGGGATATTGCAGGATTGGAGCCCTGTGCCTCTCTAGGCTTCCAGCATATCTCAGTCTCAGTTTCTTGATGTGCATAACAGGGGAGATGGTGTCCTTCTCTCTTGGAAAGGAGATAGAATGGCGAGGCTAGAGCCTTGGGGTACCAGAGTCCCGAGGACCTGCACTCCCAGACAGGGTGAGAGATTCTTGACCTCCAGCCCTCACAGCTGCTAAAGCGACCCAGGCAGAAACTCCCCTCCCCTAGGCTGTGTGCACACACAGCTGCTACAGGGAAGCAGTAAGAGCCCAGTGTGGGGGCTTCAGGAGCAGAAGCTCTGGGTTCTTCCAGGGGAAACTCACGGCTATGTCAACTCATGGTCTATCTACCACAGATCCCAGAGAGAGAACACTAGTCCCGGGTGGCAGCCCCACCTGGACCCAGTTAGGTGTTTGGGAAAAGCTTCTGGGACTCACCTGCCCAGCGGCTGGACAGATGTGTCCTTATGCCGTGCTGAACCTCAGCGGAGGTGAGCCATACCCAGAAGCCTCCAGGCATCTCATCTGCCTTTTCCTCAAGTTCCGCATCTGTACTAGATTTCCTGTGCCCCTGGGACCACAGAGGCCTGTCCTCCCCAGATGCAAACTGCCCCTGGGGGCTGAGCTGGCCTGATAGCCCTAAGCAGCCCAGGGATGTGGATGAGCTCTCAAATGTGGGGGCCACTGTCCACCCACCTCACAGGGCTGAAGCAGGGACAGAGCCAGCTGCTGTGACACACCCTTCCCAGCTTCAGGGGGTAGGGGCTACCCGGGGCGGGGTGCTGGAAACAGAAAGGGCCACCTACCTGCCAAGGGCACTCGTTTTAGAAACATGATGAATTCATTTAATATCTTCTCACTGTGATTGCTTTGTGCCCTTGCTCTTAATGGGCTCCAAAGCTCCATCCAGATGTCTGTTGCCGGTAGTTTCACTCTCTGGCTGGCATCTTTGCTGGCAGAACTAACAGCTGGAAGCTGCTTGGATGGAAACCCTTCATTGTCCTTCCCTCTCTCTTCTGAGCCTCTCGCAGTTGTCCCTGGTCTAAGGTTGGGTCAGGCCCATGTCTGGCACCCAGGCCCTGGGTCCCAGGGCCTGAGGACAGGTGAGTTGGGGGAGAGCAGAAGGCTGTGTCTGACCAAGTGAGGGTAAGGCCAGAGCCCCAGGGAAGGGAAGAATCTGAGAACACGTGCTATTGGTTGCCTAAGCCCCATCTGCAACCCTCTGGGGGTCAACACCTTAGCTCTGGATGTGCCAAGTTCACACATTCTGGGCTGTAGTGCTCCCAGAATTCTGCCTTCTGCATCAGCCCTGGGTCAGTGTTAGAAGGCATGACCTGTCTAACTCATGGGTGGGCTCATGTTTAGAGGGGCCTGGAGGGCCCAGGAAGCTACTGCCATCCCTTTGTGGGGGCTTTCCTGCCTTATTCTCTGGCTCATGCTTTGACTACCCCAGGGATGGTGCCTAAGGGAACTTGATATGAACATGGACATGAGAGGGGTCCTGGTGTGCACTGCCGTCCTCACTAGTGGCTGGGATGATGGCCTTCATCAGGATGAGGAACTGTGTGAGGCCAGCTCCTCCTGTCTGACTCTCCTCTCCTCCACGGGAGCTCTGCATGCAGGCTAACTCCTGGCCTTGCCTTCTTGCCTCTGGGCCTGGCTTCATCCCTCCCCAGGGTATGGGACCCCATGGATCTGGATCCCAGACATACTGTCTTCCAGCAAGACCCACCATAACAGAAAATAAAAGTTTTCTAGTCCAGCTTGGGCTTGGTGACAGGGTGACCTTTGACAGATGACAGGCCTCCTGCTTCTGGGATTTAACCTCTGGTGATGGCCGTTGGACATTTAATTTCCTGCCTGGGGTCACAGTATATACTGGTGAAAAGACCACCGGAAATAAAGGGTCTCCTGTGGGCCGCATCTGAATTCTGCCCCAGAATCTCTTTCATTCCTAGATACCTTCATCATTGCTTTCTTCTTTGGCTTAAGACACCGCCAGCCTTACGGCTAAAAGGTAAAATGCTTTGTGGGACAAGGAGAACATAAATCAATCCATTTACGAATGAGCTGGGTCCGTTTATCAGAGAGAATCTGGGAAGGGGGCTGGGGTGGGTTGGGGTGGGACAAAGCCTCTCCTTGGGGGCCATTGAGGAATGAACTGGGGCTGAGCTGGGGCTGCACGCTAACAAGGTGCCAGGGGGAGGGCGGCAGGGGGCAGGTGTGGCAGGGCTGGGCCCCTATTGGGGCAGGAGGCACAGACAAGCATCAGGACCTGTCTGGCCTCTTAGTGTATTGGGCCGCGCTGTCTCCTCAAGCCATCAGGTTACACTGCAGCTTTTTTCCTGCCCCTGCTTTGGGGGGCACCTTGGATGCCGCTGCTGACAGAAAGGCAGCCTGGGTAGTAAGGGGGTATAGGACTGGGAGGTGGGGACCCCCAAGACCTGAAACCAAGGCTCTGCCTCCAGCTAGCTGTGTGATCTCTGGACCCAATTTCCTTCTCTGGGCCTCTGCTTCCCTTTATAAAATTAAGGGGCTTGATTAAACATGCTTAGGGAATCCTTTTGGCTTGAAGGTGCTATGACCCTCCAAGGCAGTGAGCTACTTTCCAGGGCAGTCCTTTCCTCCTTTGTACCCACCTCCCTGACCCCAGACTGGGCTCTGGCTGCCCGTGAGGCCATGGAATAAATGGTCCCCTGCTCCCACTCCCCTCTGTGCCTTCCTGTGCAATTCCTCATTTGAAGGTAAAAGAAAGAAAATGGAGGCTGGAGGCTCCAGGCCAGGAAGCTGAAGCAGAGAACCAGTCCTCCCAGTTTTAACACTGCAGCTGCTCCTACAGCCATCAGGAGGGGGGCAGGCCAGCAGGCAGCAGGCAGCAACTTAACTTACCTTGAGTAAAGGTGACTGGGTGGTTGCTATTTGCCCCCAGGGGGCGAGGGGTGGAGCAGGCTGGACTGGTCCTGGGTGCTGGGATGGAAGACCAGAACAACTCACTAGCTGACCTGAGGTTTCCGGACCTGCTTCCCTGAGCACCTGGAGGTCCCTCTCTCCACGTCCTAATCAGCCTGACTCTGCACGAGAACCCAGATCTGCCTCCACCTGCTCAGCCAGCAGCCCCCGGGGGCTGGAGTGCTCTGAGACTTGGGCAAATCAGAGCCAAGCAGAAAGACGCCAGCATTTGCTGACTGAGGCAGCACTTCAAGGAGGGAAGGTTGCCACAGAAAACCCACAGGTGGGGACGCCTGGGTGGCTCAGTTGGTTAAGCGCCTGCCTTTCACTCAAGTCATGATCCCAGGGTCCTGGGATCGAGTCCTGCATCGGGCTCCCCGCTCAGCGGGGAGTCTGCTCACCCTCTCACTCTCCCTCTCCCTCTGCGCGCTCTCTCTCTTTCAAATAAATAAAATCTTAAAAAAAACAAACAAACAACCCACAGGTGTGCAAAAAATGTCATTGTATTCCTTCTATGAAGACCTGGTTCTCTGCACTGGCTGATGTGTTACAATGAGGTTTTATAGAAAATGCCGGCCAGCATGGGTATCCCTTTGCTGGGGCTGATGTGGCCCCATGCAGTTACAGGGGAACCAGAACCCATTTTTTGCATGCTAATTGCTCCCCCTGCATACAAAAGTATGTCATGTTCTGGTTCGTACTTTGTTCTGGTTCTTTCAGGTGAAGAGAATCTGGGATTCCCTTTTCCAAATCCAAAGAACAGATAACTTTGGCAAAAAAAAGCATAAAGTCTCTTGAGTCTGAACCTTATGGTTCCTGGGCATTTCGAAGTCATCTGCCGGAGTGATTGAGAAGCCCCCTGTGGTCTTCGGTCTGGCCCCCCGCATGCAGCCCCTCCAGGTTTGTGCTTCAGGTGGGGCTCATGAGTATATAGTTCCTCAATGAATCAGGGCCACTCTGTGATAAAATTCCAGCCTCTTGATTCCTTCCTTGTCTCTGGCCTGTTCTAAGTCCTTAAGACCTGAAACTAGACCCCCGCCGGAGAAGGCAACTCTGAACAGACTCAAGTCATTCCTTAGAGAAACTCAGCGGCAGGCGATCTGCTCTCCAGGAAAAGCTGGAGCCGGTGCTGCGTGGCTTCCCCGCCTTCTCCCTCTTCTTGCATTTGCCTGTCTCCCTGAGCCCGCATCCTCTGCCCACTGCTGTTCACACCACTTCTTTCTTTGCCTTGCATTCCCAACGAATCTGTTTTTGTCCATCTTTTTTAAGTTCTGTGTTAAGAGCCATCTCCCAGGGGTGGTCTAAATTTATGAATTCGCTAGACTGGATGGGTCACGGAGGACAGCTTCAGCCAGGAGTCTGGGGCTCAGGGTGGGAGGAAGAACGCCACCACCCCGTGGCTGGCTGATCAACGCTTGGTAGCTCATCTGGTTTCTGGTGGGCTCGGCTCCAGGTTCAGCTTCCCTTTCCACTCCTCTGTTAAGAGCTGTTAGCTCCCCAGGGGAAGGGCTGGGTCCTTCATGTATCAGCACTTTCCCCCACCACCTGTCCCCGCCACCTGGGCGTTGTACTTAGGAGTCAGGCAAGCCCTATTCCCTCCCTGCAAGCCAGGGAGCCAGGACCAGGTGCCAACTGCCATCTCCACGTGCTGCCTTGACCCTACGTCTTGCCAAGAACAGACTAGTCGAGTTCCCCCTTATCTCACATCTCCTGCTGTCTCACCTTAGCCCTGAGGGGGCCCTCAAGCAGAGCTCAGAAGGGGACAGCTGCTTCCAGTCAGTGTGCTCTCCCGGGGCAACAGGGCCAACTTGGCTTCAGGAAGTGGAGTTCTTTCTGCCTCCAAAGCAGCTCCTCCTTCCATGCTCCATTCTAACCTGTAGGCTATGCCTGTTTATAAGGTTTGCCAGCAACCTTCCTACTGCCTAAGGCAGTCCTGAATCCTGGGCCTTCCCTCTGGCGATGTGGAGGGTCTCCTATGGGAAGGGCCCTGCTCAGGCCACCGGACAGTGCACCCAGGACGCTGTGTGTTAGAAGCATCTCTGGGGGCGCCTGGGTGGCTCAGTTGGTTAACCGTCTGCCTTCCGTTAATCGTGTCTGCCTCCTGCTCAGTGGGAGTCTGCTTCTGGGTCTCCCTCTCCCTCTGTCCTTCCCCCTCCTCATGCTCTCTCTCTCCCACTCTCTCTCAAATAAATAAAATCTCAAAAAAAAAAAAAATCCAGAAGCAGCATCTGGGGGACTGTTTGGGTAAGAGGCACAGTCTCTCAGTGTCTCTAGCTCTTTCCTGCCCAGGCTGCCTCCCACAGAGGTGGGCAGGTGTAAGAAAGCCAGCCATCCAGAACCCTCCCTGAGCCCTCTTAAAAACCCAGGCAACCTTTTCTCCTCCTGTTCCTCCTGCCCCTCCTGTCCCCTGTGCCCTGGCCTCTATCTTCTGCTTTCTCCTCGCCCAGGCAGCTGGTCTGCTCTGTGTCTGCCCTCCGTAGTCTCTGCCACTCTGCCCCTAGCTGGTGACCAGCGGCTGCTCAGCTCTGCATATGTGCCCGAGGCTTGGCATCACCTTTTGCAAGGAGGCAAATACCCCCACAGCTGGGTCATTTTCCTCATACTGCAGCCAGGTGTAGGGATCAATTGCACGGGAGACACTTAGGATTCTATCTGGACCACAGTCCCATGTGCTCCTCCAGGACCGAGGGCATTCCTGGTCATCCTTGGGAATTGTGCTGAGTGGGCTTTGCTGTGTCTAGAGCCCTCAGGCCCGTCTGCACCTTCCCTGTGCCTGGTACATCCCAGAGAGCTCAGCTCACAGGCAATCAGTCTGTCTTTGGGGGACTAGAAGGTCTGTGCAGTCCCCACACTCCCACCTTGTGCCCATTCTCGGGTGTGCAATGCAAAGCACTTCACCCCAGTTGGGTGTTTCCAGAGCTTGCTCCTGGTGCCAAAACCCTCTGGGCTAGGCACGCCTGTCCATAGGGTTCCCAGGTTTGCCACTCCTAAGCTGCAGAGGAGACCCCTTGCTTGGCCCGAAGGCCTTATTCCTAACTCGATGAGCTTCTGTGGCGCTGAGTCCATCCTGGAGCCCTGTTCCCACCAGAACCAGCTTAGGGAAAACCCTCAAGCAGGACCCTCCAACCTTGCTGTGGGACACCAGGGAAAGAACAAACTGTGTACCCTGGATTTGTCTGGCTTCTCGGTGAGGCCCCAGCACTTTAAGCCCCAAATTCAGTGGGTTTGACCCCGTGGAGCCAACCAGGTCATTAACCCTGCAGCCGAGCTGGGGAGCCTGAGGCCTGTGAGAAGGGCTGGTGCTCAGCCAGGCAGCCCCCCTTGAACCTGACCTGATGCCAAGTTTCAGAGTCGGAACCTCTGCCAGGTCAAACTCTGCATCAGGGCGTGACTGGGAGCTGGGTCCCAGCAAAGCTCCATAAATATTTGTGGGATGACTAGTTGAGCGGAGTATCCCAGAGGTGGTGGGGTGAGAAGGGCCTCCCTGAGGGGCATCCCGGGGGGCCCCACACGAGCTCTGCAGGGCAGGAGGGGGAGGTAAAGGCAGGAATAGCAGAAACAAGCCTTTCTTCCTCCACCCGGGAAGCCAGACGCCAGCTTAAAAGGGGCTGTTTCCAAATGAACCAGGAAAGGCGGCAGCAGGTTGGGTGGGGTGTGGGGGCTCCTTGTCCTAGAAACCCGCAACCTCTGGCCCTGTCCCGGGCGCTGAGCAGCCCGGACACTTGGGTCCCCCCAGCCCTGCCTGTGGAGCCCGAACACACCGCGGCCGCAGGAACCTTACCGTGGCCACTGCTGGGGGGCTGCTGGGCCTCAAGCTCCTCACTGCGGGCTGGTGCTTGTCTCTAGCCCAGGAAGAGGCACTCCCTTCAGGCAGGAGAGGAGAAAAAGGAAAAGAAGGAAACCTCGGTGCTTTGCTCGCTGAGCCGCTTCTCCTGAAGGCTCCTGGTTAGTGTCGTCCTGCCTCTGCGGGCACACAGCCTTCCTCCCCCTGATGGCTTACTCACCGGTGTGCCCGTGAGGCTGCCAGCTCCACGGGGGCGGCCTTGGGGGTGGGGGGATGCGGCGGGAGGTGGCCCACGCCCCTCTGCCTGACACACTGGAGCATGCTCTGTGGGGACTGGGGGGCTCCAGGGGCCAAGCGGTGTCCCCAGCCGGGTCCTGAGTGCGGGGAAGCCATGTCCCGGCCTGCCCCTGTGCAGGGAATGTGTCCCTGTGGGCTGGCCAGAGGACACACTTAGGTGCTGGCTGGCACTACACGGGCGAATGACGGAATTCCTTGTGTGGAGGCTGTCAGAAGAGGGGGTGGCCAAGGCTCAGTCTGGCCCTCTGGCAGGTTGGCTTCCATCCTTGGGCTGCCCCTCTGGACCATTCCCTACTTGGAAATCCTCCCGGGTCTCTGTCTTGGGGGCTCAGAGAGGGCCTGGGCCTGTCTGAGCTGGAGCTTCATCCCGTTTAGGCTGGGTGCCTTGTCGTCCTTTTCCACAGCACCCACATCAGGGCCTGGGTGGGCCCAGCATCAGTTAGGACAAAGTGCTGCCAAGCACCCCCCCCCCCCCCCGCGCCGTCCCCAGCCCTCTGTCCTCAGCTGAGGGTGTGGGGGGGCATGCACACTCCCACACACACATGGGGCCACACCCAGCACAGAGCCACCTACCTGCCCAGGGCAGCCTAGCCAATCCAGCCTTGCTCTTCAAATGCCACTCTGACCCTACAAGCCACTCGTGTACAGCGGTGTCCTGTGGGAGGTGAGTTCAAAGCCAGCCCGGGAGGACTCCAGTTAGCACAGACCAGTCTCCCCTTCTCTCCTGACACCTCCAGAGGACACGGCAGCCCAATCACCATATCTGCTATTGCACTTGACCGGCTGGCATCTCTCTCCCGGAACCTCGGCCCCCCACTGCATCTTCCATATCCTTACAGGGTGGCAGCGGATTGCTGATAGGTCCCATCTTCCTCCGAGCCCCAAGGAGAGAGAGGAGAACTAGAAGGGGTGGGACCCAGGTGCAGCTCCGAGTTTTCAGCTCCCAGAACAATCAGACGCAAAAGGGAAGGAAGAAATCCCAGGCCAGCAGGTGACTCAGTGCCGGTGGGCCGGCTTAGTCACCTGGATGGCTGCTCCCAGGTCCTGGCACATCAAGGCCGGTGCACTCCCCCAGCTGCTGTCGACAGCAGGGCTGTCAAAGGGAGTGTGGCCTTGGCCCGAGAGAGCCAGCTGGCCCGGGGCTGCCTGGCAGGCTGTACTGGGAGCGGGAGCGAGCTCCGGCCTCCTTTCCAGCCGCAGCGTGCCCCTCCTCCCCCACGCACCCAGGCTCACTTTGGGATTTCTCCATTAAATCCTCAGGCAACGACCTGCTCGTTTGGGGCGCTGAGCTGCTCCAACGTTGCTTGGCAATTTTGATATCGTCGGGGGTTGCTATGGGGAGGAGGGTGATGTCATTGACACAAAAAACCCACTGAATTTACAAATCAGCTGGGGCTGGAGCTATTTATAAAAACACGTTTTTCCCTGCCTTCCTTTACTGAGGGGGAGGGAAAGGAAGGGCTGCCTGCCAGGCTCAGTGGAAGCCTCCCCCAGCCTGAAGAAGCCAGACACCCCCCTACCCCTCTGCAACCCCCACGCTCTCCCCCACACCACAGAACTGGCTGGCCCCGGCCACAGCTGGGCTGAATGCCCCTTTCAGGGTCTCAGCTGGTGTCGGCATGAAGGGCACCGGGAGGACAGCACACGGTGGGTGCTGGGCAGCAACGCCAGCTTCCTGGGTGGGCAGGGGCCAGAAGCCAGCCACTCAGCCGGATTGTTTGGAGCCAGGGGGATGTGCGGGTCGGCAGCTTGAGCCCCTCTGAGTGCCTGCAGGCCAGCTCCCCTGAATACACCAGGGGGAACCTGGCCTTCCAAAACACACTCCTGGTTTCTGAGCCTTGCTGTATCCTTCCCTAGCTCCTTTTCTCCTCCCAGTGTCCAACAGGGGGGCCCCTGAGTCCCCCAGTTTTGGCCCCCTGCTCCTTTCTCACCACACTCGCTGAAACACCATCTTGTCCGTGGTGTTGACTGTCAACCTGGGCAGGCTCTCCCAAAACTCGTGTCTGGCTCCCCCACTGCAGACCCCAGCCCTAATGAGCCAGGGGCCCAGCTGCCAGGGCCCGCTGTGGCTGACGGCTGGTGGAGACTGCTGTTCTCCTTGCCCATCCTTCCCAGCCCTAGGCCCTTACATCCAAGGTGGCACTAGGTTGCTCACATTATTTTTGAGAACACTTTCATAAATCTCCCAGAGTGAAGCAATGTGGTATCTGGTTAAATATCTGGTATCTGGTACCAGATTCTGAGTTTCCACAATCCTGAGTTCAAATCCCAGCTGTTGGTCATCAGCTGAGTGACCTTTGGCCTGTGATTTAACCAGCTGAACTCAATTTCCTCATCCACAAAATGGGGATGCTTTCACCTCCCTCCTAGGGCTGTGGGAATTAAATGAACAAAGCTCCTGGCATAGGGACTGCTCATCCTGAAAGCTCAATAAACATTAATCTTTGTCTCTACTTCCATGACTGTGTTTTTTTGTCACTCGTCCTTAGCCACCCACCAAAGGGTGGCGGGTTCACCTTCTAAAACCATGACCTCCCACCCCCCACCCCATCGCCTCATGAGCTAAGGTCCCAAGCTGCACACACAGACACTTCGACTGAACTGCACAATACTGGACCTCATGGCATTAAGCACAAAAATTTCGTTAAGTCAGGTCCCCCAACTCCCAGCCACGGAACCCACTCCAGCTCCATCCCAAGCAGGAAAGGAGAGTTTTGGTGACTGTCAGGTAATCGAGTCCTAGTCCTGATGAGAAGCCTGGAGAATCAAGGCCAGGGCAGAAGCCAGCGCTCCTGGCATCAGGATTGGTCGCAGCTGGTGCCCTACCACGTGTATCACCGAGGGTACCCCAGCATCTACTCCAAGAGCAAGGGGAGTGGCTGGCAGGCTCAGGTCACGTGTATGTGTGGGGGGTCCCCTTGGGCACAGTGCTCTTGTTCTCACCCATGAGGTGGGGAAGAAAACTAGGGTGCTGTTATTGAAGGAAAGGGGAATGGGTGCCGAGGGCCAAAAACCAGCTGATGCTCCAAACAGCATCTTTGCTATTTTTTTTTAAAGATTGTATTTATTTATTTGAGAGAGAGAGAGAGAGAGAGTATACACGATCGTGCCCAAGAGCAGAGGGAACGGCAGAGGGAGAAGGAGAGGCAGATTCTCCGCTGAGCAGGGAACCTGATGCAGGGCTTGATCCTGGGACCCTGAGATCATGATCATGCCTGAGGTGAAGGCAGCAACTTAACCGACTGAGCCACCCAGGCACCTCTTTGTTATTTTTTTTTTCCTATTTATTTTCAGTTCCTGAGCCTGATGATTACTAATTGCTGATTCTTTTATTCTTCTTGTCTTCCTGAGCTTCTGGAAACGGATGGCCCCCATACGCAGAGACCTCCTCTGCTCCATCCTGTGGTGTGACTTCCTGATTGGGTGAGAATACCTGCCCACTGAGATCCATTTCTTTCACAGGTGGTGCAAGGGGCAGGGGGACCTGCCAGCCATTGGGAGACCCCCTGCCAAGCTTGACCGCCCATTGTAGGGACGGGTGGGCAGATGCCCAGAAGTTCCTGGGCCAGTGGCTATGCCCTGTGCCCTCCTTTATCCCAGCCGAGTCACATCTCTGCTAGTTCCAGCAGGCTCTGAGCTCCCCAGGGCAGGAAAGCCAGCATGGGGCTTGGCACATAGTAAACGCTCCTGGAAATGTGGTGGAATGAATGAACATCTGAAGAGGTTCTGTGCTCTGGCCAGCATTACTTAGAATACGGTGAATCATGGAACTGAAAGGGATTCTAGAATCACTAACCTCCTCCCCCCTTCAGCCCCCTCCCCCCTCTACAAGTGTGAAAACTGCAGCTCTGAGAGATTAAGTGACTCAGCAAAGCCACAGAGGAAATGAGAAGCAGAGTCATGACTGGAACTCAGCTTTCCCTCCTCACAGGCCTGGATTGTTCCCTTGGCTGCCCACACAGACCCACTCTGGCTGCAGCCCTGAGTGTGTGATGTCTCTGTAATTCAGTCAGAAGCAGCGTGTGCTGTCACTGGGGGACCTTTCTGCCTTTGAGTCTTGGCTCCCTGGGAGTGGCAGCCTTGAGAATCTGCCAAGACAGTGGTCTTACAATTTAACAGAAGTTTGTCACTTGATTCTTTTGTTCTTGAAAATGGAGATAACAGCCCCAAAGGTAATGTGCCTCATTTGGGGTCAAGTCAGGTTCAGCTGGAAGGATTGCTTACATCAGGAGTGTCCCACTGCACGGTTTAAAGAAATCACTGGAGATGTGCTCAGAAAGGCCGTGCAGCAGGGAAGTCCGAAAATATTCATAAACAAATGCTTCCCAGGTTTTCCCAAAGGATAAAAGCTTCCAGAAACAACATTGAGGGTCCCAGTCTGTGGTAAAAATTCCTCTCTCCGGACGAATTCTAGACTTTTAAGTTCTTCTCCAGGCTTTCCCTTGTGCTGAGTGTGTATAGGAAACTTTCCGAAGACCTTCCTAATGGCTGTGTGGGCCTGTCTCCACCTGCCTACACTTGTCAACAGCTCTACTGCAGGGCCAGGAAGGGAGGGACAAATTCATCCCCTACCGGGAAAGGAAGGGCTTGGATTAATGACCATGTGTTGCCACTGGAGGCCTGTGCGTCCTATACTCTAGGCCAGCCTCACCTTAGAGGGGCCCCTAAGCCTCAGGCCTCCAGGAGAACCAGACCGGAGGCAGAGGCCCACCTTCAAGAGATTTTTCCAGATGGCTTTCTACATGGCAGGTAGGGTGTTTGGGAAGAAGAGGTTTCTGGGATACCTGCACACCCTCCAAGGTGTTGGTAGTGAAGGGTTAGGGTTAGATGGTCAATAAAGGTCCTCAGTGGGAAGGAAGCTTAAGGGCCTTGTTCGATAGGGGTGCTATGGGTCCCTTCTGTGCCCTCTCTCTGGCCCTACTCCTCTGTCCATCTTGTGAAGGGGGGAAAGGGAGCCCAGGGTCATGAAGTGCCCTGGGGGCTGAGCAAGGTGTGTGGAAGACAGATGGCAGGGGAATTTTCTCCACCATGCTCCGTGGAGTAGGGATGTCTGTGGGCTGCAGATTAGGCAATTTCTTCAGGAACCCTTTTCCTCAACAAAAGCAGATGGGAAAAGCCCAGGGGTAGTTACTGTTGCTGTGGGCTAACAGCCTTCCTGTCTGGCCTCTGACCCTCTGGCCTTGATCAGAAGGCGCAGTACTGCCTAAAAGTGAAGAGGGAATGCTGAGGCCTCCTGGTAGCCCTGTCTGGGCCACAGAACCTACCTGGATACCAATGGACATGGGAAGCTGGGAGGAGGCCAAGAGACCATAGTGCAGTTTTGGGAAGACTGGGATTATTCCCTGAGAAACTGGTTTAGCGTCCCCCATGCTTCCATCCCCATAGTGTGCCCCTGCTCTGGGTCAACTAGGGGGGGAACAGAAGAGAGGATGATGGGGCATGGCCAGTGGGGAAAGAGACCCAGAGGAGAGGCCAGTGGCAGCAGATAGCTAAGAGGGCAGGAGGTGGGCGCCATTTTGTATGGTCTTCCCTTCTTGCCATTATGCTCTATCACGATGCTATAGGGGACATGAGGGAGAGGAGGACAGATCAGAATCTTAAAAGGATTAGGAATAACCCTGCTTGGGGACTCTGCTGTTGCCTTGCAGGAGATCCCCCAAGAGAAACAGGCTGAGCCTTTCCTGGGAGCATGGCCCCTTCTGTCAGACTGGCTGGGACCTCACTTAAGATGGGAGTGGGTTGGGGTGGGAAGCTTTCTGTCAGAGTGAAACAGGCACCCTCCCATTCTGGCCTTAGAAGTGAGTTGAGCTGGTCCCCGTGGTGGTGGTGGTGGTTTCAGGGGATCCTCCCTGAGGAGTTAACAACAATGTGAAGGCCGGCTCAGAAACCGGTCAGAGCTACAAACTAGAGTCCCAAGTATTGAACTCACAAGTGTTATCCTCTTTCCAACTGAGGGTGTGACGTGCCTTCCCTGTCCCAGCCCCAGTCCACCAGGAGCAGAGCTTTCTTGACACATCTCAGCTTCTGCACGAGCAAAGGCCTTTGTAATCAATGTGGCAGCCCAGGTGGGACAAAAACAGCAAAAGGACACGTAAAGGGGAGGGTTCCCACGGTCTCTATCATGTGGCGAAAATCTAATTTTCTTGGGCACAATGTATAGGCTATGCACTGGGCTAAACCCTTGCATATAATAACTCAATTAATTCTCACAACAATCTAATTTATCAATCTATTCAGTAAGTATCTACTGAGTAGCTGCTAGGGGCAAAGGTGCTAGGTGCTGAGCATAGCTCGGTGAACAAGATAAGTTGCTGTCCTCATCAAGTTTACAATCTAGGTAGGAACTATTATTCCATTCCAGAGATGAGAAAACTGAGGCCTCCTGCATTTAACTTACTTGCTCAGGTCACTAAGTGACAGGGCAGGGCACTGAACTGTCTGCTTCAGAGTCCAGGATGCTATTTGTTACCAAATGCTTCCTTCTTTTCTTCCCAACACCACTCACATGGCAGACACAGTTGGTTGCCTCTTGGAATCCATCTCCCTTCTTACTTGCTGGAAGATTCCCAATTTATTTGGACTTGCACTTTCATACCTGTGTGCTCAGAGAAGGGCCCCTTCCCAGCCCCAGCCCCATGAGTGAATCTTGGCTAGTTTGAACCAACCTTCTTAATTCCCTTCCTTTTGCCAGGGATTAGTTAGGCCCCAGGGATCCCCATGTGGGTAACAAGAGGGGAAGGTTGCTGGGAGGGTTTCTGGGCAATGTTTTCTTGTGCTGCTCCAAGTGGTGGATCTGGGAACTGGGGTGCCAGCTGGGTTCCATAAGGTGACCAGCCTGAAGATGCTGAAGATGATGGAATGGAAACGGGCCCTCCACATCTGCTGAGCTCTGGGCTTGTTATGGGAGGGAACAGATATTCTTACCCTTATGAAATTTTGGATTATTTTCCTGATTTTTGTAGTTGAAAACTACCTAATACCAATGAGCTCCAGTCCCTGCCATGCCGTGGCACCGCAACCTCATCTGGCCCTCACTTCCTGAGTGTCTTAAAACACTTCAGTTCGGCTCCTTTGGCTTTTGGTTGCTTACCTTGGCAGGTCCTACTTTCTTCTCGCTACATCTATCGGTTTTAACCTATAATATCCTGTTTCTTTAAATCATAAACTCCCTGAAGAGAGTTAGCATTCTTATATTTCTTTCTGCCCTTCGTGGTGCCTGTCATTAATATGGAACTCCAATAGAGTTTAATAAATATTTCTTGGCTCATCTTCTTTGACACATTCCGAGAGATTATCTGCTGCCCTAGAGGGGTAAGTGAACACATTTCAGCAAAGGATATAACAGGTGTCAACAGGTTGTAGCTGGAGGCCTGAGTCAATCACAATGTCAGCGTTCTCCATCTTGGCTTAGAGTCCACAGCGGATGACGCCACCTCCAGCCACCTCCTGTGCACCCAGCTCTGGGGGCTGCTGGGGAGACAGAGGAATCTGCTGCTTGCCATGAGCCAAGGAACTTTCATACTGAGCAACCACATCTTATTTTCAATTCTCACAATGGCCCTTTGGGGTAGGAGCCATTGATACTCGTTTCTAGATGGAATACTGACCTGCCCAGCTCAAGTAGCTGGTAAGGAGCAGACCTAGGGTTTGAGCCCAAGTTTTCTAGTTTTTGAATTGAATTTATAGGGTTCCCTCTGTTCCCCTTTTTCTTTTTCCTACTAAGCAAGTGGTCATCTTTTACTCATTGGCTCGAGAGAGGGAGATAGCAGAGCATGAAATAGAAATCGTTCCAAAAGCCCAAGCTCCAGCAGGAAGAGTATAGAAAGAGACTAAATGTCTTGGCCTTAAGTGGGGTAAGTAGGCCCTGCTCCCTAAGCCAGACAATCTTTCCCTTGGTGTGGGGGAAGCTGTATCTGTCAATGGCTAGAGGGAAGGAAATCTGCAACCTGCTGGCCACCACCGAGGGCAGCAAGACCCTGCTTGATGTATCAGAACAAACTGACCGGAGGCAGTCTTCTAAGGATTCCTGTGCTATGAACATGGCACAGAAGCTGCAGAGAGCTGTAAGGTAGAGGAGAGCCTGCAGACTGAAAATGCTCTTGTGGACTGAAGACTGGGGACCTTCCTGATAGCTTGGTGATCTTGAGACTGTCTTAAGGACAAAGATTTGGTTTTCTGAAGGTCACTTCCAACAGAAACAATTCCTTTCCCTTATCTTTAGAATACAGTACACCATGCTTCTTTATCATATCACAGACTGGCTATACGCTATACTATAAATTAACTCAAAAGACAGTAAAGGTAGGGATCAACTAGCTGGGATCCCAATGTACTTGAGAGGATTCCAGAGAACTTTAGACCGTTCAAGCAACATCAGAACTACATCAATACAGATATGTACATGTTATCCATACTAAGAACTTTAATTCACAATATTCTATAAGGCTGACACTCATGCTATCCTCATTTCATAGAGGACACTAGCTCAGAAAGGGTAAGTAATTTGCTCAATGCCACACAGCCAGGACTTAAGTCCGGGTATTCTGGCTCTGGAGGCATTTCTAACCACCATGCTAGTATTTGATTTGACACCATAGGCAGGGAGCCACCTCAATACTGAGGACATTCTAGAAAGCTCTAGGCCTGTGCAGTTGACCCCCTATAATATGAGCACTCCATGCAAGTTATAACTAAGGTAGGAAAAACCCCACAGATCTTGCCCCAAAGAGGTCACCTGAGTGAGAAAGATAGGGTAAGTACACGGGACTACAGGGCAGCAGGGAAATGGTACAGGTAGGAGCTATGGGGCGCCCCCTAATGGCATATATCATGGACCCTCAACCACTGGCGATCTGCTCAATGAGGAGTCCAGTTGAGGTGGAAGGTGTCTTCCAGCAACACTAGTTAACTTTCATCTACTCTGCCTAGGTCCTATTTCTGCCCACCTAACCCCTTGATTTGCTGGGACTCCTTGACTCACTGTACCACACACGCACTCATCCTTAGCGATCTCATTTCCTTGAATGAGCCAATCTCACTGAAGCTTCACGTGTCACCTTTTCAATGTTTTTATCACCTGATTCTAACATTACCAGATTTTTCAATCTCGTCTGAAAAAATGCAAAAAGCAAACAAATGTATATATTCATCATTTTGTTCAGAGATTTTAGTGGGCATTTGTTTTTATGCCATTCTCACTTTGCTAATTGCAGGACTGAAGCAGTTAACTAAAAATACATCACATGACTAGGCCAATAAGATTGAAATCGCAGCATAGGCTGATTCGCATAACTTTCAAATGAATGTGAGGCTGGATTAAATACATGTGGGAAATAAAGTACACATTCCAATGGAGTAAATATACCTGGGGAAATAACATTTAATTTTGATAGGAGTGAACAGGACAATGAAATGTATCACAATGTGAGGTCAGCAATCAGTTCCAACAGAAGATTACAGAAACATAAAGAGACACACAAGAAAAGTGAGATTACGATTCTGTGCACATCTAGATCCTAGGATAGATTTACTCCCCTCGTCAAGGCTCCAGTTCAACTAGTTTTTGAACTCAGAGCAGCTCTTTTCCAACATTTTAATTCACGACTTCTTTTTGACAACTATGTGCTAGTTTCTGGGAATATATAAAATTAATAGATGCAGAGTCCTTTGTTCACAAGGCGTTTGAAAACTAGCAGTTCGGGCAACCACTCCTTTCCCATGGAGACACCAATCTGAACTTATGGGACAATACTGCTCAGCAGCCGAAAATCTGCCACCGGGGCCTCTGTGGAGCAAGGTTACTGGAAATGGCATGCTTTGTTAGAAAAAAGGTCTAAGTTTATAGAAGTTTAGCCTAAGTTCATCATAGTCTATTTGTTCCTTTCTTAATCAATGTCAGTTTATAGAAACTCAAGTTTTTATATGAAAACCAAAGAATGCATTTTTGTTTTGAAAAAAGTCAAGTTTTGGGGCATCCAAGTGGCTCAGTTGATTAAACATCTGCCTTGGGCTCAGGTCATGATCTCCAGGTCCCAGGATCGAGCCCCGCATCTCCTCATGGAGTTCCCTGCTCAGCAGGGAGTCTGCTTTTCTCCTTCTTTCTCTGCCCCTTCTTCCTACTTGTTCTCTCTCTCTCTCAAATAAATAAAAATCTTTACCAAAAAGAAAGAAAAAAGTTTTATGTAATTTAATCCTTTGTTCACAGACATAGGAAATTAAAATATAAGGAAGATGGTAATTTTAGAAAGCATATCTTAAATAGAAAAATTACAAAAGATTTGAATATATATGAGTTTTTAGCATATTAAAAATAGAAGTTAGATATATTCTCTTCAATGATTTAAAATATTTTCACTCTCATTTTTAAAAAAGATTTTATTTATTCCAGTGAGAGAGAGAGAGAGAGAGAGAGCATAGACAGGGGGTAGATAGAAGCAGACTCCCCGCTGAGCAGGGAGCCCGATGCAGGCCAGTCCCAGAACCTGGAGATCATAACCTGAGCTGAAGGCAGACGCTTGACCGCTTAACCGACTGAGCCACCCAGGCACCCCTCAGTCTCATTTTAATTCCAAATTAATCTTGCTTTGATATTTGAATGATAAAGCTTCCCAAATTCCCTATTAAAACAAAAACTAAAACAAAACTAACAGTTGTTAGGCTTTTTATTTTTTTAATATAAAGAAAAGATCACAAAACCATGGCCCATCATTTCTAAGACCATAGATTAAGAAGAAAAAAAAAAGCAATAATCCATGGACATGATCAGAAAATTCAAGAAGTCCAGAAATGCACAAAATGAAAAGTAAAAGCCTTCATTCTTTTCTCTCCCCACTCCAATGGCTCTCCCCAAAGGTAATCACATTTCCTCTTCAGCTTCTCTTTTGTCTTTAGCCGAAGCTGAAAATGGAGTTTCGCTCTCCAAGCCTAATGAACGTCTCTATGCACTCGGACCAAATGGGAAGACTTTCAGCACCCCTGCAGTTTACAAAAATGGTCCCATGTCACCTCTGCACAATCCAGAATTCCTGTTTTCCTGGGGTCTGTCATACTGATCATCCCTTTTGACTAATGAGCCTTGGAAGCAGGAAGACAATAATACAAATGGCGCTTTTCTTGGGAGTGTGGCAACGTTTCTTTAAGATATGTTTTTAAGGGCGCCTGGGTGGCTCAGTGGGTTAAGCCGCTGCCTTCGGCTCAGGTCATGATTTCAGGGTCCTGGGATCAAGTCCCACATTGGGCTCTCTGCTCAGCGGGGAGCCTGCTTCCCTCTCTCTCTCTCTCTCTGCCTGCCTCTCTACTTGTAATCTCTCTCTGTCAAATAAATAAATAAAATCTAAAAAAAAAAAAAAAGATATGTTTTTAAAAAAATTTCTCAGCCAGAGGGAATATTTATTTAATAAATATTGCCAAATCACCTTCTGATAAGGTAAAGTTTGCACTCCAGCTAATAATTCAAATAATATACGAGCATCTGCTTCCTTTCACCATCACAATCACAATTTTCAACTATAGCCTATGTGAATGATAAAAATTTAAGGTTTATTTTGCATTCGATTTAATTAGGAATGAAGGGTGAACAGCTCAGGTAAGTTGGGGCCATTAAAATGTTTTTAATGGATTGTTCATGTCCTTTGTCTATTTCTACTGGTTTTCAAAAAATTTTAAAGAGTTCTTTGTACTTTAGGGTTAGATAGTGCTTTGTCATATTTTATTCATTCAGATGCTGGGCTTAAAACAGGAAACAAAGTAAATCCCCACCCTTAAGGAAGTTAAATTTTAGTAGTGGGCTGCAGAAACAAAAAAGAAAGTTACACACACATGAGGTTGTGATAGGTGCTTTGTAAAAAACAAAGCAGATAAAGAGGGACAGAAAGCAGCAGTATGTGTGGGGGGAGGGGGGATGCTGCTTAAACAGAATGGCCAAGGAAGACCTCTGTTAAGGTGGAGATTTGAGAGGATACCTGAAGGGAGTAATCCACGTGAAGATACAGGCAGAAGAAATGGCAGGCAAAAAGGCCGTAAAGAGAGAAAATAGTTGACATGTTTAGGGAGGAGCAAGGAGGCGAACAGGTTCAAGAGGCATGAGGAGGAAAAGGAGAGTCAAGGAAGAGGTTAGGGGTAGTGGGACAGACTGCTAGGGTCTCACAGGCTGTGATAAGTTTCTGTTATGACTGGAGATGGGTAGGGAAGCATATAGATCAGTTATGAGAACTTGAGATAATGCAAGTGAAAGATGATGCAAATATATGTTGCAAGGTATTTTCAGTTTATGTTTTTCTTTGGATGGGAGATAGGTAGCTATATTCGATTTTGGCTTTTATCTACTATAGTAGTAAACAGCAATCTTCTTGCCTATATCTTGGTTTTACATCACAGCGACAAAAGGTCACAAAGTCATCTAGTATTTTATATATATACATTTATATATATATATTTTAAGATTTATTTACTTATTTTAGAGATAGAGCACGAACAGGTGGGGCACAGGGAGAGGGAGAGACTCTCAAGCAGACTCTGCACTGAGCGTGTGTGTGTGCGCGCGTGTAGCCCAATGCGGGGCTTGATCTTAGGACCCTGAGATCACAACCTGAGCCAAAACCAAGAGTCGGGGTCTTAACCAACTGAGGCAGCCACGTGCCCCTAATATTTTACCTTTTCATTTTCTTACATTAACACTTTAGATCTATCTGAGATGGTTTTGCAGACAGGCAGTGAAATAGGCAAGCCCACTGCATACGGCTGTACAAACAAGGGCAGCAGGCTGACTGGCTGTGTGGGGGCTGAAATCCAGCAAGGCTACCGTGCACCAGGAGGTACAGAATCCACTAGAGGAAGAGGCCTTTTGGTAATCTGCACAAAGGTATGAACCAGTGGTTGCACTGGTGACAGAGTTCAAACTCTAACCCACTGTTTCCGCACCAGTTATTGAATGCCCCATCTTCTCACACACGGATTTGAAAATGAAACATTTGTCCTGTTAAGTATTCATAGCTTCTTCTGTCTTTGGTGGAACCAAGGACCTCGTTAAGGTCGAAGTTTCTATATTAAAAAAAGTTTTTAAAATACATCTTTCTCACTAGGGAAGTCTTAATTTTAGAGACTAGCAGCAAATTTTGGCATGTTAGGAAGAGAGGGTGCAGTTGGAAGAATTCCATTTTCCAATGCAACAAAAAAGAAGCCTTTCTTTGGTGTCTTTGCTTAAAGACTTTAGCTTAAACCCATCAAGGGTCTTTCCAGGGAGCCCTGCGCTGTCTGGAAGGCTTTCTTATCTACCTTGAGATAATAGCTCAACTAAGAGTCTAAAGTCCTATGCTATAGAAAACCCTTTTTATTTCCAGATTCAGCTTTGGCATCAGTTAAAGCACTCTGAGTTGGGTGGAAAGTTTCTTATTCAAGCAGCACAGGAAGATGAGGGCTCTAACAGCAGTAAAAATAAGTGGATGCGGACTTTGTGAATGGTGAGGCTCTACGCATTCCATGGTCTCTTTTCAAAGAAAAGTAAAAATCCAGTCTTTTCAGCTGTTTCGCCCGCCAGGTCCATTGTTGTGCTACTTCTGCCTTAGTGAGACAAGAAATAAGAACCATTTGAAGCTTCTGCCAAAAGCTTCCTTCTTCCAAGACAAACAAGCATAAAATACAAGGGAAATGGAAACACTTTGTGGTTTTATGCCCAGGCAAAGAGAAAACTAAGGCATCACAGGTCCTTACTGTTTTCTTCCACTACAAAGAATGGTCAGGGTTGGAGGGGATGGGGAATGGAGGGAGAGGTGGCAAAACATTGGCAAGTTCTCTGATAAAGGAACTTGCCCAGATTCTCTTCCCTCTCCTCAAAGTTGACTTTCAGAGACAAAGCTTTGGGTTTTCCATCTTGCTGCCAAGTTCTTGAAGAAGTCACTAATTAGTAGCTAAGCCTATGTTAAGAAAGAATCTAAATTTACTGTCCATCCTCAGATTAAGGATTTTATGTGTCAAAATGGTGGATTAAGAAATGAGAAGAGCATGGGATGCCTGGGTGGCTCAGTCCGTTAAGCCGCTGGCTTCGGCTCAGGTCATGATCCCAGGGTCCTGGGATCGAGTCTTACATGGGGATCCTTGATTCTTTCTCTGCACCTGCCTGCCACTCCGCCTGCTTGTGCTCTCTCTCTCTCTGAGACAAATAAATAAATAAATAAATAATTTAAAAAAAAAATTCTTTATTTTATTTATTCAACAAAGAGAGAGAGAGAGATCACAAGTAGGCAGAGGCAGGCGGGGCGGGGTGGGGGCGGGGTGACAGGCTTCCTGCTGAGCAGAGAGCCCAATGCAGGGCTCGATCCCCGGACCCTGAGACCATGACCTGAGCTGAAGGCAGAGGCTTAACCCACTGAGCCACCCAGGCACCCAAATAAATAAAATCTTAAAAAAAAAAAAAAAAAAGAAAAAAGAAAAAGAAATGAGGAGAGCATAGGGGAAAGAAGTGCTCAATTACATCAAAGATACAGATTTATAATTTTACATCATCAGTTGTATGAGAAGCAAACATGAAAATGTTTGAAAAGTTGTATTTTGGCTAAGAGCAAAATTTTCTAAGTTGATTATTTTTCAGATTCAAGTTATATTTCAGTGCATCAACTATATGTGCTTAAATATTTTTAGTTGAGATATACTTAGAATTTTCTGCTTTCCAGCAATCTTAGAGCACTAACAGTGACAACTAGAGTAAAGGAAAAAAATATATATATATCAGGCACCAGCAATGGAGGGAGGCAGAGATGAGAATTTTGATATTTGGATATGGAATTGATCATTTTCATTGCCCTTTCTTTCAGTTTTCCTCCCTATGTCCAAAGCCAGGTATAATTTATGCTTCTGTTTGAGGGGTCTGATACTTCTTCTAGATCTAGTCTTTCCCAGATTATTACATGCTTCCAAGTTATCTTTTTATCCTGGCCTCTAACTCTTCAAATCTCCCAATCAAAAGTTCCTTCCATTCCTTTACGAACACTTGCCCCACCAAGTTATTCTGCAGGTAGTAGAATGGTGACTGTTCTATTTCTGAAAGGTTGCTACACCCTGTTCAAAACCTTTTCTCTTCCTTTCTTAGAGCCACAGTCCTAATCAAGAGACCCAAGAAGCTGCAACACCACGAGATTATATAAATAGTCCAAAGGGTTTGGTGGATAAAAAAAATGAAAACATAAAAATAGAAATAGAACAATTTTGCCACTTGAAATTTAAGAAAATTTGGCCTTATATTAAATCATTTTATATACTTTTAAATTTAGACCATTAGTGGAAGGTCAGGAACACCCAAAGGAATGGCTGGCTATTCTGTCTTGTTATGATTCTATCATGGCAGTTCCAAGTCTAGGATATATAAATTTCCATGGTAAAACAGCTCTTGTCTGTGAAATCAAGCCATTTATTACCTTAGTTGGCAAAAAGTAGATGAGATGTTAGAAGCATTAATTCAACAAATACTATTTTATTACTTAAAAATACAGAGTGATAAAAAAAAATACAGAGTGATCATAAGGGTATATGTCACAAATTACAAAAGAAAAATGTACAGGGAAAAGTAGAGACAAATGTGTTAAATGACAACAAGGCACCCATTCAAATGGAGTCCATTAAGAATAAAACAGTTCTTTGTTAGACAAAGTCAAGAACAGATATAGTACTATGTTAAAAATGCCAGTTACTAGAAATATAGCTCTATTAAAAAGTAGCAATGCATTGGTAGTGTATCTAAACATGTCCTAAATTAAATTATAGCATACACAGGTCCAGTGTTCCACAATACAATCATTGGTTTTAGGCAGGAATCTGTGAGAGATTTGATTGCCTATCCTGCTGAAAGAGCAAAGCCCCGGGACTGATTAACTTCCCTACCTTCCACAAAGCTTTGTTCAGGTGATTTTGGAATGTGGTATCAAACACCCCACTCATTGCTGCTCCAAGTTCCCTTAGAACAGACACTGTGGACTCATCACCGGCATTCAGAATCCGTACAAAGAATTTATTCCACAAGTCACCACCTTTTAGCCTAAAAATACATAAAACCATTTCCATCAAGATTAGGCATATAAAAGAATTCTGTATTTAAATCAGTGCTACATTATGCACTGACTGATTTAAGGTAACGGCTAGAAGTCTAGGGTTAGAACTCAAGTAATCCTTTCAAAGTCCAAGGTAGAACTATATAAAAGAGAGGAGAGCCATAATACGATAATAAAAAAGAGAGGAGAGTCTTCCCATAAGTCTCTGTTGGGAATCTACACATTTCCTCTGTGTGCTAAGATGTAGCACTGCTCTACAAAAAAGAAAAGTGAATTTTGCTCCTCTCCTCTAACTTTCCTAAAGTCTAGGTCATTAAACAGGCTGCAGTTCTCCTTCTCCCCTGCCCAGAGTTTCATTATCTTCACAATCCTCCGAGAACCCTAAGCTTGACTAAATTAACTACTGCTTATGTCTACGATGTTTAACTTCCTTGTTTTTTTTTTTTTTTTTTTAAAGATTTTATTTATTTATTTGACAGAAACCACAAGTAGTCGAAGAGGCAGGCAGAGAGACAGAGGGAAGCAGGCTCCCCGCCAAGCAGAGAGCCCGATGTGGGACTCGATCCCAGGACCCTGAGATCATGACCTGAGCCGAAGGCAGTGGCTTAACCCACTGAGCCACCCAGGCGCCCCTCCTTGTTTTCTTTTAACCAAAGAAGCTTGTATTATCAGACAAGGCAGAGTTGTTAGGAAACCCCAGCTGTCCCTACCTATTTGTTTGTGTTACACCCACCGAGGACCACAGCCAAGTGGAGATACCTGAATTTATCCTACAGGTCTTACATTATATTTAAAGCCCATTTAAAAAGTATATTTCAGAGACATATGAGACTGGCCAAATTCTGAATTAAATAAAGAAAAAATACAATTCACTTGTTGGGAGTAGGGGGAATGGAGAAGGGGTGTTAAATTCTCAATAGTGGTTTTTTGTTTTTTTTTTTAAGCCAAAGACTATACCAATTAATTGGTATATGGTAAGCTTATTCTGTGAAGTTATTAGCTATGATAAGCTAAAGTGGACCATGGGATATTTAATAAGTTTTATGAGTTGGCTAGAGGGAATACTAAGGTTCTGAGACCAAGCAGTTCTTATTAAGGGAGCATTTACTTCTCCAAGGAGAATTCAGTTCTCTGCTTTGATTCTACCCACTCATTAAATAAATAATAGCCTAAAATTAGTATATAATTGAGAAATTTAATTCTCTTCAAGAGATGCTTATTAACTTTGATAACAATAGCTATTAAAAAGTGCTATTAGACTAACATCAATTGATTATAAAATTATTCTTATGAAATGTTTCTATTAACACTTCTAGAATGAGAGGCTTCCATACCATAGTCACAGTCTATATGATATATCTAGGTCCAGAAAGATGTCCTAAAGTCTGAATAGTATGATTCTTATTTTTAATTAGCAATTCCTTTGTTCTGCTTCTGCACTAGATGCTCCACTGACACACTAACGAAAACTGTTCGAAATTAATGGAATCATGGCATTCGGACTAAGAAAACTAAGGCCGCCCGAGCAGAGGGCACCCAAGAGTAAAAGAAAATTATCTGGATAGGCAAAGACCCTAAAATCACCAGTACTTACTCAGATATATTTTGGCTAAGTTTCCAGAGGGACCCATCCCAGAAGACCTGTAGGTGTTCCTTGAACAATAGTAAATGTGCTAAATCTGCTATACCAAACAGATCTACCTGAAATCACAAAAAGCACCATCAGCTAAAATATTTCTCTGCTAATATCATGGCAATTTCTTTATGTAGAAAGCAGAAAGTTATTGTAGTGTTGAAGTTTATTTTATGACATACATTTTAGTAGACTGTTCCCTACTCCTACGGTGAAGAGAGAAGCTCCCCAAAGAAATGATCTATAAAGCTAACTCTGGGAATTACCCTTAAGAACAAAAGATGGGAAAAATTATCCTGAAGAACAAAACTATACAGACTGTCAAATTCAAATTTGTAGACCTACTAATGTGCATGGACTCTAGCTGTGATCTAAATGTGATCCACATGACTGATTTAAGTTCATGCGACATTTTCAATCAGCAAACGCCAAATATCCAGAGATGAGTCAGAAGGGACTTTGTATAGAACACTATCACATAAAGCACTTAACACTTGTAATCTTTTTATGTACATTGTTTCATTTAACCCTCACAACAATTCTGATACAGAGCAGATTGTTTAGCCTTATTTTACAAAGATTATAGAAAATTACTTACAGAAGATCACACAGATGAGTGATAGAAATGGCCCTGTTACTTAGGTTACTGAGTTAGTCATGTATCTGCACGTGTATGTGTATAGTCTTCAGTGTTGTAACACAAAAATGGTATATTTTGCTTGACTTGGTGATATCTGAAAACTAGGTCATCTATTCCAGGGGAGAATATCAGTAAATACTATCTTTCATGGTTTATCCATGGAAGAAAGAGATTAAGAAACCCTCCTCATAGTTGCTCAGGCTTGTTTTACACTTACCTGGTAGGGAGAAGAACAGTTAGCCAGGATCTTTTGTCCTTCCAGGATCTGTACAGTCCGAAAGCCGCTGAGGATAAAAACATCAGGATGTGCCCTAAGGTCGACACTGTAGGAGAAGTCCACTATCTTCAAAGCTTGATTGTTCTTATTATAATCATAGGGATCGTGGATTCTAAGCCCAGATTTAAGAGAAAGAGATAATAAAAACAGGCCATGAAAGAAGCTGCAGAGCTGCTCTTTAAAAAAAAAAAAAAAAAAAAAAAAGAGGGAAAAAAGGTATTGCAGGTGGGTCTTAGCTATGCCAACAGCGCCCTCCTGTGGTTAGCTATGGAAATGCACCTGTAAGGGCAGTGGCAGTGTCCAGCTAAGCGGGGAATGTTGAGGTTAGTCTAGTGATACAAGGATATCTAAACCATAATGTATAGGCACCACAGAACATTTATCATATTATAGTTATTATAAAAAACAAGTACTGGAAGTGTCTTATACTAGACACATTAATAGGTACAATAGCAATGATTTACACACTGATGAGAACTATGGAAGAATTAGAAGCTTCAATAGATGTCATAGCCTTTCTTGTTCACTACTATAGATTAGGCTTTCCAAGGGTCATTCAGAGTCCTCCTTCTCAGAGTTTAACTGAAACAACAAAAGGCTGTTTTTGTGTAAGATGCCACCTCTACTGTAAACTATCCTGTTTTTATTTAACACCATATTCTCTAACTCTTACCTGTAATTCCAACCATTATTTCCTAACCCCCAAAACAGATAAAAGAAAACCTAATAACACGAATTCACTATTAATTATATTTTCCTTGGGTTTATCTATTCCATGCAATAAAGCTACTCTCCAAGAAGACATACACTATTTGTGTGAGAGAAAAAATGAATTATTTTTGTGTTCCTTTTGTCTCTGCTTTCCTCAGTTCCCTCAAATCCCTGATGAGTATCAATGAGAGATGTTATATTTTTAAGTGTAGGCTTTGACTAATCCCATCACATACCTCCACAGCACAGAATGATACCCTTGAATTTGATGGCTTAACTGGGTTTAACTGGAACTCTAAGCCCCTTTCCTTGGCAGAGTTTGCATTTGCACTCTGGTTTAGCCACTGCTCTTAGCAATGACCTCAGTTTGGCCTGACTTAAATTTTGGTATTGAAACCAAGAAGTGCCTTGGTTTTGCTAGCACCTTCACTCAATCCATACTGGCCGCATGCAGAGAAAGACTACCCAATCTAAGTCACATTCCTCCAAGGAATCATATTTTATATCTCTTCTTGTAAGGAATCATCACAATACTCAGAGTGGTTAAATTTTTTTCTGAATTAATGTATTTCCTCAATGTATTTTCTTTGAACTCTTTCAAACCATTCCCCTTGATTATTTACTTTTAGATAGCAAATACTTTAACATACTGTGTTCCTCAATACAGCATTTGTCAAGAGGCAAAAGGAAATGGAAACTATCCATATTTTAAGAGAAAGTTGACAGAATTTTAAGAGAATGAAAAGGACCAACCTGTTTCGAAGAATCAGACTCTTTGGATTCAAGTCACCATGGACTATTTCTGCTCTGTGTAATTTCTCCACTATTGTCAAAAGGTTATAAATAACTAACACTATTATTTCATGGGTAATAAGTTCACTGTGTTGAAGAAGATCCTAGAAACCAAAGGACAGAAAATTCAGTATTTCTTAAGTTGGGGTGACTGTACTTACCCTCAATACCTTATCAGTTGCTGCTTTGTACTCCTTGTTGTTCTCTACTAGAATCTGGCTTTCATAGGTTGGGTCTTTGTCTCAGTTCTAACAACACTGCTCTCCTATATAGTATAGAGTATAAATAGTGTATATATATATATCCCATACTATAAGGACTTAATGAAATAGTAGATGAAGAGGGGGCACCTGGGTGGCTCAGTGGGTTAAAGCATCTGCCTTCGGCTCAGGTCATGATCCCAGAATTCTGGGATCAAGCCCCACATTGGGCTCTCTGCTCTGTAGGGAGCCTGCTTCCTCCCCTTTCTGTGCCTGCTTCTCTGCCTACTTGTGATCTCTGTCAAATAAATAAATAAAATCTTAAAAAATAATAATAATAGATGAAGACCATCAAGGATTAGCCAGGCCCACAATAGGTGCTTTATAAATGGTAATTTCAAAATACCCTCATTCTAACCATTTTAAAAAATTCATATTACCATCAAAATAACATTCCAAGGGCACCTGGGTAGTTCAGTCAGTTGAGCGACCAACTCTTGGTTTTGGCTCAGGTCATGATCTCAGGGTCCTGGGATTAAGCCCTGAGTTGGACTCTGCCCTCAGCACATGCTGTCCCTCTCCTTCCCTCTCTGCTCCTCCCCTTCCTTGGGTTGCACATACTCTCTCTCAAATAAATAAATAAAACCTTAAAAAAAAAAAAAAAACACTCCAAAGAATAAAATGATATATTGTGTTTGGGTTCTAAAAATAATCTACTGGGGGATAGCATAGATAGACCAAGAGTAGCAAAAATAGACCATTCCTTATGTAAAGAGTTTAGAAGTTGCCACTCTGTGTCACTCTGCCACAGACTGAAAAATCAACTCTTCTAGGATCTATAAGCATGGTGGCAGCAGTGGTAAAGGGGGTTCCTCACACTTCTGTGAGTTTTATGTCTAGGAGCTAGATCAGGTTCTCACAATAAGTGTTGGAGAAAAATTCTCCATGTGCTTCCAGAGGTGGAGGGGAAGAGGAACCATTTTGAAATAGGCTACAGGCACTGTTCTTAAAAACTGTCATCAGGAGAAACCAGTTAACCAGACCTAACCTGCTAGAGTATTATCTGAGCCTACTTGACCTGGGGAAGGGAAATAACCCAACACCAGCCTGCTCTAGCCATCATGTCTCACCTAAGGGAGGAGAAATTCTTGGGAGGAACACAGTCCAGAGGCATAGGCTCACTATAAAAGAACATAACACACAGAACTATACAATGCTTTCTTTCCCCTCATACCTTATCACCACATTATTAATGGCCAATTTATAGCAGGTCCTTTTACCCAGTATATCATGCCTGTCTGTCAAGAAAAATTAGGGGCGCCTGGATGGCTCAGTCAGTTAAGTGCTGACTCTTGGTTTTGGTTCAGGTCATGGGTGAGTGAGATGGAGCTCCACACAGGGGTCTGCACTCCTCAGGAAGTCTGCTAGAGATTTTCTCCCTCGGCCCCTCCTCCCCCTCACACACGCACATGCACTCTTTCTCAATTAAATAAATCTTTAAAAAAGAAAAGAGAAAATTTATATGATAAACTAAAAGGCCAAAAACACAATCTGAAAAGACAGAGAAATATCAAAACCAGACATGGAAAAAATATTGGAATTATCACACCAGGAATTTAACTTAAGAGTGGCCATGAGCTGATGACGATCATAGTTAGATTACTGGGTCACTGTCCAATTCTGTCTATTTTTGTCTGTTTGAAAATTGACATAATAGGGGTGGCCAGGCTGGCACAGTCAGTAGAGTGTGGATTCTTGGTCTTGGGGTCATGAGTTCGAGCCCCATCTTTCTTGGGTGCAGTGATTATGTAAATAAACAAATGTTAAGAAAAAAGAAGAAAACTGACATAATAAAAAGTTAAGAAAAAACGTACCAAAGAAGTTTTTGGTCAAAACAACTTGGGAAAGGAAAATGATCAATGCTTCAAGTTTATAATTTAATTGGTCTATTTCTAGAAGATTAACAGGAATTTTGCACTAAATTCTTTTGCTAAATGGAGCACAAATCTCTCTATTTAAGGGCTTTAAATGATAATGCTTTTATATTATTCAAACCTGAAGGGTGTAGCAGTTTATATATTGGTGCCAAACAATACAACCATCTTGGTACTGGTAACAGCTGCACAGATGATCATACTCCTCATTTAAACGTTCCTTTAACTTGAGGTTGATATAAAAGTCCCATGGGACAGGTTGAGATGATACCTGCAAGAAATTTTAAAAATAAGAGCTATTAGAATCTCTGATTATGGTTGGCAGATTCAAAACATTCCCTCCAGCCTTTATGATACCCCAACAGAAATAGTAGTAAAGGAATGTTTTAAAAGTCATAAATCAATAGTAAAAAACACAGCAGCAACAAATTCTGAAAGCTGGAAAGAGTATAGTAAGAGGTAACAATGCACTTAGCAGACCCAAGGAAAGCTGATTCTAGCAGTAGAGAAAGCTGAGCACAACTGAATTTATGCCACAGGACCATCTCCCCATGGTATAAAACTGATCACACCAATTACCTAGAGAAATAAGGTAGAGAAGGAACAAACACAGGAGTGGTTGAATTCTATTAATGAGGAAGTTAAACCCCAAACTCCTCTGCTGCTCCTATAGCCCAGCCTAACAACTGCCTCTCCTCCATTCTAGAAGACCAAAAGTTTACCCCTAGAAAGTATAAAGCAGAAGGGCTCTGGGCTAGAGGTTGCCAGGGACTGTTTAAGGGAGATAGGGGTGGGGGAAGTTTATACCTCAAATATTAAGATGTACCTGTCCGCCCCTCCACTCTCCAGACTAATTTTCCCACTTAGCTTTTAAGAAGCTAGCAGCCAGGATTATGTGCTCCAGGAAGGATATTAGAAGTTTTCTGTGAAGAATCTGATCAGCTCAAAAGAAAAGGTGTCAAGAATTGAGGCATTTTATTGAATGGCCAAGCAAGATCTTCTTACTGTGAAGCCCCAAAGCTGTTAAGGCCCTAAATACATAGAGTTTTCAGTTAGCTTTAAGAGTCTCATACTTAAATATGAATAGAGTCAAAGTCTTGAAGAATCCTCTAATATGAAAGACAGAGTTCAAAACAGACAAAAGGAAACAGATGATGCAAGGAGAAAAAAAATTTAAACCCTCGCAAATACACTCAGAGAAAGAATATTCCACCTTTGAAATGAAGAGTGGAATATTATAAAGAAGAAAATTTTGAGAATAAAAAAGAGCTCTGGCAAATCAAATACATGACAAAAGAAATGAAAAACCCAATAACAAGTCTGAATACAAAGTTGACAAAACATTTCAGAACGTAAAGCAAAAAGACAGAGAAAAGGAGAAAAAAAGTAAGACTTTTAAAGGATCTCTAAGAGACCCTATATCCTAAGTAGAGAACAGAGAAGACTGAAAAGAAGAAATAATTTATTCTTTGAAGGAAATTTCTCAAAACTGAAGGAGTTTCCACATTGAAATGGCCATTCAGTGTCTAGCAGATGGGCAATAATAGATTTTTACCAAAAGATGTATTTGTGGAATTTCAGAATACTAGGGACAAACAGAGGATCCTACAAGGATTCAGGGAGAGGGAAAAATAGTCTCACACAAAAAATGGCAAAAGACTTTAAAAACCAAGCCGCAAGCCCAAAGATAATAAAGCTATAGTCAAAATTCTAAGGAAAAAAGTTTTGAACCTAGAATTCTAATATTCAAACTACCAATACAGTAAAGGTGTGGAATAAAAAATTTTCTGACATGAAACATTTCAAAAAAATTTATACCCATGCATCCTTTCTCGGGAGACTACTAAAATGTGAAGGCTTAAATCAAGAAAGAAATAAAAATGGGAGCCAATACTACTGGGCATCCAATATAAGAAAGACGTAATGCGACTCCCTAGGAAAATGGAGAATGGAAATGTCAAGGTAGTACTCTGAGTTTGTGTTTGTGTGTGTGTGTGTGTGTGTGTGTGTGTGTGAGAGAGAGAGAGAGAGAGAGAGAGAGAAAGAAAGAAGCCCAGGATGTAATTTTTCCGGATTGGCGCGGGCCAGAAAATTTCAGGGTATTTCCTCAAAAAGATAGAATTGGTAGAATATTTAGTATGTTTGGACTTCTAAGAGATATACACAATTGCCTCTCATTTTTGACATCTGATCCTGGCACACAATGCTGAGTGATTTTTTTTTATTTCTCAGCAACTTTTCTATCAGGAAGCTTATGGACTATTCAAGGGAGTTGATGGTACCACGTGGCACAGGGCCAAAGTTACTGCTTCAACCCACATTATTTTTTACAAGGTAACTGAAATGACAAAGAATCAGTCCTACCTTTATTATGGTTAACTCTGCAGAGTTTCTTGGTATCACCCAGAATAATTTATAGTCATCACATATTAGGTATTCTTGTTTAATGCAATAATCCTCATTACCTGTTGAGAAGGTTTGATTCCATTTAAAGATCACTGTGAATATGTACAGCCCCTTAGCTTTTACTTCCTGGTTTAAGGGCTAAAGGTACTTTATATTTGTCAGTTAACAGCTAGTTAGAATACTTTTCAAAATCATTGTTAAAAGTTAAAAGAGGGGAAGACAGAATCCATACTGTTACTAGAACATGAACTTATCAGTGTGTCAACCTCTATAATGTTGTTTCTTTTTGTCCTTTTTTTTCCTTTTAATACATGAGTTTTCTTGTTTTTTGTTTTAATTAAGTAAACTCTAAACCCAGTGTGGGGCTCCAGCTTATGATCTGGATCAACAGTGCATGTTCTACTGAATAAGCCAGCCAGGTACCCCTATAATGTTGTTCTTAGATTCTAAAAATATTTGCTGTGCTCAAGCAACAGGCTCAAGTACAAATAATAACTTACTTCTACAGTGTCATACAAAAAAACCCCATGTGTTCAATGATACTTACCCAGTTCAATTTCCTTTTCTATTTCCAACTTAGGCATTGGTCTATCTTCTATAAAAAACTCTGCAGAGGCCCTCAGCTCCATTACAGATTTCAGTAGTTGTTTGCGATACTGGGGACACCAGGGTGACTGAGTAGGGTTGTCTGGGGGAAAAAAAAGTTGAAAACAAACAAACCAAAAACCCCATCACCCCCAAAACCTAAAATGGGTGTTATAAACAGAGGAGAGGAAAAAACACCAGATTGTACAATCAACATGGCTAACCTAACAAAATTCATCTACCTCAGATTTTTATGGTGTTCAATTAATACTGATTCATTCCAGAAACTGTACAATTTATAGGAACTTTTTTTCTACAGAAAAAAAAAACCACATAGTTCAGTTTGCTGAGATAAGTAAGTGTTCAGTAAACACAGGTATGGAGGTTTGCTTACAAGTGGTATGAAGCTACCTGCAGTCTCATTAGTAAGCTCCAGTTTCTCAGAAATCTGAAGACATTTGATGGAGGAGGAACTTGTAATTGAGGCAGAAGATCCAGAGAACCCAGAGGAGTGTGTGGCTTCACGGCTGTCTTCGATAATTGGGCTGAAAGAAACACAAATGAGTCAGTTCTCATAGGGATAATAGATACCACTTTATCTGTGTTATTTTATTTAATATTCATTAGTCTAATTTTCAAAGTCCATTATTTTCCTGAAACAGATATAGATTTATAATCAGAATTTAGGTGACTTTATCTATCCTGGTTGACAGTCAATGCTGAGCATTAGATTTCCTAAATTTATGCTTTACTTACCTAATCAATAGCAAATGCCTAATCTAAATCTATTCTATACTACTGAGAAACACTGATTGAGGTACTTTTTTCTTGTTTATCCTTTCTCTAGACAGTTTATTCTTTAATAAGAAAAGATCAAGAAAGAAAAAGGGAAACCTGAATCACTCAAGATGAAAACATGCTAACAAAAATGTGATAAAGTTTATTGGACAAAAATTTTTAAAATGCAGTTTTAAAAGCACAAATTGGCATTTTAAAGAATATTCCTAAAACCAACATTTGTTTAACTTAGCCAACTTTTAAATACAAATACATCAAAAGGTTTTGTCTGTGGCTCTCTACACCATTTCTTCATACCATTTATTCATTTCCACCTCCCCATAAAAAGATTCTCCTTTTTGAAAAAAGATTTTATTTATTTATTTATTTATATTTATTTATTTTAGAGAGAGAGAGCGAGGGAGAGACAGAGGCAGAGGCAGAATCTCAGGCGGACTCCATGCTAAACACAGAGCCTGATCCAGGGCTTGATCTCATGATCCTGAGATCATAACCTGAGCCAAAATCAAGAGTCGGCTACTTAACCAACTGAGCCACCCAGGCGCCCCTAAAAGATACTTTAAAAAAGTATACTCTGAGTGCCTCAGGTGGCTCAGTCGGTGACGCACCTTCCTTTAGCTCAGGTCATGATTCCAGGATCACTAGATCGAGTAGCACATAGGGCTCCATGCTCAGTGGGGAGTCTACTTTTCCCTCTGCCCCAACCCCCATCATGATCTCTCTCTTTCTCTCTCTCTCTCAAATAAATAAAATCTAAAAAGAAAAAAAAAGTACACTTCTAGCCTATCTGAAATTAGTATCAAGCTATTCTACCATTATTTAAAACAATATTAAAGGAAAAACAAAATGCCTCCTATCTCCCCATGGCAGAGTTTACCAAGTTTCCTCAAAGACACCAGAATCCTCCTGGGGCTCTCAATCTCATAACCATCAAAATTGACTTCTTCTAACCCTCATACTCAAATCAATTACCAAATACCACTACCACTTTGTCAGGGGGAATCCCACTGTCATGTAAAGCACTTAGCATGGAACCTGGCGGGTAGTGAGAACTTGATAAATGATTGCTCCAACTGATAAGCACACACAGAATACGAGATCACTCAGACAGTCTGGCTTGTGCAACCTACAATCAATTACCTGAGCTTCTTGGTGCTGAGAGTTGGATTGTAGATGGTGCCGCAAGCAGTCTGCTGGTCCTCAGAGATCTTCACATCTAGATCCTCCTCCTGCAGCAGTCTCTCGGGATCAGAAGGGAGATCCTTCAAGGACACTATCTCATGAAAAGGAGTGGATACAAAACGTGCTGCTCTGGCGAAGTCACAGGTATCTTCTGGATTAGGACATAGAGTTACATTCCTGAAACCTGTGATAATAGCATCCTCACTCAAGGGTTCAAGTCCTGTAAATTCATCCTGAAAAAAGATTCGTGAAGTTTAGCTGAAATATTTCAGTGAGCATCTAGAGGACCTACCTTTTTTATTCAGAGAGACAAACATTAGATAAGTGATTTTTGATGTAAGGTATAGAAGTAGAGTATAAGAATTTCTAGAAAAGATAATTTTAAAAAGCACATCATAACGTTTGAGGGAAAAAGTTTTACATCATGAAAATAGCAAACTAAGTATTATCAAAAAGTATACTGTGAGGAATCGCCATACAAAGGAAAAATACTGGATAATTTTTTTCCCAACCAATTTCACCTAAGAACTAGAGGAGTAATTCTATTTTTCTTCTGGCTTTGACCTAGAAAATGTTCTAATAATCTGCTATCCTCCTAGCTTTTAAGTCTTCTTCTATGCCAAATGTTGAATTTTTATTTTATTTCTTAAAGATAATTCACAGTCATTGTAGAAAAGATGGAGTATAAAGTATTAAAAAATGGAAAATTTTAAAAAATATTCCTTTGTCTTTCAAAGATTGATTTACTTATTTAAGGGAGAGTACATGTGCAAGCAGAGGGGAGGGGCAAAGGGAGAGAGAGAATCTCAAGCAAAGTGCTAGCTGAACGTGGCACCTGACACAGGGCTCAATTCCAGGACCTCGAGATCATGGCCTCAGCTGAAACCAAGAGTCAGACACAACCAAATGAGCCACTCAAGTGCCTTCTTTTGTCTTTCAAAGTAATATATGTATATGGTTTAAAAAGTCAACTAGTTGAGAAGGATATATAGTGAAAAAGTCTCCCTCTTGCACTTGACCCTCATCTCCACTTCAACTACTATTCCCCAGAGGGAACAGTTATTTTAACACCTGGTAGGTTACACGCATATACTTAAGAAAGGGTTTCAGGGCTATCTGGCTGGCTCAGTTGGTAGAGCAGGTGACTCTATCTCTTGGGCTCGTGAGTTCAAGGTCCATGCTGGATGTGGATCCTCTTAAAAAACAGTAATAGTATTAATATAAATAAATAAGGGGGTTTATAACAAGTGAAATAGTATCTTTTGGCTATTATAAATAATCTTGCCATGAACATTCACGTACAATTTTTTAAAATGTAAACATGTTTTTATTGTCTTGGAAATATACCTAGGAGAGAACTGCTAGGTCATACATATGGTAACTCTATGTTTAACATTTTGAGGAACTACCAACCTGTTTTCCAAAGTGGCTGCACCATTTTATAATCCTACCAGCACTGTATGAGGGTTCTAATTTCTCCACATCCTCACCAACACTTGTTATTTTCTGTCTTTGATTATAGTCATCACAGTACATGTGAAGTACTATCTCACTGTGGTTTTGGTCTACATTCTCTAATGACTAAAGACGTTAAGCATCTTTTCATGTGCTTAAATTTGAAGCCTATTATTTTAATTTTAACCCTAAATCTGTAAGAACTGCATGAAACAATTCACAAGTCTGCTTATATTAACTTAGGAATACTGTTCCTTACACAAATATCTGGAGACACATCCTCATTTGAGTTGATGCTTTCTGAAGTTTTGAGAACTGCAAGGGGTCTTCGTTGGGCTAATATCCGTGGGGGAGCTGCAGGATGACTGCAAAAAAAACACTTAATTTATTTTTCTGTTCATATAGATAATAGTAGCCCTTAATGCATCCTTATTTATAATAATAGAAGACTTTAAAGTATCAAAACAAAACAAAAAACTTCAAACCTGGTGTTTTCTTTTTCTGAAAGAAGAAACTCATCAAAAATGGAGAAAGGTAAACTGGGACCTATAGAAAAAGAGAACAGATTTATGCTCTTAAGAGTAAATGCCTATTCTTCAAGACATCTAGGTCAATTAATATTTTGTGCTATTTGGAAGCAGAAAGGTAATCTGTTCTTTAAAATGAATAATTTTGGGGGCACCTGGGTGGCTCAGTGGGTTATAGCCTCTGCCTTTGGCTCGGGTCATGATCCCAGGGTCCTGGGATTGAGCCCCGCATCGGGCTCTCTGCTCCGCAGGGAGCCTACTTCCTCCTCTCTCTCTGCCAGCCTCTCTGCCTACTCGTGATCTCTGTCTGTCAAGTAAATAAAAAAAAAGAAAAAAAAAAGTGAATAATATCAGGAGCACCTGGGTGGCTCAGTGGGTTAAGGCCTCTGCCTTCAGCTCGGGTCATGGTCCCAGAGTCCTGAGATCAGGACAGCCCTGAGTCGGGCTCCCTGCTCAGAGGTGAGTCTGCTTCCCCTTCTCTCTCTCTGCCTGCCTCTCTGCCTACCTGTGATCTCTGTCTGTCAAATAAATAAATAAAATCTTTAAAATAAATAAATAAATGAATGAAATGAGTAATTTAAAACATATAAAAGTAGAGATCATTTAATAACAGTTACCTAAACATGAATGACTGTGTCTCATCTTTATTCCCCACCACTGCTACTACTTTCCAAACCCAACTCAGTTCTGAATTATTTTAAAGCAAATCTAAGACATCATATCATTTGTTAATATTTCAGTATGTATTTCTAAAAGAGAGGCTCGTTCAAAAAAGCATAATCTCAAAACATAATCATACCTATAAGATTAGTAATTTCTGAGTATCATATATCCAATCAGAAGATTCGCTTTTTACCAAAATTATTTAGAAAGTCTGAATTGAGAATGCAGATTCATATATTGTGACTGGTTGAAACGTCTCCTAAATCACTTTGATTCTTTAGGGTTTGTTGTTGTTTTAGTAATTTTCTGTTGAAGAAACTGGGTTGTTTGCCCAATAAGCCTGGATTTTTTTTTGCCAATTACATCTTCCTGTGTTGCTTAACATGTTCCTCCAGGCTTTGTATTTCCTATAAATTGGTGGTTAGAGTTGGGGTTTTAATCATATCCTATATATTTTTTAAACTACTAACAGGTAGATAGTTATGTTTTACCACGTTTAATGTATTTTCAAATGAAAAGAGAATAAATTTGGGGCGCCTGGGTGGTTCAGTCGGCTAAGTGTCTGCCTTTAGCTCAGTTCATGATCTTAGATTCCTGGGACTGAGTCCTGCACCAGGCGCCCTGCTCCATGCACAGTCAGCTTCTCCCTCTCCCTCTGCCTGCCGCTCCCCCTGCTTGTGCTTACTCACTCTTTTTCTCTCTCTGTCAAATAAATAAATAAAATCTTTTTAAAAAGATAATAAATTTGAATATAATTTTTTAAAAAATAATTTTTATTTATTTATTTGAGAGAGAGAGGGCACAAGCAGGAGGAGAGGCAGAGGGAAAAGGAGGATCCCCGATGAGCAGGGAGCCCGATGCAGTCTTTGATCCCAGAAGCCTGGGATCATAACCTGAGCCAAAGGCAACACTTAGGCGCTTGTCCACCCAGGTACCCCTAAATTGCTTCAGTTTTAGATATTTCTTTTTCTTTCTTCTGAAAAACCACTTTCTTGGCTGCTAAATACTACTGATAGGTTTAGCTGAGTGTACACTGATAAGGTGGAAGATGATATTCAGTAGTTAATATAAATTTAAATTTACATTTAAACTAAACATTTCAAAGCACCAAGGAATCTTATAAAAACAAAAATACTCTTAAATGTCTTCCCTATCTCAAATTACATGCTTATAACTGAATTCCATAACTCAAAGATATGATACTACCTTAGTTCCCCTCTGCCTTCTTACAACTCCCTTTACCATAATTAAGAAAAATATTTACCACATATTACATAATGTGTTTGTTATTGGTAAGTTTTTCATGACATTTTCAAATGCAACTCACCTTTAGAATGAGGTTCTTGCCAAATGTTTTCTTCAGGTGAAGTCTCTCTGTAAAGAAATTTGTTTTAAGACATGTCCTAAGTACCCACAAAAAGAATTACTTAATTCTTATAAATCCAAGAGGCTTTTTTATTTAATACAATCTTCTTCTCTATAAGATAAAAAAAAATTCTAATACTGTCAATCTAAATTCTTTAAGAAGATAAAACCTTCCTTCGATCATTAAAATTGCTTTATAGAAGTATATTTGATAATAGATGTTGTAATATTAACAGTATAAGCAGATAACAAAATGGTAAACTCTCATTTTTATCAAATAAAACAAAAAACAGAACACATAGGAATATACTTATGTTAATAGCAATAATCTCTTGGTGGTAGAAATGGGTGGTTTTAAAATATATTTGAGAGGTGCCTGGGTGGCTCAGTCAGTTAAGTGTCCAACTCTTAATCTCAGCGATGATCTTAATCTCAGAGTCATGAGTTCAAGTCAAGCCACATGCTGGGATCCATGGAGCCCACTTTAAAAAATGTGTTTTTAATTTGAGGGGCGCCTGGGTGGCTCAGTGAGTTGGGCCTCGCTTTTGGCTCAGGTTGTGATCTCGGGGTCCTGGGATTGAGCCCCGCGTCACAAGTAGGCAGAGAGGAAGGCAGAGAGAGGGGGGGAAGCAGGCTCTCCACTGAGCAGAAAGCCCAATGCGGGGCTCGATCCCAGCACCCTGGGATTATGACCTGAGCTGAAGGCAGAGGCTTTAACCCACTGAGCCACCCAGGCACCCCAAACATGTATTTTTTTTTAACCAAAAAAAAAAGTCAGTACCCTTTCTTCCCTCATCATTACTAGAACTTATGCTGTGACAGAGATTTGCAGATATTATGTCTTGATATTATAAAAGACCAAGTCATTAGAGTAAAAGGTTGGTTCTAAGTGCCCTCCTATAAGCATCATCCCTTTCACCAAATGTGGTCTTACCTGGCACAAGAGTTTATTGGACAAACAGAACTGGATAGAGCCATTCCTGGTACTTCCTGAGACCCTGAAGCAATTTGCAGTTCAGCTGTCTCCTTTGTAGGCATCTTCTCTTCATGCTATTTGCATTAAATAAACAAAATGAATGTGTCCCTCTATCTAAAAAATCCTACCTATTTTCAAGCTTTAGTTCCAGAATTAGGTTTACCATACTCTTTGCGTAGATAACCACTAACCATATAAAATATCTCTGCTATAAAAGTTCTTTCTAATAATTTACATTCCTAGTATAAGCTGTTTCTGTTGTACTCAACTGAGCAGTGCCAAGCATATACCAAATTTCTTTGGGTGACATGTAACATGACTAGAATAAAAAGAAGTCAATAGTCAATAAATTGCATTGCTTTTAGTGGCTCAAGTTCCATTTGAGGTCACCTGTTATATTACTTTCCTGCTGGACTTTGTTGCTACTAATAGCTATGAAACTACCAGAAACTCTGAATGGGGGTTAAAAGGATTTTTATCTTCTATGCTTTGATATTGTTTAAATTTGTTTCAATAAGCATAGTTTTCTACATTAAAAAAAAGAGAAATGGGGACATATGGGTGGCACAGTTAAGCGTGTGACTCTTGATTTCACCTCAGGTCATGAACTCAGGGTGTGAGATAGAGAGAGCCCTGCACAGGGCTCGGCGCTAAGTGAGGAATCTGCCTTCCCTTTCTCTCACCCTCTGTCCCTCTCTCTGCTTGCATGTTTTCTCTCTAAAATACACAAATAAATCTTTAAAAAAAAAAAAAAATGAGAAAGAGAGAGAGAAATGACCTGATCACCCGTTCTTTCTTGCTGAGAAATTTGAATTTCTTTTAGCTTCTTCTCCATCTCTTCAATCTGTTTCTGCATTTCTGCTCTCTTCTCGGCACTGGTCAGTAGCTCAGCTAGAAACAGTAAGGTTGGCTGATGCATTAGTCCTCATAGCAATTTATTCTGTCAAAAAATGTCTTTGGAGCTCATGGCCTTAACATGCATGCTAATATTACAGATTGAGATTAATATAAATGGACCAAAGTCCTCTACTTGAGGTCTAGGTCTCTATTCTTTCATTTATTTAATCAATAAGAATCAGAATATCTATGATGTACCAAGCACAATTCAGAGCATTTACTTGTCACTGGTACATAACACAAAGTCCTTGGCCATGTGACACTAATATTCAGTTTAGGGGAGACATGCAGACACACAAATTAATAAGGAAATCAGTGTTAAAAATAAAATAGGTGATAAAAGAATGTGTGACTGAGTAGGAGAATGGAGGTCAGGAGCTACTTAAGATGGGTAAGTCGGGAAGATCATTTTAAGAGAACGACATTCATAAAGTTGTAACCTGAATGACAAGGAGCCAGTCATATAAATATCTGGGGAAAGATTCTAGGCCAAAGCTGGCACAAAGGCCCAAATGCAGGAACAAGATCACTATGTTCAAAAGTGAGTTCCAGAGAAAGCCAGTATGACTGTAGCAAAGTAAGAAGAGAAAAGTAAAAGATGAGATTGGAGAGGTAGGCAGGAGCCATGTTATGTAGCTATATATTATATTATATATATATAATATTATATATAATATATAATATTATGTGGCTAATACCATGTGTGGGTAGAGTTTGTACTGCATGGTAAGACAATGAGAAAACATTGAAGAATTTTAAGTAATGACAGGACCTGGACTTTTTATAAAAATCATCTTCTATGAGCAAAATGGTCTACAGTAAGGTCAGACTAAAGGCAGAAAGTCTAGCTGCAATAGTCTAACTAAAAGATGGCGGTTTAGGGAGTGCCTGGCCAGCTCAGTGGGTTAAAGCCTCTGCCTTCGGCTCAGGTCATGATCTCAGGGTCCTGGGATCAAGCCCCGCATTGGGCTCTGCTCGGCGGTGAGCCTCCTTCCTCCTCTCTCTCTCTCTGCCTGCCTCTCTGACTACTTGTAATCTCTATCAAATAAATAAATAAAATATTTTAAAAAAATGATGGAGGTTTGGATTAATAATGAGAACAGTATAAATGAAAGATTTGGGAAATTTTTTGGTGGTGTGGTTGATAGGCTTATTCATTAGATATGGGGGAATGGTACAGAAAGAGGGATCAGAGATGAATTCTGGCTTTTTTTGGTTTGAATCAACTGGGTGCATATTGTTCCCTTTTACTGAAATGGGGAAGCCTGTGGTATGTGCATGTGTTGGGGTGTAGTTTTTGGCAGAAATCAATAATTCTATTCTGGCTACGTTGAGTTTAAAAATGTCTATTGGAGGGTGAGGGGAATGGGTTAGCCTGGTAATGGGTATTAAGGAGGGCACGGATTGCATGGAGCACTGGTGTTATATGCAAACAATGAGTCATGGAACACTATATCAAAAACAAATGATGTACTGTATGGTGATTAACAACATAAAAAAATTAAAAAACAATTTTTAAAAACATCTGTTGGAATAGCCAATAGATACAGGTAACTAAATAGAAGTTTCGAGTTCAGGTGAAATGTCAGGGATAGAGATATAAATTCAAGAATCCCCATCTTGTAAACAGTATTTAATCTATTATCTAGTGATAGTTGTTGAAAGAAAAGATAATTGGAATATTCCAAGACTCTGTTCTGGGTTTTAGGAAGATGTCTTTGATAAGAATAGCAGTGAAGGAAACTGAGAGGGAATGCACAAAAAGGAAAAGCCAACAGAAGCATTTCATAAACAAGTATCTCCTCAACTGTGTCAAGTGAAGCCAAGATGGAAAAAAGATCATGACTGAAATATGGCCACTGGATTTGGCAAAAAGGAGGTTTCTGGTGACCATGATCAGAGCTGCTTCACTGGACTAGAGGGAATGCTTGTGAAAATAATGGGCAGGGACAAAGATTACAATTCCCAAGAAATTTTGCTGTGAACTAGAAAAATACACATACCTTCCCTTTGCTCTTTTAATTTCTTCCGGAAAACTTCAGCCCGGATCTCTTCAAAGGAGAACTCCCCCACCCCTGCATAAATCTTCTCCTTACAATACATCATCTTCTCCTTCTTCTCCTGAGACTCTTGCTGATGGCTTTGGACTCTTTGCAGGGGATCTCCTTCTTCCTTTCCAGGCTTTCTTGTGCTTAGAATATGGTTTATACTAGGTTCAATTTTACATGGTGTCCTAAAGAAACAAAATAATTATTATTCACTATACAGGTCAAATGAGTTATTTCTTACATGTTTTGAAAGAACACAGGGACAATGTCAGTAGTAAGACTATGTATAATTGATTTCAAAAAAAAATTAAAAAGATGGAAAAAAGAGGCTAAAAAATAATTTATGTGGATTATCAACAATTATGTTCTGAGTATTACTCTGTTATGATGAGGAATGAAATTAGCCATAAGCTAGGGTCATCAAATAGCTTATATTCCTTATAGGTAAAACAGATCTGAATATCATATCTTAATCAAACCCAGTGTATGAAAAAAAATTAACCTACTCAATATAGCCCATTTGCTACTGTTTATTGCCAAAAACAATTAGAGTTAGGAATACAACATTCAGGAATGTGAAGTTCAAGGTTCTCAGCTGAAGGGGAAGAATGAAAGTGATAACACAGGTTTGAAAAGAATAAGCATAAAATACTTCAACCAAAATAGGGCAGATATTCTCAATCCTGGCAATGGACAAAATTACTTATATACCTTTTCTTTTCTTTTTTCTTTTTTCTTTTTTTTTATTTTTTTATTTATTTATTTTTTTTTTATTTGACAGAGAGAGAGAGGGATGACAAGTAGGCAGAGAGGCAGGCAGAGAGACAGAGGGGAAAGCAGGCTCCCTGCTTCCGAGCAGAGAGCCTGATGCGGGACTCGATCCCAGGACCCTGAGATCATGACCTGATCTGAAGGCAGAGGCTTAACCCACTGAGCCACTCAGGCGTCCCTCTTTTTTCTTTTTTTTTAAAAGATTTTATTTATTTATTTGACAGAGAGAAATCACAAGCAGGCAGAGAGGCAGGCAGAGAGAGAGAGAAGGAAGCAGGCTCCCGGCTGAGCAGAGAGCCTGATGCGGGGCTCGATCCCAGGACCCTGGGATCATGACCTGAGCCGAAGGCAGCGGCTTAACCCACTGAGCCACCCAGGCGCCCCTACCTTTTATTTTCTTATGTGCCTTTTCACAGCTAAAGATATCTGGTCCCAGGTCACCTGGTTAAGTCAGTTAAGCATCTGACTCTTGATTTCAGCTCATGTCATGATCTCAGGTCCTGAAACGGAGCTCCACATCGGGCTCCACACTCAGTGCAGAGTTGGCTTCAGATTCTCTCTCTCTCCCTCTGCCTCTGCTCACACCCCCTCTAAATAAACAAATACAATCTACACAAACAAACAAACAAAAAGCCCAGACATCTGGTCCCTACCCCAGATCTACTAAATCAGAACTTTTAATGGTAGGGACCAAACATCTACATACCTAAAAGCCTTCCTCAACTTGTTCAACCTAATAAAGGATATCTACAAAAAACACACACAAACATCATATTTAATGATGAAAGACTGAATGCTTTTCTTCTAAGATCAGGAACAAGATAAGAATGTCCTTTTTTTTATTTTTAAGATTTTATTTATTTGACAGACAGGATCACAAGAAGGCAGAGAGGCAGGCAGAGAGAGAGAAGGAAGCGGGCTCCCTGCTGAGGGGAGCCCGATGTGGGACTGAGGCTTCATCTCAGGACTCCTGGGATCATGACCCAAGCCGAAGGCAGAGGCTTTAACCCACTGTGCCACCCTTGCCACTTCTACTCAAAACTGTACTTGAATTTCTAGCCAGGACAATCAGGAAAAAAAAAGAAATAAAGCATAACTAAAAAAAGAAACACAACATCCAGGTGGGAAAAGAAGTAAAATGATCTCTACTTGTAGATGACATGATCTTATATACAGAAAATCCTAAAAATCTATAAAAATGACAAGGGCAAATAATGAGTTCACCAAAAAAGAAGGATATAAAACCAATATATGAAAAGCAATTGTGCTTTATACACTTGTAATGAATGGAAAAGAAATTGAGAAAACATTTCTATTGGCAGCAGCACCAAAAAGAGTGAAGTACTTCAGAATAAATTTTTAAAAGTGTGAATAGACAAACACCAAAGAAGATATACAGAAGGCAAATGAGCATATAAAAGATATTTAATATCACATGTTATCAAGAAATTACAAATTAAAATAATGAGATACCACCATACATCTTTAAGATCTAAAATATTGACAACACCAAGTGTTGACAAGGATGTGGAGGTATGAATGAATGAAAAATGGTATAGCCACTTTGGAAGAGAGTTTGGCACTTTCTCACAAAACTGAATCTTCTGATATAATCCAGCTATATGAGTTGAAAACTTATGTCCACATAAAACCCTGCACACAAGGGTTTAGAGCAACTTTGTTCATAATTGCTAAAATTGGAAGCAATTAAGATGTCCTCCTATAAATGGATGATCATCCACACAATGGAATATCATTCAGTGTAAAAATAAATGAGCTATTAAGCCACAAAAAAGATATGAAAAAAGCTTAAGTGCATATTACTGAGAAAAGCCAGTCTGAAAAGCTTACACACTGTTTATTTCCAACTCTAGGACTTCTGGAAAATGTAGAAATAAAAAGACATAAAAGGATCAGTGGTTGCCAGGGACTTGAGGAAAGGATAATGAACAGGTGGAATTAAGTTTTAAGGCACTGAAACTATTTATGTGACAAAGTAATGATGGACACCTGAAAAACCCATAGAACTGTAAAACACATTGGAATGAACCCGAATGTAAACTATGAACATTGGTTAATAATGTATCAGTACTGGTGCATCAATTACAACAAAAGAACCACTGGTGGCAAGATGTTAATAGGGAGAACTGTGTAAAGGGTGGGGGAGGAGGAAGTATATGGGAACACTCTGTACTTTCTGTACACTTTTTCTATAAACTTAAAATAACTCAAAAAAACAACATCTACTTGTTTTTTTAAAAAAGTGCACAACTTATATTCTAAAAACTATGATAAACTGTTGGAAGAAATTAAAGATATAAATTAAAGATACTCCATGTCCATGTATCAAAAGATTTAGTATTATTAAGATGGCAATATTTATTAAATTGAACACCAAATTTAGAGCACAATCTGTAACATAATCCCAGCTGGTTATTTTGCACAAATTACCAAAATGATCCTAAAATTCAGATGGAATTGCAAAGGGCCAGAATGGTCAAAACAGTCTAAATGGAAGAACTAAGTTGGGAGAGTTGGGAGACTCAAATTTCTAGATTTCAAAAGTTACAACAAATCTACATTAATCAAGGATATGGCATAAGGATACACAAGTAGATCAATGCGATAGAAAAGTCTCAAGAATATATTATGGTCAGTTGATTTTCAACAGGAGTACGAAGACCATTTGTGACAGTTAAGCATCTGGGTGTCTCAGAGAGTTAAGCATCTGACTCTTGACTTCAGCTTGGGTCATGCTGGGTTGTCAGATTGAGCTCTCCATCAGGCTCTGTGCTGGGTATGGAGCCTGTTTGAGATTCTCTCTCTCTACCTCTGTCCCTCCTGAACCCCTCTCTGGAAAAAAAAAAAGAAATGAAAAGAAGAGTACCAAGACCATCTAATGAGGAAAGAAGTTTTTTCAAACAACAACTGTATATCCACATGCAGAAGAATGAAGTAGGACTCCTTCCTTATATCAGACACAAACATTAGCTAAGAATGGATTACAGACCTAAATGTAAGAGCTACATAACTATAGAACTTTCAGAAGAAAACACAGGAGTAAATCTTCATGATCTTGAGCTAGGCAACACCAAATATACAAGAAAAAAAAAGAAAAGAATAAATTGCACTTCATCAAAAATAATTTTTTTAAAAGATTTTATTTATTTGGGGCGCCTGGGTGGCTCAGTGGGTTAAAGCCTCTGCCTTCAGCTCGGGTCATGGTCCCAGGATCCTGGGATCGAGCCCCGCATCGGGCTCTCTGCTCGGCAGGGAGCCTGCTTCCTCCTCTCTCTCTCTGCCTGCCTCTCTGCCTACTTGTGATCTCTGTCTGTCAAATGAATAAATAAATCTTTAAAAAAAAAAAAAAAGATTTTATTTATTTATTTGAGAGTTACAGAGCGAGAGAGGGAACACAAGCAAGGGGAGTGGGGGACGGGGAAGCAGGCTTCCTGCTGAGCAGGGAGCCCAAGGTGGGGCTCGATCCCAGGACCCTGGGATTATGACCCGAGCCGAAGGCAGACACTTAATGACTGAGACACCCAGGCGCCCCTTCATCAAAATTTTTAAACCTTTTGGGCTTCAAAAGGTAACACCTTTTGAAACTGAAAAGAAAAACAAAGAAAGTGAAAAGACACCTGATAGAATGGGAAACAATATTTGTAAATGATATATCTGATAAGACTTGTACTCAGAATATATAAATCCTTACAACTCAAAAATAAAGACAGGGGCACCTGGGTGGCTCAGTGGGTTGGGTGACAAACTCTTGATTTCAGCTCAGGGTGTGATCTCAGGGTCATGGGATCAAGCCCTGCCTTAGGCTAAGACATCAGTGGGGAGTCCGCTTGGGATTTTCTCACTCTCCCTCTGCCCCACCCCCCACTCACACTCATGCTCTCTCTCAAATAAATAAATAAAATCTATTAAAAAAATAAAAAGAGGGGCTCCTGGGTGGCTCAGTGGGTTAAAGCCTCTGCCTTCGGCTTAAGTCATGATCCCAGGGTCCTGGGATGGAGCCCTGCATCGGGCTCTCTGCTCAGCAGAGAGCCTGATTCCCCTGCTCTCTCTCTGCCTGCCTCTCTGTCTATTTGTGATCTCTGTCTGCCAAATAAATAAATAAAATCTTTAAAACAAAACAAAACAAATAAAATTAAATTAAATAAAAATAAAAAATAAATAAAAAGACAAATAATCCAATTGAAAAATAGGCAAAGGATTTGAAAAGGCATTTCTTCAAAGAAATACAAATGGCCAATAAGCCCATGAAAAGATGTTCAACATCATTAATCATTAGAAAAAAGCAAATCAAAACCACAATGAGATACCACTTCACACCCACTAGGATGGCAATAACAAAAAAAAACAAAAAACAAAACAAAACAAAAAAACAAAAAATAGCAAGTGTTGGTGAGCATGTGGGGAAACTGGAGCCCTTATTCATTATGGCAATTTGGAAACAAATTGTTTTCCTCTTTGGAAAACAATTGGAGAGTTCCTGAAAATGTTAAATATGGAGTTACTATATGACTCTGCAATTCCCTTCCGAGGTATATACTCATAGAATACAAAAACATATGTCCACAAAAAAACCCATATACACAAATGTTCACAGAAGCATTATTCATAATTAGCCAAAAAGTTAAAAACAACCCAAACGTCCAAATGGTAGCTGCTCTAGACAAGTTCAGGGACTTGCAAACAATCTGGTTTGACTATATGTTGGGGAGGAAACTGGAGATGTTAGCAGAGGCCACATCAAGAACAGTCTCATAATTAATCTTAAGGAGTTCTGGTTTCATCACAAAGGTTATGGGGACCTAGCGAGGATTCTGATCAGGAAAATGAATCAATCAGATTTGCAATGCAAACCTGTGACAGCATAAAGAATGAATGGGATGAGTCACAGTAGAAGTAGAAAGATTAGGTAGGTTGTAGTAATCCCAGCAAAGAATGATGGAGACACAGACACCATAAAGAAGACTGTTAAATCTATATAGGAATTAGAAATATATTGGTAATGGTTATTGCTTAACAAGATCGAAAGCAGCAACAAATTAGGGGGAAATATTTGCAACTCCTATTAAAGATTTTCGCTAATTATTTTAATCTATGAAGAGACCCTGGAACACATCATTAAGAAAACACAAACTAAAGAAAAGTGTTGCAGATAGGTCAAATAAGACAGCCATGAAGAAGAGTTCAAATAAAAATAAAGTTCAACATTTTCTATACTATATTTATTTTGCCATAATTGTACTTACAGGTGATCTGAAACATTAGAAAAATTAAATATCCACAAATGTGTGCTAGCAATTTCTTCAGGTAATCTTTTTTAAAGGCTCATGGGATTTTTTTTCTTTTGTTCTTTTTTTAAAAGATTTATTCATCTGCTTGAGAGAGCGAGTGAGCACAGTGGGAGAGTCTCAAGCAGACTCTGTACTCAGATGATCCCATGACCCTGAGATCATAACCTGAGCCAAACCCAAGAGTCAGACACCTAATTGACTGTACCGCCCAGGTGCCCCTCATAGAAATTTCCTAATAATATCCTCCCCTGTGTTGAGCTCTTATTAGGCAGAAATTTTTGTTATGAATCTTATCTATTTTTGTCTTCCTACCGTACCTAGCATGTAGGGATGATGGGTTACAGATAAGTTATGAGAAAACTCTTGCACTGAGAACTGGGACACAGAATCTGAACCTAGTATTATAAGCTCTGCAGTGTGTATTAGACTAGATCTCACACTGCCTAATGATTTAAGTATCACCTATCATTCTTTTTCCTATAACAGAAATACTAAGGGTTAGGAAGAAAAAGAAAAAGATATTCAGAAGGAAAGAGCAGGGTAAGAGGAAAAACTATCATAATCTCTAATTACTGTCAAAACAAAAATAGAACATCTCACTTAAATCAAAGGGATTATCTTTGACTATAGCAATCTAAATTTAACCTATAAAGTTTATTTCTTAAAAAGAATTTACCAAATGGTCTTTTAGTCCTAATATACTCTAAAGAATAAAGACATTAAAACACACACACACACACACACTCTCTTTGTTACTTTCATCACTGTAAAGAAGGAAATGCCTTTGGGAACCAGAATAAAGGGGCCCCTGCTCACTCTTAATAATTACCCCCTCAAAACATCAGGAAATTAAACTCACATAACTGGCTGTTGTGCAGTTTCTTCAACATATGGAGTAAAACTGGGAAGCAGAGGGGGTACAGTGGTCACAGAAGCTGTACCACCACGAGGCTGGCGATGAAGAAGAAAATGATAATTACCATTCTGACAAAGTATATGCAGACCATGCCTAATCATTCAGGAGGAATTAAAAGAGACACTAAAAATACTCCTCTACACTAAATCTGAAGTCTTTGTTATGTTGGCAAGTACACTGGCTATAATAGTCCTTACCCTGTATTCCAAAGGTCTGCCTGTGTTCCATGGGCCGGGCTGCAGCTCATTTTCTTTGGCCCTGGACACAGGGGGTGCTATCCATGGCTGAACTGTAGGCTTAGACAACTCTGTTCTAGAAGCCTCATCAGCATTTTCATCAAAAATAGTAATTCTGGAATTACTTTGCCTCTGTTGAGGAACTGGATTTTGGAGTCCTCTGTTCTGGTTTGGAGCTAGGAGAAAAATATTAAAACTTCATGTAAAATCTTTAATTATCAACTGCGGTGCTAGTAAGGTATACCTAATTCTTCCTAAAGCCAAGGAGATTACCCCTACTACCATAGAAACAAAGTTTTTCTTTTTTTAAGATTTTATTTATTTATTTATTTGACAGATAGAGATCACAAGTACGCAGAGAGGCAGGCAGAGAGGGAGTGGGGAGAAGCAGGCTCCCTGCTGAGCAGAGGGGCTCTACCCTAGGAACCTGAGATCACGACCTGAGCTGAAGGCAGAGGTTCAACCCACTGAGCCACCCAGGCACCCAAAGAGATTTTTTAAAACAATAATTTTTTTAAAACCTTACATGAATCAAATTACTAACTTTTTAATCTATTCTGTTTGTTATACTCTCCCCCTCCTTTCTCTCACCTACAGTCTTTTATTTATAGATATGTTAAAAAAAAAAAAAAGAGGGACGCCTAGGTGGCTCAGATGGTTAAATGTCTGCATTCAGCTCAGTTCATGATCCCAAGGTCCTAGGGTAGAGCCCCACATTGGTCTCCTTGCTCAGCAGAGAGCCTGCTTTTCCCTCTGCCTGCCACTCCCCCTGCTTGTGCTTACTCTCTCTATCTCTCTATGACAAATAAATAAATAAAATCTTCGGGAAAAAAAAATTCTACATCTTCCTTCAATCATCATTCTAATGTTGTCTAGTTTTCTCAGAGACTACCCTAACCTAAATCTTCATTTGTCAACTTAAAATTTTCTCTCAATGGATATCAGCTGAAATGTGCTGAATTTAAAGAAGATAAATTAGCCGAACAACTCAAACTCAGAAACTCTCGATGCTCCCTATATATTAGGTTTTTCTTAATTAAGACACAAAATTGCTGACATGTTTTGCTTTTACTGCATACTGTAATCTCAGCTCTCTGAAGACTTCCTTCTTTTTGCTACCTAGTATTCAGAAAACTAGGACAGTGTCCACATATATATTTATACATTATCTCTTTACATAATTTGCCTACCGCCCGCGACTAAGAGTTTCCCATAATAACACTTAACAAACTTACCCTTAAGAGCACCTCCTACACGGCTGATTGGAGCTCTTGCTGTCCTTTTCCCTTTGCTCTTTAGTTCTGCCAGTGTGCTTCGTTGTGGTACAGAAGATCCAAAATCTTCCTCCTCCTCTTCTTTCTCAAGGGCCAACACAGTTTGCCGAGACACTCGAGCTTGGAATTGTCTAAGAGAATGGATAATTAACTTTTGGAGGAGATGAAGACTACTCATTGGAATAAAAATTTCTGATTTATTAAAACAAGGGAGAAGAAATATAGACAAATAGCCCAAAGAAAGTGTTTATTCTCTCAGGAATAAACAAAGCTACCTTGAATTCAGAGAAAGTTTGGAATAGGATGATTTAATTCCCCTTTAATGTCCAAAGCTCAACCAATTGGCATACTCTGAAGAGCACCATTAGGCTGATCTCAGGATCAGACTGGGGTGACTAAGGTTAAAGAATGTATTAAGGTCAGAGTTCCCACCAACTTTTTAAACTTACAAAATAAGTTGGAAGAGTAAATGAGCATCCATATACTCTTCACCTAGATTCAGCAACTGTTAATGTCTTGCCACATCTATTCTATCACCGCCTGTCTCTTGTTCTCTTTAGGCACATTGCTCACCCCCATATCATTTTTTCCCAACCCATCTGAAATGAAGTTGTATTCCACATGTCATTTTACTTTAGCAAAGCTCGCAGAAGTTTGAAGATTAAATTTTCTATGCTGCTGCTGAAGTTTTACATATTATCAAAAGGGTAAAAAAGCAGAATAAACTGCAAATGCTGGCCAAGAAGTAAGCCTGTGATCGCCTCTCTCTCACTGGGTAGAATTAAAAATTCTAAACAAAATACAAAAAAAGCAACTGAGGCCTCTGAAAAGTAAACAAAAGCAAGTAGACTGTAGAGAGGGGTCAAACTTGAAGAAACAACCCACACAGGGTTGTTTCCTGTTTTTTTTTTTTCTTCTTCTCTTTTCTGTTGTGGTTTTAAATTGTTGCAACAATGGTGTGGGAAGCTAAAACCTCATCTTTCTGGCCAGAGTACTGGGAAAAGGGGACTCTGAGGGCCAACCAATGTGGGAAAGATACTGGAGAGGATGAGCTGAAGCAGGGGATCTCCTAACTCTCTACATGAACGGGCACAAGCCTTGGACTCACTCCTGAGCTATGCATACAGAAGGCAGGCCCAAAGCAGCACAGAAAAGGCTTTGAGAACTGAACTATGATATAAACCATTGGCCAAGTCCTAGACTAACCACTGAGCAGCCTACACATGGGATAGACCCAAAGGTCTTGAAAATTGAACTGCCAATGGAACCACCACCCACATGAAAAAGAACTTATGATATCTGAAGGTTGGTTGCCTGCTAAGACAAAAATATCAGATTCCCCAGAGAATATTAGCCAACAGGACTCAGTCTAATAACATAGTAACGGGATAAATGTCCAGGATATAATCTAAAACGACTTGACAGAAAAAGAGCCAGGAAAATGTGATCAATTCTCAAAGAAAAAGGCTATCAACACATATCAAAATCAAGATGAGCTAGGTATTGGGAATTTCCAGACAGAAATTTAAAAGCAGCTATTATAACTACACTCCAGGAGATAAAGGTAAAAATATCTGAAATGAATAGAGAGACAGAAGTTCTCAGCAGAGACACAAAAACTATAAAAAAGAATCAAATGGAAAATTTAGACCGAAAGACACATAATCTGAAATAAAAAATTACTGGATCAGAATGGAGATGGCTAAGGAAGGAGTAAATAAACCTCAGGACAAATCAACAAAAATTAGTCACTCTGAAGAAGAGAAAAAAGAAAAGTTAAAAAAGTAAAAAAAAAAAAAAAAAAAAAAAAAAAAGCAAGGGCAGTGCCTGGGTGGCTCAGTTGGTTAAGCATCTGCCTTCAGCTCAGGTCATCCCAGGGTCTTAGGATCGAGCCCGTTTTGGGCTCCTTGCTCAGCAGGGAGATTGCTTCTCCCTCTGCTTCTGCCTGCTGCTCGCCCTGGTTGTGCTCTGACAAATAAATAAATAAAAATCTTTTTTAAAAAAAGTAAATTAAAAAAATAAAAACAAAAAGAAAACAATAAAAAAGAGCTTCAAGGATCTATGGAATAATATCAAAAAGTCTAACATGTGTAACTGAAGTCTCAGAAAAAGACATATAAGTGCAGAAATAAATAATGGCTGAAAACTTCTCAAATTTTGGGAAAGGCACACATTTACAAATTCAAAAAGCTCAGTAAACCCCAAATGGATTCAATGCAAAGGTAATCACACAGAGACACATCATAATCAAACTTCTGAATAATAATGTTAAAGAAAAAAATCTTAGAGGTGACTGGGTGGCTCAGTCGGTTAAATGTCTGCTTCATCTCAGGTCATGATTCCAGGGTTCTGGGATCCAGTCCCATGGAGGGCACTCTGCTCAGTGAGGAGTCTGCTTTTCCCTTTACCCCTCCACCCTGCTTATGCACTCTCTCTCTGTCAAATAAATAAAATCTTAAAAAAAAAATCTTAAATGCACCCAGAGAAAATCAACATATTACATATAGAGAAGGAACCATTCTCATCAGAAATCACAGAGTCCAGAAAACAGTACAACATCTTTAAAGTACTGAAAGAAAAGAACTGTTGAGGGGCACCTGGATGGCTCCGACGGTTAAGCAGCTGGCTTCAGCTCAGATCATGATCACAGGCTCCTGGGATCAAGCCTTGTGTCAGGCTCTCTGCTCATTGGGGAATCTGCTTCTCCCTCTCCCTCTGCCCCTCCCCACCACTTGTGCTCTCTCTCTCCCAAATAAATAAAATTTAATATAAAACACAACAACAACAACAAAAGAACTGTGGACCCAGAATTCTACATCCAGCAAAAATATCCTTTAGGAATGAGGATGAAATGAAGACATTCTCAGATGAAAAAAAACTAAGGGGGCACCAGGGTGGCTCAGTGGGTTAAGCCTCTGCTTTTGGCTCAGGTCATTCCTGGGATCAAGCCCCGAATCAGGCTCTCTGCTCAGCAGGGAGCCTGCTTCCCTTCCTCTCTCTCTGCCTGCCTCTCTGCCTATTTGTGATCTCTCTGTCAAATAAATAAAAATAAAAATAAAAAGAAGAAGAAGAAGAAGAAAAACTAAGGCAATTTATTAGCCATAGGCTCACTCTAAATGAATGGCTAAATGAACCTCTTCGGGCTAAAGGGAAATTATACCAGAGGAGAACTTGGGACTTAAGGAATGAAGAAAGAATAAAAATGATAAATACAAAAGACCATTTTCCTCCATAGTTCTTTAAATATGTAAGGCTGTTGAAAACAAAAATTATAACATTGTCTGGTGGGGCTTTCAACATATGTAGGTGTAGTACATATGACAAGTATACCAAAAAAGTAGGGAAGATCAAGGGACCTATATAGTTATAAAGCTTCAGTATTTTCTTACTTAAAGTGGTAAAATATCAATTCTAAGTAGACCATGAAAGGTCAGGTATGTTTATAATATACCCTAGACAACCACTAAAAAAACAGTAATGGAAAAAAAAAAGCCAATAATATAAATTAAAACAAAATATTAAAAAATATTCAGATAATCCAAAAGAAGGCAGGAAAGAGGCAAGAGAGGAACAAAATATATACAACAAGTAGAGAACAAATAAGAAAATAATAGATCTAAATCCAACACAATAATTAAAGTAAATGTTCTAAACACAACATTTAAAAAGATAATATGAGAGCTGATGAAAAAACAAGGCCCAACTATTCGCTGTGTATAAGAAACCCACTTTAAATATGAAGACATGGGATAAAAATGAAAGAAAATCCATACAAAAGCCTGCATCATGAATGTTTGCAGCAACATTATTTCATAATAGCCAAAAAAATGGACACAACCTAATTGCTCATTAATTGATGAATGGATAAACAAAATGTGGCATAGCCACTGAATGGCATATTACTGAGCAATAGAAAGGAATGAGATACTAGTATACGACAGAACTATGTTCATCAGTGAACATAGTAGGACGAACCTTTAAAACAGTATGCTAAGTGAAAGAAACCAGTCACAAAAGACCACATAACGTAGGATTTCATTTATGGGCAAAGCCCAGAATAGGCAAATCTAGAGAGAGAAAGCAGATAAGCAATTGCCTGGAAGTGGATGAGTGGGGATGGGGAGTCACTGCTAATAAGTATGGGGTTCATTTTAGGGTGTTAAATATGTTCTAAAATTAGATAGTGGTGGTCACACAACTCTAAAACTGTTAAAAAAAAAAAAAAAGAAAAGAAAGAAAGAAAGAGAAAGGAAAAAGATATATCATATAAACAAAAGAAAGCCAGACTGGCTGTACTAGTAATCAGACCAAGGAGACTTCAGAACGTGTATGACGAGGGATAAAGATAGACATTGTATAATGAAAGAGGGATCAATTATAAATGTGCATGCTTCAGAATTTCAAAATATATAAAGCAAAACAAAATAGGACTTGAGAAAAAAAAAAGACAAATTCATAATAAAAAGGACTTCAAAATTCTCCTCTCAGTAACTGATAGAACAAGTAGACAGAAAATCAGCAAAGAAACAGAAGACCAGAACAGACTATCCATCAACTTGACCTATATAACATTTAAAACATTCTACCCCTGAACAGCAGAAAACACATATTTTTCAAGTGTCCACAGAATATTCACTGACAACAGAACATATTCTGGGCCATAAAACAAAACTTAAAAACAAATGAAACCATACAAATGTTCCCTGACCTTAATGGAATTAAACTAGGAATCTGTAACAGAGAGACATCTGAAAAATCTCCAAACATTTCCCATTAAATTAATACACTTCTAAATAACCCGAGTCAAAGGAACAACATATGTGAAATTAAAATATTTTGTGCTGAATGAAAATGAAAAATACAGTATTATATCAAAATTTGTGGAGTATAGGGCGCCTGGGTGGCTCAGTGGGTTAAGCCTCTGCCTTCGGCTCAGGTCATGATCTCAGTTGTCTTGGGATCAAGTCCCGATCAGGCTCTCTGCTCAGCAGAGAGCCTGCTCCCCTTTCTCTCTCTGCCTGCCTCTCTGCCTACTTGTGATTTCTCTTTCAAATAAATAAATAAAATCTTAAAAAAAAAAAAAATTGTGGTGTATAGCTAAAGCAGTGTTAAGAAGGAAATTTTTATATTAGATAAGGCATAGATTAGATATTAGATCTAGAATTAGTGAAACAGGTTATCACCTTAAACTAGAAAAAGAGCAAGTTAAACTTAAAGCAAACACAAAGAAGGAAATAATAATTAAAAAATAATTAAAAGAAGGAAATAATAAAGAGCAGAAATTAATAAAAATAAGAAGAAAAAGTCAATTAAGAAAAAGCAATGAAACCAAAAGCTGGTTCTCTAAAAAGATCGATAAAATCTGGGCGCATGGGTGGCTCAGTCGTTAAGCGTCTGCCTTCGGCTCAACTCATGATCCCAGGGTTGTGGGATCGAGCCCCACATAGGGCTCCCTGCTCAGCTGGAATCCTGCTTCTCCCTCTCCCACTCGCTCTGCTTGTGTTTCCTCTCTCACTGTGTCTTTATCAAATAAATAAATAAAGTCTTAAAAAAAAAGATGAATAAAATCAATAAACTTTTAGCTAGACTGAGGGAAAAAAGAGAAAACACAAATTACGAATATCAGGAATGAAAGGGGAGAGGTACCTATATAACATACAGACATTAAAAGGAAAATAAACACTATAAACAACTCTATGCTCCTAAACTCATAGATGAAATGAGTCAATTCCTCAAAAGACAAATACTATAAAAGCATACTCAAAGAAATCAAAGATCTAAATAAATGGAGAAATATACCAAGTTTATGCACAATACTAATCAAAATCCCAGAAGCTAATTCTAAAACTTTTACAGAAAGTCCAAGGAACTAGAAGACCTAAAAAGAAGAACAAAGTTAGAGGTCTCCTATTTACCTGATTTCTAGACTCACTATAAAGCTACAGTAATCTAGATACTGTGGTATATACACTAATTAACAGATATACAGATCAGAACAGAATAACAGAAATAAACCTACACAAATACTTTTTTTTAATGTCGAGTATGATTTTCGACAAAGGTGCAAAGTCAGTTCAATGAAGAAAATCTTTTCAACAAGTGGTACAAGAACAAATGGAAGTTTGTATGCAAAAACAAAAACAAAACTTTGATCAATACTTTCTACAAAAACTAACTCAAAGTGGATCAGAGAGCTAAATATAAAAGTAAAACGACAAAGACTTGAAGACTGGGGCGCCTGGGTGGATCAGTTGTTTGGGCATCCAGCTCTTGGTTTTAACTCAGATTGTGACCTCATGGATCATGGGACTGAGCCCCATATCGGACTCCGTGCTCAGTGGGGAGTCTGCTTAAAGATTCTCTCCCTCTGCCCCTACCCATACTCTCTAAAGTAAATAAATAAATCTTTTTTTTTTAATTAAACATAGAAACATAGAAATACCATATAATCCAATAATTCCACTATCTGGTATCTACCCAAAAAAACCCAAAAACACTAATTCAAAAAGATATATGCACACCTAACACCTATGTTTACTGCAGCATTATTTACAACAGCTAAGATATAGAAGCAACCTAAGTGCCTCTCAATAGATTAAGGAAGATATTGTGTGCTTATGTGTGTATGTCTCTCTCTCTCTCTCTCTCTCTCACACACACTCACACACACACACACACACACACACACGTGTATGATGGAATATTATGCAGCTATAAAAAAGCATAAATTGGTGCCACTGGTGACAACATGGATGTACCTAGAGCCTATTATGCTAAGTGAAATAAGTCAGACTTAAACAAACAAAAAGCAGAATAAGACCTATAAATACAGAGAACAAACTGTTGATTGCCAGAGAGGACACAGGCTTCCAGTTATGGAATTAATAAGTCATGGGAATAAAAGCATAAGAATAATAGCATAAGAAAGTTATTGATACTGTAAGGGCTTTGTATGGTGACAGATGGGCGCTACACTTGTGATGAGCACAGCTTAATTTATCAACTTAGCCAATCCTTATACTATACACCTGAAACTAATGCAATGTTGTGTATAAACTATACTCAAATTTTTTTTCTTGAAATTTCAAGATAAAAACATAGGAGAAACTTTTGGCAACCTTCCACTACACAGAGTTCTCATGATCCATGCAAAAGTAAGTAAGTTAGACTTCTGCGAAATTAAAACATTTTGTTCTATAATCACACTATTAATAGAACAAATAGACCATAGGGAAACTGGGAGAAGATTTACAAGTCACATACCTGACAAAGACTTGAATTCAGAATATCTATCTTTAAAGCAGAATCAATTTAACAACCAAAATGCATTATGCTAAAATGAAAGCAGTCAGATTCAAAAAGCTACAGTGAATGATGCTATTTATGTGATATTATGGAAAAGGCAAAACTATAGAGGTGGAGAATAGGATCAATGGTTGCCAAGGTTTGGGAATGAGAGTATGTGTTAAACTACAAAGGCAGAGAGCATAAGGAAATTCTATGGAGTGTCGGAACTTGATCATGGTAATGGTTACAGGTCTCCATTCATTTGTGAAAACTTACAGAATTGTACAACAAAGAGTAGATTTTACTATATGCTAAATATAAATTGGTCTTTTAAAAAATTTAATTTAAAAAAATTAAAAATCAAAACTAAGGAAACTTGCCAATCCATGGAGAACATTTTATTCAGATGCAAAACCAATGATTTATATCTATTAGTTTTAAAGAGTGAAGATAAGCTCTAGAGAAGTTTACCGGTGCTGTGACTGTAGTCGTTCCAGTGGTTCCGCCTTCTGTTGAATTCCTTCCTGAAATATCTTATCTGCCTTCTTAAAGTTTTCTCTAGCTTCATATTCTTCAGCCCATGAGATATAGAACTGAGCAAGTGAAACACCAATCCCTTGGCTGTGTAAATAACTGTACATATCCAAAGGCTCATTGCATAAATGTCCCTGTAACAAATTAAAAGCATTAACAGTTAACCAATTTCTATTCACTTACTGTCTTTTATGTGCCAGAAAAATCACTGGAGTTTTATGTAGTTTCTGCATTGAAAAAATATGTATCTGTTATAATACAATGTTATAAGGACTTTACTGGGAAGACTTAAAAAGTAAGCAAAAGAAATTAATTTGTAAGAAAAGGGATGAGAGGGGCGCCTGGGTGGCTCAGGTCATGATCCCGGGGTCCTGGGATTGAGCCCTGCATCAGGTTCTTTGCTCCGCAGGGAGCCTGCTTCTTCCCCTCTCTCTCTGCCTGCCTCTCTGCCTACTTGTGATCTCTCTCTCTCTGTGTCAAATAAATAAAATCTTTAAAAAAAAAAAAAAAAGGAAAAGGGATGAGAAGGAAAGATCTCAAGAAAGTATGACATTTGAGTGTGGCGTTGAAGGAGGAATAGACATATCCGGTAGAGAATGGGAAAGGAAGGACATTCTAGACAGAGAAAATGGTTTAAGCAAAGACAGAGACTTAAAGTTTATAGGGATGCAGACAAGACAGGAGCTTGGAAAAAAGGGTTTAACAGGTCTTAAATGTTAAGATAATTAATTTTAAATCTACCTGATAGTAAATGTATGTGTGTTGGGTGGGAGAGCTGTAAGCAAGGGAATGACATGGTCAAATCTGTATTTGTATTTTAGGAGGGTCTTATAAGACCAGATATAATGTAGATAATTCTAGTAGTAAGAAGGTAGGGGAATGGCTCAATAAAAATCCCACATCAGGGGCACCTGGGTGGCCCAATGGGTTGGGCCTCTGCCTTTGGCTCAGGTCATGATCTCAGGGTTCTGGGATCAAGCCCCGCACCAGGTTCTCTGCTCAGCAGGGAGCCTGCTACCCCCCCCCCCCCGCCTGCCTCTCTGCCTATCTTGATCTTTCTCTCTGTCAAATAAATAAATAAAATCTTTAAAAAAAAAAATCCCACATCATTAACAGTGCAACATATATTTTTTCCTTAAGGAAAAAAAAGAACATATATCATCTTACACAGATAAAGGGGTTTTTATCATTTTATAAAGTTTTAATCACAAGAAAATTTGCTTTTATTCCACTTAATTGTCCATCATTCATTTTTCCATGTTGCTGGTTATTCGTTATTATTTTTAGATAAGTAAAAAATATTCCACCCAGAAATCTTCCATCATTTAGCTACTCCCTATTTTTTGGATAGACAGCTTCTACTTTGCCCCATTACAATAATTTTTATAACAAATATCTTCATGCACACAACCTTTCATGTTTCATATTACTCCCTTAAATAAATTCCTAGAAATAGAACTATGTTAAACAGTAAAAAATTGCCCTTTTATTAGAAGATTTTTATTTATATATTTATTTGACAGAGAGAGAGAGAGAAAGAGAGAAAGAGCATGAGCAGGAGGAGCAGCAGGGGGCAGAGGGAGAAGCAGGGAGCCTGATGCAGGGCTCAATCGCAGGACCGAGGGATCAAGACCTGAGCCTAAGGCAGACGCCTAATGGACTGAATCACCCTAAATCACTCTAAAAAGCAACAACTTGCTTTCTAAGTGTTGTACAAATTTAAAATGCTAGTAGTTATACCCAAATACTAATTTCACAGAAAATACCCAATTTTAATTTCATACAAAAATGGCATTTCAGTGTTCTAATTAGGAGTTCTTATACCACAAAGGAGACTAACATTTTCTCCTATTTATTTACTTGATACATTTTCTCTCCTCTATATCTGTCCCTGATTGTCTAGCCTAGGTTAAGTCCTCCTTGTATGTATTCACTCCTACACAACTCAATACTTTCCTGCTTTCTCTTTTGTGACAATTAAATGCTTAACATCTGTCTTTCCCAATAAAGTAAGCTCCACAAAGGCACAAAATATTACTATCCACTATATCCCAATCTCTAGATAGGGTCTGGTAGAAAACTGAATAAATGAAATACTCCATTTCTATCTTTAACAAAAACAAATAGTATTTTATAATTTAATTGTATAGTAATACAATAAATGGAGTTTTCTGCTTATCCAAATGAGTGATGTTTTCCCCTTTGTGATAGCAATTCAAGTTGTAATTCTGAACATGTTATCAGTATCAGATATAGTCCTCGACATCTATTACTATATAAATAAAGGTTAACATTGACTGCACTTGTTAATGGCTTTCTAAATAGCTCTGGTTCAACCTGAAAAAGCCAAAAAAGATCAGGTTATTCTAGAGTGCTGAATGAGATTACTTAAGAAATAACATAAATAAAAGGACCACATGGTTAGATTAATATATCCAAGAGTTAGACAAATCTTTCTGGTAATCCCTAACAAGCCAACTAAAACAATTTTACACTTTTTTTTTTTTTTAAAAGATTTTATTTATTTATTTGACAGAGAGAGATCACACATAGGCAGAGAGAGAGGAGGAAGCAGGCTCCCTGCTGAGCAGAGAGCCCGATGCGGGACTCAATCCCAGGACCCTGAGATCATGACCTGAGCCGAAGGCAGCGGCTTAACCCACTGAGCCACCCAGGCGCCCAACAATTTTATTTTACACTTTTAACTAGAAATCCTGGATACTGCCTAAGAACAATTTTTTCCTTAGCTAGATTGTAGTTACCCCTTACAAAAATAATTCTTAGAGAAATTTTTCTGCAAAGCAAAGAAAGTAGTGTGAGGAAGCCAACTGTTACTCTTCTTGACCATTACATAAAGAAAAAAAAAAAAACCCAGCAAAATAGTTCATCATGCATCCTGTTAACCATCTACAAAGTTCAGATTATTGCTGATCATTCTAGGGCTGATCATTTGACTCTGAGAGTTGTCTAGAACAGCACTTCTCAGACTGTCCATGGGAAAGAAGCTAGTTTTGGTGTGTGAGAGTTTCAAGTTTCCATTCCATTGTTGACTGTTTTTTGGTTTTGTTTTTTAAAGATTTTAATTATTTATTTGACAGACAGAGATCACAAGTAGGTAGAGAGGCAGGCAGAGCAGGCTCCCCGCTGAGCAAAGAGCCCAATGTGGGGCTCAATCCCAGGACCCTTAGATCATGACCTGAGCTGAAGGCAGAGGCTTAACCCACCGAGCCACCCAGGCACCCTGTTGACTGGTATTTTTTTTTTCCTATTGTTGATTGGTATTTTTAAAAAAATATAATAAAAACAAATTACTAGAAATACGATGATGTGTTTGGATGTTGCGGGAAAGTCAAATTTGTTAACAAAACTTAACAAAACTTCGAAATGCTTGCTCTGAACTTTTACATATGTTGAACAGTCTGCCGACCATTCTTCCAGTAGTTTTGGTCTAGACTATGCTTTTTATGTTATAATAATATCACTATTCTTCAATACCAGCACCAGGTCAGCTTTTGTGAGCAAAATTATTCCAATTAATTGTTACTTTCAATAGTTCCAACTAAATATTATCATCTAATCCTGAGATAAAGAATTACTTTAGAGATTTATCTAGTCCAAACGTTAGGTAAATCACATATAAGAACATTATTTAGGATAAGAATATTATATAGGATGGAATGAAGAAAAAAAATCTATTTGTAAGCTACCAGGGACCATAGTCTCCATGCTAACAAATCTGTTTAGCATTCCTTGGGTACCATCCTTTGACATCCTTACCACTAATGCTCCAAAGATAATTTTTCCAAATTGTCAATAATGATGCCAAGATATGTCAAATGTCCTATGGAAACCAAGATAGCTTATGCCTTCAGGACTCACCTAATTCCTTTATTAGTGATATTTGAAGTTTAAAATAAGGTCTCAAGAGATATATTTTAGCCAAAAATTTTATCAATTTCAAATGTCAATATTTTATATTACAATGGCTATTGTAAATATGCTATTATTTAGAATAATTTAAAAATATAAAATTATCTATTTTTATTGGTTTTTTAATAAAAATAATTTATTTTTATAAGTATCCAGTTATCCATTATCTAATTATCTATTATCTAACATTCTATTCTAAATATTTATCACTTACTTTATCTTTCTTTTCTCTCTCTTTTTTTTAAATCACTTACTTTTTCTTATCTCTTTTAGGATAAAGGCAATGAAATTAATACCTAAGAAATTCTGGTCATTATCTTATTTGAAGATATTTTCATTAAAAAAAAAAAAGCCTAAAGAGTGTTCTAGAAATAAAAGAACTACATGTCAAATGAGATGATATAAAGTGGACAGGCAGATATTTTTGGATGTAGCAGTATACTACATAAAAAACACTATCTTTTCATGGTATTGATTCTCAGAAAGGGGACAAAGGGATACCAGAATCACCTGGAAAACTTTTTCACTAACAATCATACTACTGCCATGTGTTGGCTCCTACAGATCCTCTCCCAGTACAGTTGCATGGCCCAGTTATATTTGAAATAAATAATCCACTCCCATGAGGAGGTATACAGGCCTTATGATCACTTTTAAAGGGGCCAAAAAAAAACCCAACTTCCATTAAAATCCATCTTTAAATAGAGCCAATTTGACAAATATTGAGTATGTATTAATTGTTTAGTTTAGTACCTACTAAATAGCTCAGGTTTTGCCTTTCTTTTTTTGGTATGTACCAGAAAGCTCTAGAGAAAATCACCTGGCGTAATACTTTAAACTCAAACAGACTTGAGAAAGACTTACCAATTTGAGCCAAAGACTAAGAAATCGTGGATCGTTATAGTATCGTTTTTCTCCTTGTAGTGCTTCAACAGCTCTTTCTAATAATGTTGACATATTACTCTCTTTCCCCCCCTGAGGATAGTTCTGCTCTGTCCAATTAATATACCTGAATGGAAAAGAAAAGTTTTATTTATTGATTGATTGATTTTTAAAGATTTTATTTGAGAGAGTGAGCAAGAAAAAGAGCAGGGGGAGAGGGAGAAGCAGACTTCCTACTGGGCGGGGAGCTAGCCATGGGACTCAATCCTGTGACTCCGGGATCATGACCTGAGCTGAAGACAGACACCCAACCAATTGAGCCACTTTTTGGGCAACCCAGGCGCTCAAAAAGAATTTTAAAGTTTAATGTGTACTTTTATTCTTGCACCAAGACCCATTCTTGACTTTCTTAAGCAAAAATATCTAATTTGAAAGTATGTTTATTTAGAGGCCCTCAATGACATGTCCTAAGCCTATATTTCTTAAATTTTGCTAACATGTGCCTCTGGGAAATAATGGGTATGGGGATAAAAGGGTGTAGCTCTCAGCTGCATGCCACAAATTTGAAATTTCTTCAGTTACGAACACCTCAAGAAGAAACACTGTCTCTCTCAAAGATATCACTTTGGGGCACCTGGGTGCCTCAGATGGTTGGGCATCTGCCTTCAGCTCAGGTCATTATCCTGGGGTCCTGGGATTGAGTCCTGCATTGGGCTCCCTGCTCAGCAGGGAGACTGCTTCTCCTTCTCTCTGCCTGTGATCTCTGTCTGTCAAATAAATAAATAAATAAAATCTTAAAAAAAAAAAAAGAAAAGAAAAGAGAGAGGGAGATACCACTTTGTATTCTGACACACTGCTCCGTACACCCTAATTTGAGAGGCATGGCCCTAAGGACTCATCTAGTGCCCTTACTTCCTGGATGAGAGCAAGGTCTCTTGTTCTAATGTGGTGACTCCTGGATGGGAGCTGGTCATGGTTAGAAGCTTGGAAGTCAGCCCTAAGCCCACTCTCCGAAGAGGGGAGAGGGGAGAAATGGAGTTAATGACTGTCATGCCAACTCAATGAAACCTCCCTAAGACTCCACAAGTACAAGGCCTGGAGAGCCTCCACCAGGTGGCTGGAGCACGTGGGTGGAGGTGCTGGGAGAACGGCCCTCAAAGAGACTGACAGAAGCTCTACAATCCTTGCCCTATGCATCTCATCCATCTGGATGTTCATCTGTGTCCTTTATCATATCCTTTTAGAGTAAGGTGGCAAACTGTAAATAAACTGATTTTATGAGAAAAAAAAAAGTTGCTAGTGCCCTTGTGAAATAAAAGACGTACCTATCCCAAACATCCAGAGGGTCATTTCCAGTGTAAAACCGAATTTCAGATTCAAATGCCCTGAAATTTAAACAGAAAATGTTAGCATTAGCAAAATAAATAAATAGCCAAATAAATAAGCATCACTTCCATTTTATTCATTTTTTAATTTTATTCATTTTTCATTTATTCACTCCATTTATTATTATTATTATATTTATTTATTATATTATTATTTATTATTTATTTCATTTATTATTCATTTCATTTATTTTTATTTATTCAATTTTATTAATATGAATTTTATTCATATTCATTCATAATTCATTTAATTTTATTCATTTTTTAGCATCAATCCAAATAACTTCACTGGAGCTTGAGGGTTTGTTAAACAGGAAGAAAAATAGAAATAATCAAGATTCTGCCTGATAATATAACAGAAAGGACAAAACATGGGGAAATTAGATAAATTCCAAAACAACATACAGAAAAACAGAATTACACAGCAGTTTAGAACTCTGGAAAAAAACTCCCTAGGTTCAAATTAGCAGTTCTACTAATCAATAGCACAGTGACATTAGACAACCAGTTCAAATTCTGTTTTCAGTCTCCTCATCTGTAAATTGGGAATAAAAATAAAGAAGTCCCCCCTTTATCTGCAGGAAGATAATTTCCAAGATCCCCAATGGATGCCTGAATTTGAGGATACTTCTTAAACCTATATATACTATGTTTTATTCCTGTACATACATACCTATGATAAACTTTAATTTATATATTAGGCATGGTAAGGAATTTACAACAATAAAATAGAAAAACTGTAACAATATACTATAGTAAGAGTTATGTGAATGTGGTCTCTCTCTCTAACTATCTTATTGTACTCTACTCATCTTTCATCTTTTTCTTGTGATGATGTGAGATGATAAATTGCCTACATGATGAGATGAAGTGAGGTGAATGATGTAGACATTCTAGCACAGAGTTAGACTACTACTGACGTCCTGACAAAATGTCAGAAGGACTATCATCTGCTCCTGGACCACAGGTGACAGCAGGTAAATGAAATTGAGGAAAGTGAAACCACAGATCAGGCAGGACTACTGTAGTACCTATCTAATTATTTAGGTTGATTACTCTTACTATAAAGTGTTTAGACATAATAAGTACTCCATAAATGATAGGAAGTACTAGGTAATAAACAATTTACATTAATAGAAATTAATAAAGCAAAATTAAAATAAAAAATTTATAAAAACCATATAAAAGGTTATATCTGATACAAAGAACTATACAATAATTACTGATGCAAAGGCATCTATAATAAGAAAGACAAAGTATACAAAGGGAAAATTAACTAACAATACAAAGCAGGATAGTATATCACAGTTGCCAAGAATGGATCATAAAGGTTTTGATAAGTCAAAAGGAGGTATCACAGAAGCAGCTTCAGAAGGTGGGATTCTGAAGGAACCATAAAATTTGGGGAAAATAAAAAGGGGGGGGGATTTTTCCAAGATTTCCAAGAAATCAATGTTGAATAAAGTTGTAAAAGTGGGAGAGTTACTAACACTAGCTCCTGACACTAACTGTATCAGGAATAAACGGAGATAGACAGAGTAAGGGATTAACCTTACCATGATATACATACAAACACACAACCATGGTCTAGGAGCAAAAGATCTTCCTTCTGACATATTGTCAGGAGGTCAGTAGTAACGTCTAACACTACGTTAGAATGTCTACTGGAGAAGAAGGGCTTGTTTTAAATGTAAATTTAAAGACTTGGAGAGCCTGGCTGCCTTAGTCTGTGGAGCATGCATCTCTTTATTTCAGGGTTATGAGTTCAAGCTCCACACTGGGCACAGAGATTACTTAAAAGAAATATAACTAAACTAAAAGACTTTGGATTCCATCTGCTCAAGCCACTACTGGTTCTTTAATTGGAGAGTATCTTGAATATGTTAAGTAAAGATTTAAAAGATCAATTAAGTAACATTTTAAGAATAAAAGAAATTAGAAAAGGAAACGCCATTATGAAGTTAATATGGTGATTTAGGTATGAGATAATGAGGCCATTACCTGCAGAAATGGTGGAAAACTAAAATCTAAGACACTACTGATAAAAATCAGCAGTCCGGGGCGCTGGGTGGCTCAGTGGGTTAAAGCCTCTGCCTTCGGCTCAGGTCATGATCCCAGGACGCTGGGATCAAGCACCTCATCAGGCTCTCTACTCAGCAGGGGGCCTGCTTCCTCCTCTCTCTCTGTCTGCCTCTCTGCCTACTTGTGATCTCTTGTCAAATAAATAAATAAAATCTTAAAAAAAAAAAAAAAATCAGCAGTCCTTGGGGCACCTGGGTGGCTCAGTGGGTTAATTTCTCTCAGGTTTATATTTTCTTTAGAGATCACTATTTCTTTTTGGCGTACTCTCAAAAATGCTTTCCTGGAAAGTTAAAAATTGAATGCATACACAAGATAGAAGATTTCAGGGGCACCTGGGTGGCTCAGTGGGTTAAAGCCTCTGCCTTTAGCTCAGGTCGTGATCCCAGGGTCCTGGGATTGAGCCCCACATTGGGTTCTCTGCTCAGCAAGGAGCCTGCTTCCCCCTCTCTCTCTCTGCTGGCCTCTTTGCCTAAATAAATAAAATCTTAAAAAAAAAAAAAAAAAAAAAGAAGATTTTACTCTCTCAGTACTCAGAATCCAAGGAAGCAATTTCTTTTAACTGATTACTATTCAAGAGTTAATTCTATTTAGGGATCCAGCATGATATAACACTTTTGATAAATATTGTTTAATATGATACTTACTTTCCCTTGTTTCTCACTGTTCTGTATAAGATCTATTTCTATTGATACAAGAGTTTGACTGCTCCATAATTAAATGAAATCCTATAGCTCTTGTTCTTAATCATACTTGAGCAGATCTTTAAGTAGCTGTTGTGTGATGAAAAAGCAGGTGGGGAACAGATTCTCACACTATCAAATTTTGAAAAGTACTTCTTAATGCCAGTAGGCATGGATCCACATCTTCATTACCAACTACAGTTGGAGATGAATGATGACAGGTTCACCCCCCACCATTCTACACACCGTTTCTGTTGCTGAAGAGTAGTGTTAGAGGCAGATTCTTGCTGTGCCAATGCTCCCTGAAGTGTGGACATGATCCGCCCTTGCCGTAACGGTTGGACATTTTCTTTACTCAGTTCCCACTCATCTCCTTCCAAGGACATGGCTTCACTGTGAAGAGAAATGAAAGTAAGTTTCATACTTCTATGTATATATAGATTATTATAAATGTTTTCAAATAAGTGATTATTCATGATCTTTGGGCTGAATATGGTGGGCTGGCACATTAGTAGTGTTCTTATACTCCTAAGTGTCTGGGCCTTTCTGTAACCTGGTTTCCAAGTTTATGGCTGTAGTATTGCCTAACAGAAGAGAGAATGTAACTAGGGTACTGAAGACAGTTATAAGAATAAAATTTAAGGAAGAAAAGAAGGAGAAAAATTATAAATTTGGCAAAGTAGATAAAAAGCACTAAATGCATCATCTCATTCAGTTTAAAATTAGCAAACAGGGGCACTTGGGTGGCTGAGTTGGTTAAGCATTTGACTCTTGATTTCAGCTCAGAGTTGTGGGATTGAGCCCCACGTTGGGCTCTGCGCTCAGTATGGAGTCTGCTTAACCCTCTCCCTCTGCTCCTCCCTTTGCTTGTGTGTGCTTTCTCTCTCTCTTAGGCTCAAATAAATAAATAAATAAATAAAATCTTAAAAAAAAAAAAAATTAGCAGTTTGTCAGACCAACACACCATGCTTCAACTGATGACTTAAAACTGAAGTTTATATGTATATACAGGTAGCCCAGAGCACAAGCAGACAAAAATACGATTTATTGGTTACAACTGCCCCCAGCCTGTGGATGGGGAAATTCCCACAAGTTTTTTGGAGGCACCCCATACCTTATGGGGTATGTGCTCTGAACTTCAGAGCTCTGTAACTATGAGAGACACAATCTCTGGGTTTAAAACAGAGAAACAGATAGGCACTAATCTTTGAAATAAAGTGAAAGTTACATGTGACCTTAGTTTAGATGAGAGCTGAAAACTCTCAAGGTTAACTATAAGTGATTAATAATTTAGGTTGTAACTACTCACATCTTTTTAACTATATGTGTGAATCTTATAAATGTAAGGGCCATGTCATTTATTTTTACAACCTCATGGTCTAATATTATAGACTCTGTCTCCAGGAAGCACTGAATAAATGTCTGCTGAGTTCATCTGAATTTCTTTTCTTAATCTTGAAATAGCAATTAAACTACCTCACCTAATGTCCCAAACTGAGCTGGGACTGCTCCCCTCCCTCTTTGCTTGTCTGGTCTCCTTCCAGACCTGCTCCTCCCAGTGTTCCTCCATCTCAAATAAATGGCAATTTCATTTTTCCAGTTGCTCAAGCCAAAAATCTTCAGTGCCAACCTTGACACCCCTTTCCTTATCCCCCACCTCCAGTTACCTGGCAAATTCTGTCGGCTCTACCTTCAAAACAGATTCAGAAATCAACCTTCTATCATCTCCATTGTTTCTAGTCTGGCTCAAGCTACCATCTTCTCTTGCCTGGATTATTTCAGTAACCTCATAACTGCTTTCATCCTCTTCTGCCTTAGTCTTTTCAACACTGCAGCTAGTGATCCTATTGAAACTAATATCAGATCCTGTCTTTCCTCTGCTCAAAACCTTCCACTGACTTTTGAACCAGAGTAAAAGCCAAGTCCTTACAATCTTTGCATCCTCACCTCTACCTCATCCTTCATTTCCTTTTGCTCTTCTGGTTCACTTGACTCCAACTACTTGCCAGATGCAGCTCCCTCCCCCAACCCTCACCCTTCAAATCTCTGTACTTCCCCCAGATATGTGCTTGACTGACTCTTGAGTTTCCTTCAAGTCTTTTTTTTAAAGATTTTATTTATTTGAGAGAGAGAGAGAGAAGCAGGGGGACCAGCAGAGGGAGAGGGAGAAGCAGACTCCATGGTGAGCAGGGAATCCAACTCAGAGCAGTTTCCTTCAAGTCTTGACCCAAAAGACACCTTCTCAGTGAGGCCCCCTGTTCAAAAAATATCTAAAATTGCATCAATGCCCCTAATCCCCACTGTTTTAGTTCTTTTCGTACTGACCATTTAACTTAAGTTTATTGATCTTGTTTCTTGTCTGCTGCACCCACCCTCACCCCACTCCAGAACTTAAATTTCACAAGGGTAGGGATTTTTGTGTCTTTTATTTGCCATATTTAGCACTTAGTAGGTAATCAATAAATATTTGTTGCATAAGCTAAAGAGTTCTCCATATAGCATTTATCTAAGTATGGTGTACCCCATAATGAAAATGCATACCTTAGGGCACCTGAGTAGCTCAGTAGTTTAAGCATCTGACTTGGCTCAGGTCATGATCTCAGGGTGCTGGGGTGGAGCCCCACCTAGGGTGCCCCACTCAGCGAGGAGTCTGTTTGTCCCTCTGCCCCTCCCCCTTCTCATGCTCTATCTCACTGTCTCTCAAATAAATAAATAAAATCTTTTTAAAAAATGCATACAGATTTCCAACCTAGAAGAACTGATATATATATATATATATATATATATATATATATATATAGAAAAGCAGCAAGCATGCAGAGAAGGGCTTTTTATATTTTTAATTATGCCATTGACATGGAAACACCTACCATTTGGCACTTATTTGGAGGCATTTACCTTACACATACTTTGAATTCATCAGCATTTTCCATATTTTTTAAAAAGATAACAGTGTGATTTTATTTATAAGATTACAGTATGATTTTCATATTTAAGTAGCAATTTATTATATCTCGGCTATCCTTTTTTTATCTAGAGTCACTTAACATACACAGTATTACTACTTTCAGAGGTAGAATTCAGTGATTCATCCGTTGCATATAACACCCAGTGCTCACTACCTCAAGTGCTCTCCTTAATGCCCATCACCCAGTTAGGGCCGTCCCCCACCCACCAGCATTTTCCATCCTAAGACGAGTGAGTCCAAGATCAAAGAGCTAGAAAATGGCTGAGCGGAGATACATAGACCATACTACAAATTCCCAATTCTTTGTACATTGGGATCGCACAGCCTCCTTTGCTTTGATGCAGCTGCGTTCTCCCGTGCCCTCACCCCAGTGAGGTCGATGCTAACTAACCCTGTCTTCACCTCCAACACTTGCGCCCCCGACTCCAGCAGGAAGGAGGCTCCAGCCAGGCCCACTCTTCTCCCGACCGTGTTCCTCTGGACTGCACTGAGCAGAGACTGTCACCGGCTACATCCTCGGGTCTCCCAGGCACAGTTCCCGGCAGCCTTTCTCCGGTACCCACCTCAGAGCACCCCCTTCCTTCTTTGTCGCCGCCATCCTGCATTCCCGGTTCAAGCCCTCTTCCTGCCGCAGGCCTTTCTTCAGGGCCGCAGACCGCCTGGAATTCCTTCCGCAACCTGCCCTTAGAAGTAACAAAGCGACCAGAGGGACAAAAGTTTGCACCGACTCCTTGGCAAACCAGCCTCCTCAAACCCTCCAAGTTTCAAATTTAACGGTCCCGCGCGGCCGACGTGAATACGCGCCTCCGCCCCTTCGTTCTAGCGTAGCTCTCTCCCAAAGAATTCTGGGGCTTGTAGTTTATCCCGGGTTTAGTCCGTGCAGTCGCGATGCATAATGGGAGTTGGAGTTTCGGGGAGTTAGTGGCTGCTCGGACCGCTGAGGTTGAGGCGGTGTAAATTCTCGGGAAGTGCTGTAAAGCAAGGCAAGTTGCTCACAGGTCTAGAGTTCTTGGGGCGCCCCGATCCCGCTGTTTCCTGCCTAACTTTTTTTTTTTTTTTAAGATTTTATTTATTTATTTGACACTCAGAGATCACAAGTAGACAGAGAGGCAGGCAGAGAGAGAGGAGGAAGCAGGCTCCCTGCTGAGCAGAGAGCGCGATGCGGGGCTAGATCCCATGACCCTGGGATCATGACCTGAGCTGAAGGCAGAGTCTTTAACCCACTGAGCCACTCAGGCGCCCCCCTGCCTAACTTTTGAATCAGAAAAGCTAGACTCTAGTTCTGTGAAAAACGTACCAAGTGTGCAACCTTAGGCAAAGCTATATAGTCTCTCTGACTTTTCAAATTTCTCATCTGTAATGTGATGTATTGCCTTTCTCTCTACTGCACAGTCCACAGGCAGAAAATACAGCTATGCCTCGCGTCCCAGCTATGCCTGGCGTCTTTTCATCTTCGGGATACCAGCCTCCATTGGCACTGCACTCTAAGTCCCAGCTCCAGTTTCCTGAGAAAGAAAATATGGTGGGCTCAGTTGAGGCCGGGGGAGCAGGGTCTTTTGAACAAAACCCAGTTACAAGGGAGCCCTCCTCCTGTGAACTTGGGGGTGGGGAGAGGTGGCAGTTCCCAGAGAGGAGAGCTGGAAGTAGGTGTTCACTACCCCCTTGCCTCTTGGTTTTCAGGTTTCTTCACCATTTTTTAAAAAGATTTTATTTTTAAGTAATCTCTACACCCAACATGGGGCTCAAACGTAAAACCCCGAGTTGCAGGCTTTACCGACTGAGCCACCTGAGTGCCCTTCCACTATTTTCTCATACTATGTAAGCTCTTCTTTCTTCTACATCATCAGGACTCTTGATTGCAATGGAATAGGAATCCAACTTAAACTGACTTCCTCAGAAAAGGGAGTTTAGGGGCACCTGGGTGGCTCAGTTGGTTAAGCATCTGCTTTTGGCTCAGGTCATGATCCCTGGGATCCTGGGACGGAGTCCCTCATCAGGCTCCATATCTGTGGGGAGCCAGTTCTTCCTATGCCTCTCCTTCTAACTGCCATTCCCCCTGCTTGTGTGCTCGCGCTCTCTCTTTCTCTCTCTCTCAAATAAATAAAATCTAAAAGGGGGGGGTAGTTTATTGACTCATATATAAAAGACTTCAGATGACACTTAACCCAGGACTCATGTGGTGGCACCAGAACTGGGACCCTTTCTGTTTCTCACCTCTGCTCTTCTTTATGGTAGTTTATTGTCATTCTCCACTGAGTGACAGCTACAGGACTTTGTCCTTCCAGGTTCAAGTTCAGACTCAGAAGTCACTCTCATCTGCCTACTTCCCTCTATCCCTCCAACCCGCCCCCTTCCTGGAACTAGCAGATTCAGGGCTCTAACCATCCAGGCCCAAATCATGTGTTTCTTCTTGGTGGGGGGAGAGGGGAAGGGGTGGTTCCCCACAGGAAATTTTGGTTTCTCTTTACTTCTAAGTGTTTCACGTCCAAGAAGACTTCCGGGATTGTGGGAGAGGTGGTGTAGGGGATTCTCTCTCTGGCTTGCTTTATCTCTCACCTCACACCAGTACTGACCTAGCCCTTGTTTCCTTTCCCCGGAGTGTCCTGTTCAACACATACAACCCTTAATTCCGTTTGCTTCCTATAAACCATCTTGGAAGATGTAGCATGTGCTCTTTTGACCTGCCTTCCTTATAGCCTCTACAGAAGCTCCACAAACTGTGGTCCAACGTGGAACACTTTCAGACTAAACTCTGTTTGTTTCACCAGAGAAGGGAGACAGGTTTTGTTGTTTTTTTTTTTTTTTTTAAAGGTATGACAGAAGGTGCTCTGTGGTCTTACTGGGAAGGTTAGTTCTTGTTGGGCTGGACTGTGACTGAGTGGTGATACAGGTCTCAACAGTACTCACTGGTCATAAAGAAAGGAATAATCTCATATACAGTTCTGGTCCAAAAAGGGGAGGACAGAGGCTCAGCCTGAGTACTTCCATGTGCCGAGCATGAGTGGGACACAGAAGATGTGAACAGTGAACCAGACACAGCCTTTGTCTTCCAGCAACTTCAGGCTAGTGGGAGAGACAGACGAATAAACAGGCAATTTCACTATATGGCTGCCACGGCCAGAGCTGAACAAACACAGGGGGCCATGGAGGCTCATGAAGGACCTTCCAGCCCAGGCCTGGGGGAGAGGAGGAAGTCAGGGCAGATTTTATAGCGAAGATGGTCAACCTGAAAGGTAGGGAAGATTTGGCACAAACTATTGAGCATGTCAACACAGGCTTGTCATAGCTGAAGTTTCTCTCTAGTCTGTGTCCACTTCCTTTCTATTCCCCACTCTCTCCCCTGACTTCCTGTACCAGAGTTCACCCCTTTAGGGCTCCATGTCGGCTTGCTAAAACTTGCCTGTCCTGTGTCCTGTTCTCTCTCACCTAGCTATCACACTGAAAACAGGAACTAAGTCACACTAAGATGTTAGTAACAGTTAATGCTTTACAGCAGTATTTTCCATATCATGTTCTAAGATGCTTAGTAGATGTTACAGGGGACTAAAGGTGTGGTTTCCTTTTATTTTTTTAAAAAATATTTTATTTATTTCTTTGTCAGAGAGAGAAAGAGAGGGAGAGCATAAGCAGGGGGAGCAGCAGGCAGAGGGAGAAGCAGGTTTCCTGAGGAGCAAGGAGCCCGACATGGGACTCCATCCCAGGACCAAGGGACCATGACCTGAGCTGAAGGCAGATGCTTAACTGACTGAGCCACCCAGGCATCGCAGGATTTATATGAAATCCTACTTTCGCACACTAACCACTGCAAAGATGAAAACCTCTGGATCTCCCCAGGTTTTCAAATAAGTTTCTGAAATGACGACTTAAACTGGTATCTTTACTGAAAGTCTCCCTCGTCTCTTTAATATGCCAACGTGTATTTTGAATCTCTAAGGAAGGGTTATTTTCATTTCCTATTGCTGCAAAATACCATAAACTTAGTAGCTTAAAACACCACAAATTTATCATCTTACAGTTTGGCAGGTCAGAAGTCTGCCTCAAGCCTCACTGGGTTAAACAAGGTGTTGGTAGGACTGTGTTTCTGGAAGCCCTTTGGGAGAATTTGTTTCCTTTTTTTCCTATTTTTAGAAGCATTCACAAGTATTCCTTCACTGGTAGCCCCCTTCCTACATCTTCAAAGCTAGCAACAAAGCATCAGTCTGATTTGGCTTCTATATTACCATGTCTCTTTCTCTGACCACTGTCAGGAAAATCTTTCTGCCTTTAAGGGTTCATGTAATTATTTTGGACCCATCCAGATAATCCAGTCTAACCTTTCTATCCCAAAGTCCTGAATGTTAATCACATCTGCCATGTCCCTTTTGCCACCGGTTCCATGGATTAGGATATGGACATCTTTAGGGGCCCCAATTCTGCCTATCACAGGGGGTCCTAAAACATATTGGTGTCTTTGAACTCACTTGAGTTCATGCTTTTCACACATCTTTCAGAAAAGACTTTGGGCTCTTTGTATTTTAACAGTTGGCCCCAGGAGAAGAAAATTTATAAAGGAATAAGTCTTAGTGGGAATTTCAGGCACAGTGGCTACTGGTAGCAGCTGGGGACTAGGATGCCCTGTGTTTTTACACATTCGCTTTACGTGCAAAAGCCCTACTTAATCTGCATTAGTGGCTGTCAGAGGTATTTAGTTGTCAGAAAATCTATGACCTCTTGTTTGGTATTGTGGAAGTGTATGTGTTCTTGATTATCAAAGGCTGATTTCCCCCAATTTTGCCTTCATGGATTATATGAAATCCTACTTTTGCACACTAACCACTGCAAAGACGAAAACCTCTGGATCTCCCCAGGGAACCCTTGGATGGCGTGATTGTTTACTGTGCAACCACAAGAGGAAGGAGGGACTATCTGGGGGTAGGAGGAAGGTCAAGAGAGACTGAATGGGGGTGTGTATCTTCAGGGCCTGAAGGAGACCACATCTGGGAAAGCAGAATCACCCTGCTGGCCTTTACCCCAGCAACAGATCAGCCAATCAGGGCAGCAGCTGCATCTTGTCTTTACCAGTGATGAGGTGTCTTGAGGTAGAAGGGCCAATGAGAAGGGAGCATATTAATCCAAACCATCTTGTGTTTGCAGGAGGAAGGGAGGTGAAGGGTGAAAAGATGCATTAGCCCAGGGCTGGAGACTACTGGCTGCTACCCAGTTGCATCTCACAGTAGCTGTTGCTGACAGGGTATTAGGGAAAGCTCCAAGGAGCAGGACTTCTCTCTCTTCAATTCCGTGGAAATTCTTTTCTGAATGATGTTTCTGCTCTTCTGCAGAACTACCTTACTTTTCATAGGTCTTCTCAAACCATTAGAAATTTCCTGACCCCGAATTTCCATGCTGATATATGCAAAAAAATACATGCTGAATAAAACAATACCAGTTATCAACTTCAATGCATCAGGCAGGAAAAAAAAAAAAAAACGAAGAAACAACAACAAAAACAAAAGTTCAGAATGGACCACAAGCTGAGAACAGACGTAATCATATGGCAGTGCTGTTGAGAAACTGGGTAGACACAGAGCTAAATAAACTGTAGCTATTAAGAACACATTTGGGCTGTTTTGCCCTGCCATTATCCTGACCAGAGTTTTGTGCTCTAGGAAGGCCTTGGGGCTACTCTGTGCCTGGACATCAGCACCCTCCCAGCAAGCTCCAGCAGAGGGGAAATATCCTCCAGTGGCCTCAGAGGTAGAGCCATCAATCAGGGAACTGAAGCAGGAAAGGAAGAGCGTGGTGGAGGCTGGGGGGTAACTGTGGGTAAGACTCATTGGTGAGTACAAGCACTCTGGAAGATTCCCAGACCACCTAGGGGAGGCTTTGGAAGGGGGTGCTGAACCAGGGCCACATATATAGTTGAACAAATTATGCTATGCCCAAGAGAGCCAGTCCAGAGGCACAGATGGGACACTTTTTCCTGCTTGGATCACTCAGGGGAGATCCTTCTAAAGTCCTTCTGCTCAGAGGAGCCTCCTTTTTCTAAGTCACAGAAAGCACGGTGTCTGCTGGCTGTGGCCCTGGGCCTAGAGGTTTTGATGGAGGAGCGGGTAGAGTCTCCATCACTTGTGTTCATGCGGCCCCACAGCGGTGAGGCCTCTTTGTCCTTATGCGAGGAGGAGGTGATAGGAGAACAATATTTGGGATGGTTCTTGGCTGGGTCAAGCAATGTGGGAAAGCTGACAGGGGGACGGCATGGCTGCGGGTGGGTATGTTCGTGCTCTCATTGGTTCTCTGCCAGTCAGGCTTCCTTGCTCCCTCTCCCAGATTTGCCTCCTGGGTCCTAGGGCAGACTGTAGAAAGTTCCCTTCTGACATTCTGAGGGGCCCAGCCATGGGAGGCATTCCTGGGCTCTGCAAGGCTCTTCCAAGGAAAGGCCAGAGGTCAGGGGCCCACAGGCTCCGGCTGGGAGAGGATGGGATGTTGGGAAACAACTTAGTTTGGCTAGATGTGGGAGCCAACATGGAGCTGTTTGGATCGCACCGTGAGAAGCTGACTGTGGCCAGAAGTGGGATGATTCAGAGAAGAGCTAAGCGAGGCCTCTGTTCCCAACTCTACCCTCCTCCCTTCCAGCTTTTTGTTGTTGTTGTTGACCTTGTCTGAAGGTGTGGGTCCTCCCTAGAATTGGCCAACATTTTTCCTTTCTTAAAACAGTTCTGAACCTGAGAGCCAGCAGGAGATATGAATTTGGGACCCTTCTCGAGCAACATTGGAAGAATTCTTCCCATTTCCGAATCCGAGACTCACTGCTGGACTTGAACTTCCCCTTGATGCAAAGCCCAGTCTCTTGGGCCAGGACAAAACCACACAAGCTTCCCTTCTTCACAGAGGACTTCAGGACACATTGCCTCTAGGAAGTTTCAGGGCCTTTCTTCCAACACAGGCTTCCAAACTGAGGCAGGGAGAAGAGAGTCCAGAAACAGCCAAGTTAGAAAAATATCTTCCCCTAAAAGCCAAAAGACAGATGTGGATCAACCTGATCCTGTTTCTGAGTCTCCATCCAGGCCCCTTGGGAGGAATTAGGGAAGGTGATGGGCATCCTCAGGATGGAGACAGGGAGATGTGCTATGGGTGGTCTCTTTCACCAGCTGTGGCATTTGAGGGGTGGCAGGGGTGGAGGTGGGGAGGAGGTGTTTGCAGGGGACGGACAGTGCACGGCATTAGCTACGGGGCTGTCATGGGGCAGACCGATCACACAGGTCTGAGAGAGGTTTATCCCTCCAGTCTACAGGCTGCAGTTTCCTCCTCAGCTGCAAACAAAGAGATCACATCTGCCTTCTCTGCCTGCCACCATCCACTGAGTTCCTCCCAGGAATGTGTAAGAGCCACAAGGCTAGATGTGGCAGTTCTTGCTCCTCATCAGATTCTCAGTACTTGGGGCATTATTGTCCATTAAGCGTCTGATCCGAGGATGTTGGGATGGAGTCCCACACTGGGCTCTCCACTCAGTGGGGAGCCTGCTTCTCCCTCTCCCTCTACCCCTGCTTGTGTTCTCTCTTTTGCTGTGTCTCTCTCTCTGTCAAATAAATAAATAAAGTCTTAAAAAAAACAATTCTCAGGACCTGGCCCAAGGCAGGTGCTCAACAAACACCGGTTAGCTGACTGACTGACTGACTGACTGACTGAAATGTGGAAAAGAGAACAGCCAACTCATGACCTTGTCAGAAAGTGCTTCCAAGAGAGGTCTTGGAAAATGACTGGGAGTTACTGGAAGGTAAAGAAGGGCTTTCTAGCCAGAAGGAACAGCACTTCTAATGCAGGTGGGCAAGAGAGTAAGTATTCTTGGGGTCTGTGGGGCTGCAGAGAGTCATAATGGTAGAAGTTTGGGGGAGGGAGGAGGGCATCTGGCCGGGGAGCCCCTGATTCAAGTGCCTGGCCAACAGGAAGGTTGGAGGGCAAGCCCAGCTCCTTCTGCTCCCAGTGTAGGTCAGTGTCCAGCTGCAGCCTGGAAGCTAGGTCTCTCCCCACTGGGGTCTCAAGTTTCCCAGACGTGCATGGAGTTAGCTATCTTCTGGGCTGGGGGAAATCCTGAAGATTGTCCCAGGTGAGAAGGGGGCAGGGCTCAGAATGGGTACCTCCCTCATCCCACCTGGATGCATTCCCTTCAGTACCTCAGACACACCTCTCAGATGCCAAGCTATTTTCACTCATTTGCTTTATCCTGATGAGGCTATCTATCAAGGCTGCCAGGACCAGGGGGAACTGCCCTGGCTGGTCTAACTGGTTGGGCTGCGGGTCACAGCTCTGGCTTCCCTGCTCCCCTCCCTGTGCCCAGCTCTGACGCTTTCCTCTTGGCCCCAGGGGGCCAGTGCTCAGCCCTTGGCACCATAGCCCTCCCACCTTGAAGATGTGACGGAAAGGCCCTGGAGCTGTTTTCACTTCTGCCTCTCTCCTTGCCTCCTGGATGTCTGCAGACTGAGGCAGCGCCACTGTCAAAGTGCTCTCATTGTAAGAAAACACTCTCCTGCTCCCCAGAGGGTGTCTGGAAGATGAGCGTATTGCTGATTGTCTGGGGAGCACTCTGGGGAGTGCTGTGGACATTTAATAAGGATGGGGCAGGGATGTCCTGCAAAGCGAAGGACAACCCCACACAACAATAGGATTGTCCCGACCCAAAACTCCCCACTGAGAGACACTGCATCTGGGTGACTTTCTTCAGAGAAGCAGAATTTGTGTCATCTCTGTGTCAGAGTTTCTCAAATTTCAGGAATGGTCTGGGGATCTTGTTGAAATGCAGATCCCAATTCATCAGGACCAGGGTGGGGCCTGAGATTCAGCATTTTTTTTTTTTAAGATTTTATTCATTTATTTGACAGAGAGAGATCACAAGCAGGCAGAGAGGCAGGCAGAGAGAGAGAGAAGAGGAAGCAGACTCCCTGCTGAGCAGAGAGCCCGATGCAGGACTCGATCCCAGGACCCTGAGATCATGACCCGAGCCGAAGGCAGCGGCTTAACCCACTGAGCCACCCAGGCGCCCGAGATTCAGCATTTCTAACGGGCTTCCAGATGTGCAGGTTGCTGGCTTCAGGACCACACCGCGCAGCCAGGCGCACAGCACAAATGGGTGTTGTCTTAGGGCATTTGAGCTGCAGAATTTGTTCAACTGAGTATTGCCAAATATTTGCTCAGACTGGTGGCTTTCAAGCAGGAGTGGTTTTTGTCTCCTCCCCCAGGAGACATTTTTGACTGTCACAATGGGGGGTTGGGGGGCAGGGACAGGGCAGCTCCCGGCATCTGGTTGGTAGAGGTACACCACTAAATATCCTACAACAGACAGGACAGCCCCCTCACAACAAAGAAGGATCCAGTCCAAAGTGTCAGTAGTGCCAAGGTTGGGAAATCCTGGCTTAGACAAAATTTTAAAACAATGTGAAATATATGTGTGTGTTACGTGACTTCACTGCAAGTGGGTGGCCCCGGCCACAGTGCCATAAACACATGTCATTGCCTGAGACTCAGGCCTCTGTGAGCATGAATGCATCAGAAGGACTGGCTGGGCATGCTCCCGGAGAACCCACTCTGGTCGTTGTCGTGATACTTTAGAAGACTTGGAGATCAAATTTTAGAAAATCAAGGGCAGGTAGTGGGGTGGCAGGTGAGGGATAGGACATAGGAAGAACTCATAGGTGAATATGGGTCTGCCTGTATTTCATTTCTTAGCCCTGGGTGTTCATGGGTGTTACTTATATTGTTTTGAAATAAATAATTAACTAAACACAAATAGCCAGAAAGGTGGGCCCTGCCTGGATCAAAGAGGAGAGAGGGCTATAGACCCAGGATTGTGATTAATCCAATGTACCTGGGATTTAAAAAAAAATGGATCACTTAGGAAGGGTGACTAATAATAAAGTAATGCCATTATACTCAGGGCAAAAATATCTGTGAGGGGGAGAGAACATGACAGATTATGCAAAAAGACAAAAGTAGGCATCTTGGGAAGAATGCCACTTGCCTCGGGTCTGACTCTCTGCACAGGTCTAGTGGAGGGGGGATTTGGAAAGCATGGAGAGGATAGGCCCTTTTCTCTTCTGTTCAGCTTCAGTCGTGCAGGGACCCTGAAGACCATCCCCTTGGGTGTCACAGCCGAAGGCCAATGGCTCCAGGTAGCATCCTGACAAGCTGCTGTGCAGAGCCACCTCCCATCAGGCCACTAGTCAGGGTGTTGGCCCCATCCCTGCCCCTCTTTCTCTCTGCAATCCACAGTCTGGCTCCTCTTGCTCAGTTATTCTGCTAGACCCCCAAGGGCAACTGATATATTCTCTGGTGGCTTTCTGTGTCCCCATAATTCCTCACTGTCTCTATGTCCCCTCTCTCCCAGTTATCCAGACTCCTCGCCCCCTCTCTATTTCTCGTAGAATCTCAAGCAGTCCCAAAGTACCCGGACTGTATGCTCTGTTTCAGACTTTCTTTCCTACCTGTCCTGTGTGCCCCCTCCCCAGAAACTTCTCTCAGAGAGCAGCTAATTGTAAACATCAGAGAACTTTCCTCAGTAATGCCAGTGGGTTTTTTATTATGGTAACTTCCCCATCTGCTGTCTATGCACTTTGACGGGAGAGATCTAGATAGCTAATGTCTCAGTCCAAAGAAATAAGTCCAGAGGTGTTCCTTCGTCTGTGGTGGGAGTTAAGAATCACCGAATGCTGGGGTACCTGGGTGGCTCAGTTGTTAGGCGTCTGCCTTCGGCTCAGGTCATGATCCCAGAGTCCTGGGATTGAGACCCACATCCGGCTCTCTGCTCTGCAGAAAGCCTGCTTCTCCCTCTCCCACTCCTTTTGCTTGTGTTCCCTCTCTTGCTGTGTCTCTCTCTGTCAAATTAATAAATAAAATCATTAAAAAAAAATGAATCACTGAATGTCAGAATGAGAAGACATCTTGGAGATCTTCCAGGGCAGCTCCTCAGGTGACAGACCAGGAACCAAGGTTCAGAGAAGTTCTTTGCCCAAAGTCACACAGCGTCCTGGGAGGGAGACTGGGGGAAGATTGAGAGAGAACACTATTCCAGCCCTTCGTCTCTATTTTAGTCCTTCACATAGTGACTCAGCCAATAAACCTTTATTGAGTGTTTGCTATTATAAGCCAGGCACTAACTGGGCAGTGGGGTCACAAATAAGATGAGATTCTTGTCCCCAGTCATCCCCCACCAAGTGGGTGAAGACAGCTGGGAGGGAAAGAAAACGGCAGTACCCACAGTGGGACTGAGTGGGTCCACAGAAGTACTAAGTGCAGCTTGGCCACACGGAGGCGGGGGGAAGCTTTGAGAGGGCCATCGAGAAATTTCCAAATTTCCAGAGCAGTTTTCTGACTGTATCTAGGGCTTTTCCCCATGACTCTCACTGAAGGGGGAAACAGGGCCCCAGGCCGTCTTAGGGACACTGGGTTTTTAACTGTCTTCCATCCATATCCTCACCTTTAATTGCAGAAACTACTGTGGGCCAGCTTGTCTCAGTTACCTGTTACCAGTCATCTTGGGCTGGGGAATTTCAGGCCGAATTAACTTCACTGCAGCCATCAGGACTCATGGCTTACGGAATGCTAATGACTCCTGCTTTCCTTTGCTAACAAGATGATTTCCTGCGATGGCTATGTGCCCTGCCCCAAACAGTGCCTCACACTTTTCTCAGCCCAGTCATGACAGCTTCCCTTGCATCTGAGAGTGGCCATTTGATCTGGTCGTGACCCAAACAGAAGTCTAGAGAAGATGGAGGTGGGAGAGACACAGTTGGCCTAGGCCTTTTGCCTTGCTTCCTAAGTTAGAGATAGATGTGATGTCTGGATCTGGGCAGCCTCCTGTGACCATGAAGTGAAAACAGAAAGATAAGAGTTAATATGCTAAGGGAAAGCAGAACAGAAATGCAGGAAGAGCCTGGCTGTATGACAGCATCATACACAGTTTTTTCCTGGGAGGGAAAACAGTTCCAAGGAAAAGCAGCCATCATGGGGAAGCTGGTGACTATACCATTCCAAAAATCCACCATATTATCACATCTCATGATCATCAACCAGCTCCCCAAAATTCTAATCTTACTATGGTTGTGAGGAAGCTGAAGGTGACTGAAGAGCTGATCTTTGAGTTTCACCAGCTATTTGTTCTTAAGAACGTGACTCCAAATGGATTCACAATAATGATATTTTTAGAGTGGCTTCATATAATTTTCACTGAATACTTTGTACATTGACCCTGTTAGAAGCTTGATTTGACTTAAGAAAAATGTAAAGAACACACAGTTTTGTTTTATTTTTGCTTGGGAGAGGTTAAATAAAGGAAAATGATGGTTTCGTTAAAAAGGGGGGAAAAATGACCTCACCAACCTGGAACTGCTACCCCCAGAATTCTCATTATGTGAAACAAACAAACAAACAAACAAAAATCCCTGTCTTGTTTAAGCCACTGTTTGTCAGGCTTTCTGTTACTTGAAGCAAAGTTCATTCCTAACAGAGATATCATCTGTTAATCAGTTGGGTTCCTAGCAGGAGACCAGTGACCGTAAATGAGACTTAATGGAGGGATAATTTATGATGGCAGGGACAGGATTAAAAGGGACCGATATAGGATGGTGAAGTACTCAAGGACCAGCAATCGTGGGAAAGCTGTTATCCCTGCTTCTGATGGGATGGGGATTGGATTTGTTCCTGGAGCCCATCGAGAATTACAGCAATGAGAGAGCCTGACAGGAAATGGGGCTGAAGATAAAGGGATGTAACCACTGACCTCCATGATGGTATTGAAGAATAAATACTCTACCATCTCTCTCTTCTCACCTCATGGCCCCCTAACTAGGGCCTCCCAATAGCCAAACCCACTGGCAGGCAGAGTTCAAGAGCACTGTAGGATACAGTCCCTCTAGGACACTGCTGGGAAAACAGTAGAGAGAGAAGATGGGATAAGTGGGCCATATAGAGCATGTAATCCCATGCAGGTTTGTTTGGGGGTTTTTACCAGTTTTTCCGTTTTCTTTTATGTTTTAAAGATTTATTTATTTATCTGAGAAAGAGAGTGTGTGTGAGCAGGGGGAGGGGCAGAGGGAGAAGGAGAGAGACAAGCAGACTCCCTACTGAGCGCAGAGCCCTCTGTGGCTCAATCCCACGACCCTGCGATCACGACCTGAACTGAAAGCAAAAGTCAGACACTTAAGTGGCTGGGCCCCCCAGATGCCCCCTGATTTTATTTTTAGGTGATCTCTACTCCCAGCACGGGGCTCAAACTCACAACCCAGAAATCGGGAGTTGCATACTCTAACGACTGAGCCAGCCTGCTGCCCCTCCAAGGCAGGTTTGTGATTTACTTGGTCCTTGTGGGATAATGCTGTTGGAAACAAAGAGTTTGCTTTGTAATCTGCCAGTGGCAACCCTGGTGGACCCTTCCTCTCCCAACCACCCACACTGATGATGAGAGGTACATTAAGTCAGCAGGTGGTCCTTATTTGACTCCGCAGCGCAGAAGTTAGATGCAAAATAATGTATGCAGGTATAATAATTTCCTTCAGTGCATATTTTCTGGAAAAACTGTTACCCCGTTTTTATGATATGCTTCTGATTTCTTTATCCTTGCCTGCATGCTTCCATCATTTATTTGTCATTGACCATAAGTTGTCTCAAATTACTTTTGGAAGTAAGTGGAGCGGCAACAAGAAGCATTCACATACTTCTACCGGTGGAGATTGGGTTTGGTTGTGGGTGACAGATACTCAAAATAAGCATGGCTTGAACAAGATGGAGGCTATTGTTCTCTAAAGGATCGGCCTGGGGGTTGGGCATGGTGGCTCTACTCCACAAAGTTCTCGGGAGCACAGGCCTAGGGTGCTTGGCTGCTGGGCCTTTCTGTTAATCATTTGCCAGGAACTAGATGAAGGGCCCTTCAGTGGAGTGGAGGCACCAGCTCCAGGCTTCAACCCCTTAGCTAATCCTCACTCGGGCTCCACCGCCCAGGCTCTAGAGAGGTCCCGCCCCTTGGCCCAGGAACCCTCTGGACACCTGGGCTCCAGGAACTCTTGGGGCTTGCATGGAGTTTGCATTCTACCGTGGGGAATAGCATGTGATAGTAGAGGAAGGGAGGAGAGAGTTGAATCAGGGTCCCCATTAGCCGCCATGGAAGGAGGGCTCCTTCAAAGGCAAAGGTCTTTGGACCTTTTTGGGGGGTCCTTTGGCTCCCAGGGGAAGGCAAGTCTGGTATGTCATTCCTTGGAATGTAACATCCTCAGAGGACTGTAGCTGGATTGTGCTGGAGCCAGTCCCCACGTGTAAGGAGACAGCCCGCAATGATATTAGTAGTTGATGAACAGTGTCGTTGTAGTTTTAATGATTATTAATGAGTTACCTTGCCTTGGCGTATGTCCTGCTTCCTGGATTCTCCACTCTACAGTCCCTGCTATCTCCCTGGCCCACCTAAGAGGGGAAAGTTCAATACTACACGGCAACTATTTAAGAAGTGTGTGCCCTGTCCCAAGGCCGGCTCTTACCCAGCAAGCAGCTTCAAGTCTGCTTTAGGACAGGCCTGGCTGGGGCTTGGCATTGTCTTTTAACTTGGATCAGCCCCAGAGGGCTTCCTGGCCCTCTCGCTACCCTTCTGGAGGTATCTAGAGGCCAGGCTGAGCCTCCCAGGTTCCCCAAAGAGTCCAGAGCCCAGACCCCTACTCTTTCCTGTGCTGGGTACTAGAGGTGTGTCCAGATCAATCAGCGGGGAGCAGGGGCAGAGAAGGAAGGCCCCATAGGGCCAGGGCAGGGGCTCAGAAACCCCACCCTTCAGCCTTTGCTGTCAGACTAGGAACTATATATACCAGGTAACCACAGAAATTGGTATCTAAAAGAGTAGTAGTGATGGGTAGTGAAAGGGGGTAATTTTAAAAATTTTGCTTGCATGGCAGTCATATATTATGTGCTGGGACTGTCCTGGTCAAATCTGCACAAAAGCCTTTCTAACTTTGAGCATAGTACCAGTTGGAATCCTCCTCCCACTGGCCCTCCAGACTGCTGTGTTAACAGCCACTGTTCTCAGCAGCCAAGTGGTGGGTCCTCCTGCTTGTTCTGCCTCTTGGGGCTGAATCAGCAAGCATGCAGTCTTGCCAGCTGGTCCCTGATGTTGGCTCCAAAGCTGACAAACTGGCCTTCCTCCCTCCTGACCCTCCACCCCAGGCAGAGGACAAGCCCCATTTCTCTGCATTCCTCATGCTTTGCTGAGGGGCCCAGGGAGGATTCTATGGGAACTGTGGGGCTATCCTGATGGGGGTGGGGTGGGGGGTAAGAATCTCAGCTCCAGGGAAAAGGTAGAACCATGGGCTATTCTAAGAAGTACCTGGTCTGCTTGTGAGTTTGGTGTTAAAGGGAAAGCGTTGGGCCTGAGGGAAGAACTTCCAGCTCTAAAATCCCACGATTCTGTGAAGGTTCCTGCCTTGCCTAGATAAGCCTGAGTGAAGAGTCTGAGGCAGGCTTAGCCCTATGTGGCCACTGTGGGTATTAAACTTCAGGCTTTACCCACATACGCACCCCTCCAAGCAGGGCCAATCTGAAAGAAGCAGGCAGGGCTCCATGTTTAGAAATGACAAGAATTCAGGACCAGCCCACAATGGGCTATACTCTCCCTGCCTGTCCTCTCTGCTTGCGTCTCCCTTCTGATGTACTTCTGGCTCATTTCCTAGAAGCTCCCCACAGCTAATCCTGAGCCTTCTTTACCTATGGGAAGACATTCACACTGGCCACGTCACAATGGTGGTCTCTTCTCCTCCAGCAATTTCCATCAGAGTGGACAGAAGTGAGGAGCCCATCAGTGTATTCGCCCTGGTCATACAGAAGTTGGTTTCAGTCATACTATTCCAAGTTTTTGTGTACCCCCAGCTCTCTCTTGCCAAAAGCTCTTAGACGTTAAATCTGTCTAGTAGCTTGAGATTTGCTATCTACCCTAACCTTGCACTTTTTGGTGGAAACCCATGAAATCATCGTTCTGCTGTCCTCTCTGCTATGCTTCTATCATGGCACTTCTGCCCCCCACCCCCCAACCATGCTGTGTTGTCTGGATTTTAAGTAAAGCGAGGGCAAGAGCCTTGACTTCTTCATCTTTGAATCCTCTGCAGCTTTGCTAATCAGAGTGTGGTTTGCACTGTAATAAGAAGTCCAGGAGACTCCGTAAGGTTCGAGCAGCACCATCCTAGACACCCAGCCCAGTACTCTTTAACTGTTGGCTTGAGCCAAGAAGTGGGCATGTACAGCTATAGTGGCTAGAAGCAATGAACTTTTGAAATGACATATTTTGTGGGCCTGTTTTACTGCCCCCCATACTGTTTTACTGTGGGCCAGTTTTACTGTTTTACCATAAAGTCTTCAGGGTGGGGACTCTCTGGATTCCACACATTTCTCTCAGCTCATATTCAGTGGCCATTACCCAGGGAGGACGGGGGCTGGTATGTGGCCTCGGGAACCTGTTTGGCTCCAGTGACCTTGTCTTCTGCCTCTAGTAGGTGACCAGCAGAGGAGGAGAGAGATACAGGTGACACGGAGGACCAACAGCCCCCAGAAGCAGGGGAGCTCAGTTCAGGAAGAATCTTTATGATAATTTATAGAGATGGTAGCTCCTACTCCTCTCCTTCCTAGTCTCTGTCCATCATCCATCTTCTCCTCTTTTACTCACCAGCTCTGCTGGCTACATGGTCAAGTTCTTGGTGACACCTGAACCCTTCATTACACATTCCATACTAGTTGTGGCTTTTTAGTAAATAGAAAGGACCATGATAAGGCACCAACTAGCACTTGGTTTTGTTACTGCTCTCGACAAGATGCACTGTTTGGGCAAAGGCCTTCCAGAGGTCTTGGGCCTCAGGCTCAAGCCAGGGAAGAGTAAGCACATCCCAGATCTGGCATGCAAGGATGGACAATGGCATTGAGGCCACAATAAAGGAAAATAGGAGTTGCTCTGGAGAGAAGGTAGAAAATAAAGTAAGATCCCCTAAGAAAGTAACATTTGAGTAAAGACATAAAGGTTGTGAGGAAATAAGCCATGTAGATAGCTGAAAGGAAAATTATTCCAGTGCTAGGAAATAGCAAGTACAAAGGTCCTGAGCATGTCTAGATATTAGAGGTCCAGCATATAGATTATCTTGATGTGTATTCCATGTATACTTGAAAAGAATATATTTTCTATATAGTGATCAATAAATGTCAGAAAGATTAGGTTGGCTGATACTATTGTTCAAATATTCTACATCCTTACTGAGTTTTGTCTGTTGGTTCTACCGGGTGTTAAAATCTCCTACTCTAATTATGGATTTGTTTATTTTTCCCTTTAGTTCTGTCAACTTTTGCTTCGTGTATTTTGAATCCCTGTTATTTAGGTGCATACACATTTTTGATAGTTATTTCTTTTGATGAACTGATACTTTCATCCTTTTTTTAAGATTTTTTAATTTGAGAGGAAGAGAGAAAGCCAGTGCACAAAAGTGTGGGGAGAAGCGGACAGAGTTTAAGCAGACTCTGCACTGAGTCCCCCAAGTGGCCCGATCCTTTCATCTTTATGAAATATTCCTATTTACCTTTGGCAATACTCCTTGTTCTAAAGTTTACTTTATTTGATATTAATACAATCAGGTTATTCACGATTAGTGTTTGTGTAGCATCTTTTTTTCCATCCTTTTACTGTCATGGCCTTTACTTTGTCCACTGTTTAAAGTACATCTCTTGTAAACAAACTTGGTTACATCTTACATTTTAGACTAGTTAGACAAGTTCTGCCTTTTCTGTGGCATGCTTAGTCCATCTTTATTTAATGCAGTTATTCATATGGTTAGTTTCATGTCTCCCATTTTGCTATTAATTTTTACTCGTCCCATATGTTCATTGTTTCTTTGTTCCTCCTTTTATGCTTGCTTCTGGACTGATTACTTGGTACTATCTCATTTTGTTGCTTTTTTTACTTTGTAGCTGGATATCTGTTTTATCTTTAATGATTTCTCTATGGATCACGATGTGCATCTTTAACTTCGTACAGGCTACTTTGGGTCTACATTATATCACTTCACAAATAATGTGAGAAACTTACTATACCTTCCATTCACCCTTTCCCATCTTTTGGCTATTCCTCTCATCTACTTTACTTCTGTGAATTTGAAAAAAAAAAGTCCCATAATACATGGTTATTATTTTCTTCTTAAATAAATTAAGAAAATGATCTTTTCTATTTACCCATGGTATTTACCATTTCTAGTGCTCTTCATTCCTTCTGGTAGATCTAAGTTTCCAACTGATATCACTTCTCTTCAGCCTGAAGAACTTCCTTTAGTATTTCTTGAAATACAGTTTAGAAGAACAGCAAGGAGGCTGACTGGGCTGAAGCAGAGGGAATGAGGAGAGAAGGAGGAGATGGATTCTCGAGGTAATCAGGAGTCACTTACACTCACTGTTGTAGGCCACTGCAGGCTTTGGCTTTTAATTTGAGTGAGATGGGAAACAGTTGCATGGTTTTGAGCAGGGCAATGACACCATCTGGTGTGGGTGTTCACAGGATTGCTCTGGCTGCTGGGACGAGAATAGACCAAAAGGGGCAAGAGAGGGAATTGGGAGGCCGGTTGTTGCAACAACCCAGGCAAGGGATAATGGTGGTTTGGGGGGTAGCAGTGATATAGTGAGAAGTTCCAAAATCTGGATACATTTTGAAGGCACGGCCAATGGAGTTTACTGACAGATTGGATGTGAAATATGAGAAAAAGAGGAGGTGAGGATGACATCAAAGTTTTGGCCTGAGAGACCAGAAGGATGGAGTGGCCGGTTGCAATGGGGAAGATTGAGGAGGGGCCGGTCTGTGGGAAGTACCCTTTCATCATCTAAACAGAGATGCTGAGTAGGCCTTTGGTCTACAGTTCAGGGACAAGAAATGGGCTGGGCTTATACATTTTTTTTTTTTTTTTTTTTTTTTTTGGTATAAGTGAATGAGTAAATGTGACACGTCTTTGTTTCAACGTAATAATAGATGATATTTACTTTGCCAGGCATTGGACATAATTCTTACATTCTTACTCATTCAATCCTCATAACAACCCTTACAGTTGGGTTCTATTACTATCATCCACAAAAAGGAGGTGTATTAGTCAGTCCGCTAGGGCTGTCTTACAAAATGCCACAGACCGAGTGCCTTAGACAAGAGAAACTCTTTTCTCACGCTTTTAGAGGTTGGAAGTCCAAGACCGAGGTGTCAGTCAAGCAATTCACTGGCTGTCACTTTGGTTCCTCTGAGGCTTCTCCACTTGGATGCAGATGGCTTTTTCTTCATACACGTGCATTCCCAGTGTCTTCCGTATGTCTTAATCCCCTCTTTATACAGGGACACGGGTCAGATGGGATTAGAGGGTCACCCGAATGACCTCGCTTTAATTTAATTACCTCTTTCCACTTACAGTCATATTCTGGGGTGCTGGGAGTTAGGGCATCGATGTAGGAATTTGAGGGTGGAAACAGTTCAGTTCATAATAGGAGGTATAGAGAGATTGGGCAATGTTTACAAGGTCAGCTGGTCAATGTTGGAACTAGGATCTGAATTCAGCAGGTCTGACTCGTAGCCAACTTACTCCACACAGTCTAAATAGTCTCCTGAGCAGTGCTGTTCATACCTTGGTATAATTTATTCTTCGCCCGTAATAGCCTACTCTGTGTGTTCCCAATCCCTTATCTGAACCGTCAGAGACATATACTATGGGTCACATTCCATGTTATTTTGCTACCGCCTTCAGCAGGATCTGGGCCAGCACTCCATAAGCAAGTACTGATCCGGCAGGAAAACGTAGTAATAATCACCCAAATGAGATAGAAATCACAGATAGCGTCACATCATTTTCATAGGCTTTGATGCCAAATACGTTACACATGTGGCAATTTTTGGTTTTGTTTTGTTTTTTTTGTTCTTGGGTTTTGTTTTTGTTTTTATTGCTTAGATTTTGGCCTTTGGATTTCAGATAAGAGATTATGGACATGCGCCTAGAGTTCTCTTCCCTGTGGCTGTAACTGTCCTTCGGTTTTATGCTCTATTTGCCAATTGTACTTAATCACTTAGGAGCTGCACTCCACTGAAGCAGTATTTCCCACGATGGCCAACCAAACATGTACTGTGTGAAGCCCCTTGCAGGAGAGGGGATGAAGGGCAGTAAAGAGAGAGCTTTGGGCCCATGGCTTTGGTTATAGGAGGAAAAGCCCCTTGGTCCTTGGGAAGAGGTTGTGGTTGAATGTTACCCCAGAGAAGCTGGAGCTCCTCCTGTAGGGAAGGCCACAGCTCCTTTCTCGAATCAACAGCTGATCCTAACAGGGCCTTCTGGTTACGCCAAAAGGTTTCCAGGTGTGGACCTGCAGGCCTCAGGGCAAGCTGTAGGAACCCAGAGGAAAAAGGACCTTTCCATAGCATTCCAGATTGGCAGCTGCCATCTTGGGCCCAGTGTGGGCAATCCTGTGAGGAGAGAAGGCACCTGTAGCAACGCCATGTGGGTGATGCTGGCCTGAGGATCACACAGGATCTGGAGACCTTGCCCCCAGGGCTCTGCCCTGGGAAGACCAAGTAACTCAAAGTTTAAAGGCACTGAGTTCCTTGAAAGTGAAATTTGGGGCCAGAGTTCAGGGCAGTCAAGATTTCCCCGTAACCCAGGGGAAGCACAGGCCCAGCTGTGGATCCTGCCTTACATGCTGTCCCCTCCCACTTCCTCCAGGCTTGTGGGGCAGGGTTCTGAGTGACAGCCTATTGGATGCAGGGAGCCAGTAGAAATCTAGACTTTAGAACTATCTGTCTGGCTCTTTCCAGGAGTCACACTGGTCAGCAATGGCCAGAGAAGAAAGGGCTCTGCGGCTCTGGGAGACAGTGTGAAACTTCAACGGTGTGCTGTAAAGGTTGGTGTTCTAGATCAGGGCCAGATTCCCCCACATTCCCAAATCTGGGCCTCTGCCCACCTCCGTGGAGATTTCCTTGCAAGGTCCCATGCTGTTGACATGCTCTTGCATGCCACCAGTGTAACTGTCATGCAGATTCTCTTGGGGGGTGGGCACTGCCTATGGGGTGCCCCCTCTTCCCACACTGGTGTGCTCTCTGCAGCCTGGGAATCCTGTGGGGCTCAGGCCCACCTTAACTCCATGCTCTTAAGAGGGAATCATTGAGCCATGGTTTCCCCTGGATCTTAAGGGAGAAGGAAGGGCAGTTGGATCTGGATCTGGAAGGGGAGAAAAGGGGAGAAAGTTGGGAGAGCAGAGAGATCAAGGGAGGACACTAGGTCTCTCTTGCACTAGGATTCTGGTCCTCCCTGGAGCACAGCCAGCAGCATGGTCTGCCTGTGGTCATGTCACCTGTTTCCCACAGGCCAGTTTTTAATATTGGGGTTGATTGCAATCACCACTGGGCACCCCAGTTAATTCGTTGTGTATGTTTGCATCTAAGTGTATGCAAATAAGTGCAACATATGTGGCGATCCCAAGAGTCCTGGTGTTATTTTTGTTCAGATTCCCAGGCTGGGAATGTGGGGTTCATGTGGGCATCCGTGTGGGCTAGGGGGATTTAAAAGATGGGACCGTTTCCTTTTTTTAAAGAAAACAGCTCATTTTCCTTCTACTTCCTTTTCTTCTTTGTTTTAGAAATTCAGCTCTAGACTCTGTGAGAGAATGGAGAAATGTGAACCCAAACCCAAAAATGAAAGCACAGAAGAAAGCCCCAACCTCACATGGGAATGGGTCCAGCCTGGGAGGCACTGTCTCCCCTGTGAAGCAACAGTATCACAAGACTGTCATATTATTTTTTACATTAATAATTCTAGAATTAAAATAAATTTTATGTTCGGGGGCACCTGGGTGGCTCAGTCATTAAGTTTCTGCCTTCAGCTCAGGTCATGATCCCAGGGTCCTGGGATGGAGCCCTGCGTTAGGCTCCCTGCTTAGCAGGGAGCCTGCCTTTCCCTCTCCCACTCCCTGCCCGCCCCCCGGCCCCCGCTTGTGTTCCCTCTCTCACTGTGTCTGTCAAATAAATAAATAAAATCTCAAAAAAAAAAAAAAAAAACAACGACAAAACTTATGTTCTGTTACTTAAAATTCTAAGTTATGGACTGGGACTGTAGATTGTAATTGAAAGTGAGTTAAACCACCAGTTTGCTGCAGCCCCCCGCTGGGGAATTATCAGAGAAGATTTACTTAACATGTAAATCTTACTCTGTTCTTAATTAGTAAAAGCTCTGAAAGATACAGACACTGAGTCAGAGGGACACTGGTTCTGGGGGGTCACAGAGGAGACTCGGACAGCTGACCGTTCATACCCCTGCCATTCCTTCCCTTTTCTGGGAAAGGGAAGGGAAACAAACATTTCCTGAGCATCTATGTGGTTGGCAACATGCTAAGGACTTGCATGTTTGTCCTCTTGTTTAATCCCTGTTTTTTATAAACAGATGAAGAAACTGGGACTCTAACAAGTTAAGTAATTGACAAGGGGGCACAGCAGGATTTCTGTGCGGAAGGATTCCAAACCTCACCCTTCTTTCACTACTAACTACTTCCTTGAAACAGCCTATAGCAGAGGAAGCTCCTGCTTTACCAGCAAGCCCAACTGAGGAGCCTGCTGGCTCTTTTCCCTAATTGCAGGCAGGGTTAGGGGTGAAAATCTACTTCTTCCAAAGGTCTCATTTTGTACAACCACTTATACAGGGTGGCATATAGGCATTAGGTCACCGTGGCTTCCATTTGACTTCATACTTTGCTAAACTGTTGGATCAGGAACCACACTTTGAAAACCACTGTTTAGAAAGACTCCTGAGGCAAAAGCAACCGTTAATAATAACTACTAGCATTTATCAAGTGCTCACTATATGTCAGGCACTTTGGTGTCAAACATTTATATGTTATAGTTTTATTTATTCCTATAGTAATCATATTCTGTATATGATTTTTAGACAAATTACATGCTACTTTTTATAATGCTACAGATATTTTATATGTGTTAGGTTTGATTCACCAACTAGAACATGAACATTCTGAAAATTTGGCCAACTTTTTTTTTTCCATTCTTTTTTTTTTTATTGGTTTTAAAAAGTTTTTATTTATTTATTTGTCTGAGAGAGAGAGAGAGAGAGAGCATGAGCAGGGGGAGCAGCGGCAAGTACGGGGGAAGCAGGCTTTCCGCTGAGCAGGAGTCATTCTTTTTTTTAAATATATTTTGTAAGATTTTATTTATTTATTTGAGAGAGAGACAGAGAAAGAGAGTTGGGGGGAGGGGCAGAGGGAGAAGCAGGGAGCCTTGCTAGGGGCTCCATCCCAGGACCCTGGGATCATGTATGACCTGAGTCAAAGGCTGATGCTCAACCGACTGAGCCACTCGGTGCCCCTGTTTTTTCATTCTTTTTTTGGACTTTCTTTCCTTATCCCGTGGCTGCCACACAGTGCTGAACACATAGTAATAGCTATAGCTTATTGAGCATCTGTTATGTTCCAAAGCACTCTACTAGGGTGACTTGTATAGTGTTTTGCAATTTCTACTCCCAGCAACCATGTGAAGAGGGTACTATAATTATTTCCACCTGACAGTTACTGTAACTAAGTTCAAAGAAATTAATTTATTATTCCCAAATTACTGGTAGGTGTCAATGCTGGGATTTGAATCCCCATTTGTCTGTCTCCGAAGCCCTGTTCTGATCCTGTTATTCTGGCTTCTTAACTGATTCACAGCATTATGTCTGGCCATCTAATTAAATCCCCAAGGAATCCTGGCTCCTTTTTCAATGGCCCCTGGGTTCGAATGGAGAGGTGTTTGCAGGGGTGGAGGGAGGTGTCTTGATGACTTGATGATGCTGGCTAGAATGGAGGGGGAGGGCGCTAAACAAGACCCCTTGACCTCTGCAGTTTTTATTTCCCCAAACCAAAATACTTGGCACATAGTTGATGCACAATAAATATTTATTTAATTTAATTTATTATTTTAAAATGACTTATTTTGGGGCACCTGGGTGGCTCAGTGGGTTAAAGCCTCTGCCTTCAACTCAGGTCATGGTCCCAGGGTCCTGGGATCGAGCCCCCGAACATTTGTGTTTAAGTTTTTGTTTAAGCATGTTTCCCATGCTTTTTTTTTTTTTTTTAAGATTTTATTTATTTATTTGACAGAGAGAGATCACAAGTAGGCAGAGAGGCAGGCAGAGAGAGAGGAAGGGAAGCAGGCCCCGTGCTAAGCAGAGAGCCCGATGCGGGACTCGATCCCAGGACCCTGAGATCATGACCTGAGCCGAAGGCAGCGGCTTAACCCACTGAGCCACCCAGGCGCCCCCCCATGCTTTTTTTTTTTTTTTTAAGATTTTATTTATTTATTTGACAGAGAGATAGAGAGAGAGCATAACTAACTAGAGAGGTAGGCAGAGAGAGAAGCAGACTCTCTGCTGAGCAGGGAGCCCAATGTGGGGCTTGATCCCAGGACCCTGGAATCATGATCTGAGCCGAAGGCAGATGCTTAACCCAAAGGCAGAGGCTTTAACCCACTGAGCCACCCAGGCACCCCAAGTTTGCATACTTCAAATAGGCGCATTTTATAGTAAGCAAATTACATGGCAGGCAGTGGGAAAGGTAGACAGGAGATTATACGTCTTGGCTTCTTAATACTCCTATTATAGCTTGGGGCACATAGTATGTGCTCAATTAATAGTGTAAAGTAAATAGTTTCTTTTCAGAGAAGAAGTAATCATGATTTTGGTTAAACTTATTGGAGACATGTAGAAATAGCAAGAGATCCCCATTGCCAAGGAACCAAAAAAGATCAAATAAAATGATGTGCCCCAAATATAAGACTAAATTATTTCTTAGAAATCACATTTCGGAGCACCTGGGTGGCTCAGTGGGTTAAGCCGCTGCCTTCGGCTCAGGTCATGATCTCGGGGTCCTGAGATCGAGTCCCACATCGGGCTCTCCGCTCAGCAGGGAGCCTGCTTTCCCTTTCTCTCTCTCTGCCTGCCTCTCTACCTACTTGTGATCTCTGTCTGTCAAATAAATAAAATCTTAAAAAAAAAAAAAAAGAAATCACATTTCAAAGATAATGACACACACTCTTTTGTTTCAGTACCAAAGAAATGGAATACAGAAGGTCTCTGCCTTCAAGGAATATTTGAGCAATAAACATTTAAGCAAAAACTTCCTTCCTGCAGACAAGGAAAGTGGTAGACTGCTTTTCAGGGAACTACATTCTAAACCCAAAGCCACATTGAGATTCTTTTTTTTTTCCTCCCTTCTGAGAGTTTACTTAGTCCAAGGGGCAGTGAAGTTCGTAGTCTATGACCCTGTCTCAGAGTGGATATAAGCTGGGGAAATAGTTTCTCCCTGAAGTTAATAAGAATTTATGCCAGGGGCTTATACAGAGGTCAGTTTCGTAAGAGGGGTTATGATTGAAAACTGATTCTACTCTGAAGCATCTGGGAATTTTTGATATTTTTCTCAAGCTGTGAAGTCCAGGATTGATCGTGACATTTAATTTCTCCATGAAGTGTTTACATAGCCCTAGATAATGCTTAGGAGTCTATGAAACCTGGAGTAGTCTCCATAACCAGGTCTGATCTGCGGGGAGAGCTCAGAGTAGAGGTCCTCCTTCATTTCTTAGAGGTGAATTACATCTAGAACAGGTTTAGTGAACTACCCCCTCCCACACACACGCACACACCAAGCCTTGGGAGAGAGAGCCTGACTGGCCCTATCATTACACCCTTCCACGTTGCAGTTTGACCCTTTTTTTTTTTTTTTTTTTAAACAAAGTAAACCAGTATTGGTCATTTCAGGCCAAGCTGGTCCCAAAACAGCTTGGCATTTATCTAAAGCATTGTTTCAGGTGCCCTAACCCCTGCCAAGGAGTAAGTCAGGTTGGTGGTGCAAAGAGCATCTGAGAGCTGGAGAGATCCATTTGGCACAGTCCGCTCGCGCGCTCTCTCTCTCTCGCTCTCGCTCTCTCTCTCTCTCTCTCTCTCTCGCGCGCGCGCGCTTTCTGGATGAAGAGACAGTGATAACCCCACTCATAGAGCCATTTCAAACATCACTCAGACTCAAACCATTTTCAAATGGGGATGATAACATTAAAGGAAGCAGCTTCTCTACACAGATTGAATTCTGCTAAAACGTTGAATGTTTTATGAGTCCCTTTTCTGAGCTGACGGTGGCTGCTTCAGAAGAGAGAGGCCAGACAGAAGTGCCCAGTGCAGGAGGAAACCAGGGTAGGAAGAAAGATTAAGGAAATAAAGGAATAGTGCTGCAAGGGGGAGAGAGAGAGAGAAGGAAGTTGGCAGAGAGGGACAGGAAGTCCAGGACGAGCGGGAGCAGAAGTTCAGGGCTGAGGATCTTTCCCCCGTTCCAGAAGATCTCATGGTGAATGTAGGAAGGGAAACCAAGCCAAGTGCAATGTGTCTGCCAATCTAATAGGCTCGAGACACCACAACAGACATCCTGGCTGTGCTGGCAGGCTCTTTGGCACCTTGGCCCAGACACGCAGGTACTTGTCTTTGAAAGGCAGGTGCAGGGTAATGGTGGCTGCGGGGGGACTTGTCTCCTGCATCCAAGAGGACTTTTTGTCTGAGCCCTGGGATCTCTGGTTGATCGCTTTGGCTGGCAAGGCTCCCCTCCCCCATCGGGCAGCATTTGGAAATGAGACAAGGGGCTCCCGTTGGTCTGGTACAAATCCTATCCAAGCAACAGACCATAGTTCTCCATCCAGGCACGCACCTTAGCCTTAACCCACAGGGCCGGTGTAGGGGCAAAAGATAAGGCCCTGTGCTGAGTGTAGGCAAGGATAGAAGTAGGAACTGAAAGGGCCCATGCCGGCTACTGGACCACTTCCTGCAGGGTGATGCAATCGCTTCTGCTGCAGGTGGTGGTGGGAGTGGTAGCAACTGAGAGAGGCTGGAATTTACCTTGCTAGACTGACTGCCTCAGGCTTGGCCTTCCTGTTCTGGGGGCACAGGGGCCAGGGTGCTATTGATGGGGAAGGGGAGTGAATTCCATCTTTGGGGGAAGGACTGGATGTGCCTTTAAGGCAATAGATATAGGGGACTGGAGCCCTGGCTTTCAAGGTATCACAGGTTGGCCTCCGATCATTGTGCTGTTTCCTGCCTGTCTTTGTGGAGAAGGGACCTTAGTTTCCTTGAGTGTAAAATGGCACGGATGGCAACAGCTCCCTCTTGGGTTCGTTCAGGATTAAATGAGCTGCCTTTTGTCTAGTCTCTAGCATTCCATGGGTGCTTACCCAGTGGGACTTGTTTGGGTTATAACTCAGGGACCTCTGGCAGAATTAGGATAAGAGGCTCATGTTGACCCCAAAGTCCTAAGCCCCACCAAGCCAGCCTGTTTACGGAAGGCATGTCCCTCTGAATGAGGACACAAGAGTGGTGGAGGGCACCTGTTGATGGTAGAGCTGGGAACAGAGCTCAAATCTCCTTGCATCTTTCTACTCCACCTGAGGACAGGTGAGCCTTGGAAACAGGGAAGAAATGGGGCCTCGGACATTTCCAGGATAACTCTGTGTGAAAGAAGGCAGGACTGCTTCGGGGGAGGCTGAGGCTCCCTGGGAAATCTGTCTACCTTTAGCTTTTTCAGTTGCAGCACTCCCTGAAAGACCTTCCTCCTGTCCCCAGTTTCCCTTTGAGATGTGTATATGAGGGTTTGTGTTTGGGAGGGAGGGTACAGATAGGCTCAAGGATTCCCCCAGGGATATCTGTATTTCCAGCCTCTGATGTGGGGCCTAGAACATGGTGTATGCTCAGTAGATATGTGATGAACTCACACCTGGGAGATGGAACCCCTCTGTCATTGCCTGATAGTGACTTTTCTCCCACTCCAGGATAGTAGGACTAAGGGCTTGGCTGGGAAAGAGATGATCCAACTCATCTTCTTGGTCCTGATCCTTTCGAGCACCAGATTCAAAACCCAGGAGGCTCTAGACCCAGAGAAGACTGCTTCCCAGCTCTTCCAGGTGGCAGGTTTCCTTGATAGCAATCAGCAGAACATTCTAGCCTCAGCCGAACATTTCTGAGGTTTCCCTGACAAGCCCAAGGAGTAGAATGTACTAATGTCCTGGTGTACCTTTGCCCAGGAAAATGGGGGTGTCCTGGGTGAAGTAGAGTAAAAGGAGAGTATTTTGGTTGGACCTATTCATTCCTTGGCAAGATAAAGCCTACATCTTTTCGGTGGGCTGGGGAGCAGTTTGGGGGTGGGGAGGGGAGCTGAGGACACTGCCCCCTGAGGGCCATGCTTGTAGCTTTCCTATAAATGTGTCTCCACAGATGTTCTGTCAGGTTCAGCCAGGAGGAGGGTGGTCTGAGGGTACCAAAGACCTGGCAGCATCACCTTTGTCTTCTAGGAGGAGGCTCAGCTGGTGAGGTGAGACTCAGGGAAGGTCAGCCATCCCTAGTGACAAATACAATGGAGAGAGGACATTTATGGAAATCCTCCACTGCAGGGTTTTTTTTTTCCCCACTCCCCAACATGACACTATTCATATTTTTAAATCTGGAAGTGTATATTTATTCATTCACTGCAAACTGAAACTGAATGTGTGCTAAATGTCATAAATCATGGGATCCTGGACTTCACCTTGTCTTTTAGGTTCCACTGAGCTTTCGCATGGCAGCCTCGCTCTGCCTCTTCCTTTCCACCCACGTCTGGAGCTCTAAATGTTTTCTCTTTAGCACCTGCTTTTTCTCTTTGCATCCCACTGAACCAGAGATGAGCAAGAAGTGAGCTCATTGACTGGGAAATCAAGTCTCTCCACTTGCTTACCCAATTAGCAGAAACCAGTCTGTCTATTCAAGTATATTCTCCTCTCTCTCTCTCTCTGTCTTTCTCTCTTTCACACACACACACACACACACACACATTGCAACTCAGAAGAGAGCAACTGTTCCTTTGCAGACAGATGGAATGATGCTCTGAGAGATAAATTCATTCTGTTAGAGCAATTCCAGCAAGAGAAGGACACTCAAATCTTCTGGGTCCCTGGTCTTTCTTATGGGTACGATCCCTCCTGGAGGGAGTTAAGAGGCAAGGGGGGGGTCAAGCACTACCCCCACCAAGACCCCCACCATACCCATAAATCAGTTTCCAATCGAACCCCTCCTTGGGGGTTGAGTTACAAACCTCAGCAACCCCAGGGCAGTCTGCCTGGTAATTCCTATTATTCAGCTGTCAGCTGGTTTTTTTTAAAAACCTCCCTTCCCAGTGATCCAGTTACCAGAGTTTTAGAGCCCATTCCTTGTCTTAGAGAGAAATCCTATAGCCAGGTAAAACAATGGAGAGGGCCGCTGCCTGCTTTCTATAGGGAGCTGGGTTTTCTCTTCTGTTGAAAGCAGCCTCCCCTTAACTCTTTGCATCCCTCCCAGATTGTTGGCTGGCCCCTTTCCGAGCAACTTTGCCTTTCTCCAGGGACCCTCCTCCTACAGCCAGCATCAGTCAGCAGAGGAGAAAACAAATGGCTGAAAGGGATGGGAAGAGAGAGAGAGAGAAAATTCTCCAAAATAGATTTCTGCTGCCTCAACTAGAGTGCCGCTGTTAGTCAGTTGGTCACCGGGTTCAGAGCCCAGATCTCCAGCCAAGCAGGTCCTGATAGCCTGTACTAGAAGGGGAGGAACGGTACAGAGGGAAGGGTCTGCTTTGACAGTGATGAGAGGTGGGGAGTGAGGTTCCTGACCTCCCTGACCCCTTTATCCCAGACAGTCTTTTCTGGTCCCTGCAGCTCAGGAGGCTGGGCCCCTGCTGCTTGACCTTAGAGGCCAATAGCGCAGGAGGCCAGGCCACTGGGTGTCCTTCAGAACCAGCCTGAGAGAGAGGCTGGGAAGGCCTGGGAGAGAGGTCTTAGAAGCAATGTCACTAGAGGGTGTGACCTTCCTCCCAGCTATTCAGACCCACCAAGATGCCCCATTCCCCTACACTGGTGATTTTTAACCCTTTATAGGGTCACGGGCCCCTTTGGGAAACTGTTGTAAGTAAGCTACGGAGTCACCCCTCAAAATGTTTGTGTGAGCCCATGTACACAGTTCAGCCAGTTTCAGGGGTTCATAGCCCCTAAAACTGAAGAGACTCTGGTGAGTCTGGCAAGTACATGGATCCCAGGTAAAAATTCTGCTCTACCATCATCCTTGCCTTGTGGACCTCATTCTGCTGTGATGAAGCAGACAGAGCAATAGCAGCTTGGAGTGGGGGTGGGGACTCGGGGGTGGAGACATGGGGATGGAGAGGTGGGGATTGGGGTGGGTAAAGAAAATGAGTATGACAACTGTCCTCTAGGGCCTGTGCTGCCTGAGAAGAGAGGTTCAGAGCTGCTCTGTCCTTCAGTTCCATTCTTGAGCCTAGGTAATACCCATAGTCATCACCGGCTAGCTTGAGATATTGGCCAAGGAGGAAAGCCATTAGGAAGAGAAGGATGGTAGGAAGGCGGGGAAAGAGGTCTGTGCATGGTGAATGTGGTGAGGGCTCCCCAGTGCCCTGTAGGGAGGCTGGGCTTGGTTTCCTCATTTCCCCACATGTGGCATGAATGTGAGGTCACCCTGACCTGGTGACACTCCCTCTTGGCCAAGTCTCCTGGTAAAATAATATACCTCCTTTCTGGACATCCGTCAACTCCTGGGGAACTGGGCTGCTGGCCAACCTTGACTCTCCCCTCTTTCCCTTTTCCCTCTTCTCTGGACTTCGGAGATAGTGTTTTCCTGCCCTACTAATCCCAACCCTCTATATGCCTGGTTGGCTCTCTTTCAGGTGCACTTTGAGGGAGCTAAGGAAAGAATGGGTAGGGGGAAAGGTGCAAGGAGATTTCAGGCTCCTCTGGGGTAAGAGTCCCAGGTCCACTTAACTTAAATTTGTCTGAGTTTACAACCAGAGAGAGCAGTTTGGTGGTCAGAGGAATGTCTGTCTCTACAATCCCTGGGGTCAGGCCCATCATTGACCACCTAGTCTGTTACAGGGACTGGCTTGCTCTCATTGATTTCTGGCTTCTTTTATCTTTCCTAAAATGCAGACTTGGTCAAGTCGCTCATCCTCTATAAAAATCTTTGCTGGCTCCCTTTTGCCTCCAGTACAGATTCTCCAGCCTGGCATTGCAGGGACACCTATGTATTCAGACCTGAATCCACCTGAATCCTGGGGTGCACCCAAACACCCCTCCTCCAGCCTGCCCTGCTCCCAAGACAGATTGTCCAGTTCAGCTCTTTATTCTGCTGCCCCTGGCCTGGGTTGCTTTATCTGGTCTTCCTTATTGAAAAATTCCCCCATCCTTCAAGGCCCAACTCAAAAGCGATCTCCCTGAAGCTTTCCCCAATGGAATGCTTTCTCAATTTTTCTCCACCTTCCAGCGGTCATTGTTCCTAAGAATTAACACATTTCATGCTGCATTCGACATGCATTCGGTTATTTTCAAGTCTTCCTCCGGGAGGAAACTGTAAGCTTTCTGAGGACAGGCACCGGGTTTTGGGCTTCTAACCCAGTTATCTGGCACAATGTAGGTATTCAGTAAATGTTTGTGAAATGGCCTGGAGACTCCTTTACTGATAGTACGCGATCTTCGGGACACATCTCTGGATGCTGCCATAAACAGGATGGGTGTCAGCTGCTCAAGCAGCCCCTGTATTTTTTATCTTTCCTCTCCTCAGCCAGATACTTAATCTGTAAGTGTCCACGCCCACTCAAGAAGAGGACAGGAGATTCTCTTCGGATGTGTTTGATCTGATTGTCACTCATCAACGGCGCCAGACGCACGTGTTCTCACGCTTCCTACAGATTTGCGCCTGGAGTTTATTTCTGACGCGCTAAGCAGGCGGGAGGGTGCTTTGCCACCAGGCCAGGATCCCCAAGGGCCCGCACCTTGCACTCGTTGGACGCCGCCAGCCGCGTCTAATGCTTCCGGGCTCCTCCTCCCCTCCCTTTCTGGACGCTCCGTAATTATTCGGTCCATTCCGGAGAAAGAAAAGACAAAAGTCACTTTGGCGCCCCCTCTCTACCTTCTATTAGGACTCAGGGACTCTCGGCCGCTTCCCGAGCTTGCAATTGGAACAGAATCTGCGCGGACTACGGCGCTCCAATTGCGTTTCTGACGGAAGCCGGAATTTCGCTCGGCCCCTTGCAATGTTTCCAAGGGAAGGTTCGTACATTCGTGACAGTCCCTGGCAGCCGCCCAGCCCGGGACTTGGGGCTCCACTCGCCATTGGCCAGCCGTGGGCGTGACGCGCAGGAGGCGGGGCCTCATCAGCTGTTTGCGGGATGCCCCGAGCGGGCGTATTTTGGAAACAATACCGCGCGGTGCACAGTGGCCTCCTCCCGCGCCAGCCAGCCAGCTGCCGCCGCCGCCCCTGCCCGCGCCTCCCGCCACCCGCCTCAGCCCGGTGAGCGCGCGGGAGGCCGGGGACCGGGCGGAGTTGGATCGCACCTCCTCGGGGAAGTGGGGAGAGGAGTCGTGCTGCGCATGGGGGCCCGGGAAGGGTTGGGCTGCAGGCGTCTGGGGTGACCATGAAGGACTGGAGCGCTGGGGTGCGGGAACGGGGTGCAGAACCCTCATCTAGGTGCAGTGCTCCACGAGGGAACTTGGGGGTAGCAGCATTTCAGACAGCAAGGAGTTGGGTCCAGGTGGGCAGGGGAACCTGCGGTTCACTGCTGAGCAGACCTGGGCTCCGGAGAACGGCCGGGCCTCTGGATCTGACTTTGGGGTAGGACAGGGAGTTGTGGGGCGGCCAGCCTCTGTGCGGAGTCTGAAGGCTCTTCTCCTTAACAGCTGGGCTCTTTCCCTCCTTCCCAATTGCGTCTGGGCGCCAAGCCCCTGAGTGCTCGTCACGCTGGACCCTGGCGCGGAGCCCTGGCATCACGATTCGGAGGCTGAGACTCTCTCCTGGAGTCACCCAGGTCTGCTGTGTGTCGTGTGGGTGCGTGTGTATGCATGTATGTGTGCGTTCCCAGATTTTAACTCCTATAGAGGTTCAGAGTGCCTGGCTCCTGTCTTCTCCTGGGAGGAGGAGTCTTAAGTTCAGCATCCTTGTTACAGCCATTGGGGGCTGGAATGGCTCCAGCGGGCTTTGGTTCCCCTTGCTAGGAATAAAGCCCTCCCAGGCTGTGCTCTCAAGAAGTGTGCTCCTCCTACCAGTTTGGACATGACCGCCTCAGCTCAGGCAAAGGGGAGAAGTGGGTCTCCTTGCCTTACCCCAGTTTACCTTTGACTTTGCCCCGGACCCTTTGGGAGGCTCCCACCTACAGAAGAGCCACCTGCAGTTCCTGTGGAGAATGGGTAGGGTCCCAGGGCTTGCAGAGACACACCCTATGGCTACATGTCCCCCACAGTCCAGTCCAGTCCAGTCCAGGCAAGGGCTGAACTTTGGGGCTTTGCTGGGAGGGGGAGGTGACAGGCTTCAAAGGAAAAACCAAGACAATGACTGCTGCTTGTGATTTGCTTTGGTGGGCCCCTTTTTAGGCTGGGATTGCCAGCTTGCAGAGAAAAGGCTGAAGGGCAGGAGGGGAGCCCCTGCCAGGTAACTGGCAAGACAGCTCTTGGTCCTTTTAACCGGAAACTTCGTTTCCTGGTGCTGATGAGCTGAAGATCTCCTCCCCTCTTTTGGGAAACACTTTCCAAAGAACACCATGTGCCTGTTTTGCCATCCCAGCCAGCGTCTCCTCACTCACCAGGGAAGAGGGGAGAGATGGGATCAGAGATAGCTCACGGGCTTGTTGGGATGGAGAGAGGGTTCAAGCAAGCACCTCAGAGACCGCTCGAATTTAGAGAAGCCAAGATTCTGAATTTAAGTGAGATTCCTTTAAGTACTTTACCAACCCACAGACCATTTGGCTTGTTCTTCAAAGGCAAGGGACTGGGAGACAGAATTCCCATGGGCTCTCTAATTGAATCTGGCAGCGACAAACAGTATCTCTATATCCTTAACCATTCAGGTAGCTGCTGCTTCTGTTGCCCCAGGGACCATAACAGAGTGTGTGTGTGTGTGTGTGTGTGTGTGTGTGTGTGTGTATAGCTGTGTTGGGAGCTCAAGATGCTGGGTGGCTCCCAGCTCATATTTCCAAAAGCCGTCAGGTGGAGCAAGAGGAACTTCTTTATCACCAAGAAACCCCTCTCGACAACCTGAGTAGTATAGAGGCAGTGAGTGAGGTCACAGAAAGAGGGGTGAATTTCACTTCCTTCTGTGAGGAAGGTTATACCAGTCTCAGGTTCAGCACTGACAGGAATGGTAGGCTGTAGGGAAAGAAGATTGAAGTCATGGGTCCTAGTGAGTAGGCTGAGCTGGGGAGGCTGGCCTCACTGCCGGGTGTTGGACCTCCCCTCTAGGCCAAGCTGCTGCTGTGCTGGGAGGGCAGTGACTAACTTGGGTCTTTCTGCCCTCTCTCCCAGGACACAGGCTTACCACACCGTGGAGCCTGTTTGTTGTGTTGAGCAAGCAGGGGGTGGAGACCAGAGTAGATGGGCAGGTGGGCGGGGCTTAGTGGGTTTGGAGGGAACCCGGGACAGCCCTAGGATTGCTGGCTTTTGTTTTTTTGCTGCCCAGCCAGAGCTCAGCTCAGACTGAGATGAGTGCTTGGGTGGTTACTCTTCAGGGAAGTGAGTGAGAGAGAGAGAGAGTGTGTGTGTGTGTGTGTGTGTGTGTGTGTGTTGTGAGCGTGGTGTGTACTGCCCGTCGCAGCACCCTCTGCCCTCCCACAGCCACTCACAGGGTCTAGTCTTGTTGACATTTCCCCAGGTGTCCTGCATGCTTGGAGCAGTTGATCATACCCCTGCTATTGCTCAGAGTCAACAGCAGTTAGACTTCGTGACCCGAACCAGCCTGGGTCAGAAGAAAAGGCCCGGGGGGGGGGGGGTGGCTCTGGGAGGGCCCAGGGCTGAGGTATGGCGCACCCTTGGACATGAGACCATGGTAGTACTTTATCACCGGTTGTCTGTCCTCAGTACCTGGCCCCACTTCCCCAGATAAGAAGGGGAAGCAGGAAAGAAGAAAGGGGAGGAGAATCCTTCAGGCTTGGCCCAGGGAGGAGCAGCATCCCAGAGGCCTGCCTTGCACCCTAACAGGGGAGATGGAGCCGCCTCAGTGTGTGGAGGAGCTGGAGGATGACGTGTTCCAGCCAGAGGATGGGGAGCCGGGGACCCAGCCTGGGAGCTTGCTCTCTGCTGACCTGTTTGCCCAGAGCCAGCTGGACTGCCCTCTTAGCCGTCTGCATCTCTTCCCTCTCACCCACTGCTGTGGCCCTGGGCTTCGACCCACCAGCCAGGAGGACAAGGCCACCCAGACCCTCAGTCCAGCCTCCCCGAGTCAGGGTGTCATGCTGCCTTGTGGGGTGACCGAAGAACCCCAGCGACTCTTTTATGGTGAGTGCTCTTAGCCTCAAGACTCCTCCCATAGAGATTGGGGGAAAAGAGGGGACTTCCCCTCCTCAGACCTGCACTTTGTTATTTCCTTCCCCAAATTGAACAACAGGGGCTATGGATTCCTCGACTCTTGTCACTCTGCTTCTCTGCTTGGTATTGCTTTTCACTTGTGCTCCTCGGGCACCAAGAAAGGCAAGTGGCAATGCCATCATTTCTGCCTTTATGTCCCTTTCTGCAGGGATCTTTGGGGCCATGGTGTCTTTTGGGGTTGGAGAGAGGGTACCTAGGCCTTGGGCTTGACATCCTTTTGTGTTCCTGGGAGTGATATGTCTTCCATACATTGGCCAGTGTGACCCCAGAGAAGGTTGGGGGATCTGTGACTCGCTGATGACACTGAAGGGAAAAACCCAGCCCTTTCTGGAAGGGAAGGTTCCTGAAGGCAGAAGGTGTCACTTGGGACTTTCTGTGCTTGGAAGGGGAACTAGAGAAAGAGGTTGGGCTTGCTGGGGCTCAGTGCCAGCACAAGAACAGTTTGCAAGGCTCAATCAGACAAGACCCCTTCATTTGTGGGCTTAAGTGGTTTGTTTTATGAGTAACGTGCCCTCCTCTGGTGAAGGAATAGGGTCAGACACTCAGTCCGCTTTCTTCTTTTAGCACAATAGCTTACGGAGGGAGGGGAAAGGTTCGGAGGCTGCCTTGCTAGGTCTGAGGGAGCCTATCAAGAAGACGCTGCAGTTATTCCCAAGGGAGCTGCCCAGTAGTACTTTGGGGAGGCTGGGAAGATGGATACAGCGGGCTGCGGGGAAGAGGGAACAGAGGGAGGAGGCGGGCGGGCACCCCTAGCGGCAGCTCGCTTGCCAGCATTTGGGTAGGGCGCAGCACTGGTCTCGAGGTCTTGCGGTCTGGCCTGGGGCTCTTCCAGAGAGGAACTTGGCTATCCAGTGGGTCCGAGGAGTTTTCTTAGTTTTAGCACCACTGCCCAGAGCTTCAGGACCTGGGACCAGCCAGGAGGAAAAAGTGAAGGCACATTTTGGTTTTCTCTTTCTCCTGCCTTGCTTTGCTCAACCCAGGAACTCTGGAGAGCTGCCTCCGGAGCTTTTCCAGAGAAGAGCTTCAACCTGCTACTGCATGAAAAATAAATTGTGGTCCAGCATAGTTTGGTAAATAAAGACAGAAGGCTGGCGGGCTCCCACACACATAGTCCTTTTGCCCTGGCACTTCCTGGGAGTGGAGAAAGCTAGGACCTTTCCCTCCCTCTGAGCATCGGCTTTTAGATGCTTGGGCAGCAGGCAGGTTGGGCTGTCCACGTCTGGAAGTGTGTCTGATCAAGGCCTCAGGACCTCCGCCCCAAGCCTCAGTCAGGAGTGGTAGGCACGGGGTGGATGGTGCAGTTGTGGAGAATGCTGAGATGTGGGCCCTCTGTCTTTGCAGGCAACGCTGGCTACCGGCTCCCTCTCCCTGCCAGCTTCCCTGCAGGCTTGCCTCTCGGGGACCAGCCCCCTGAAGGGCAGTGGCAGCATCGAGCAGAGGTACAGATTGCCCGAAAGCTTCAGTGCATTGCAGACCAGTTCCATCGACTTCACATGCAGCAAGTAGGCATGGGGCCTTGGGGCGGGGTTGGGGGGAGAGTCTGCTGGGGCTGGGGGCTAGGACCTGCCTCAGCAACTCATCTCTGCCAGGCCCCATGGAGATGGTGCCAGAGTTTTGGCCTTGGCCACTGTGAGTCCCATGAACCAGCTGGGCCCAATGGGCTGAGCACTCTTGCCATGTCTGAGCTCCAGGTTGGTTCTCTGTCCTCTCTGAGCTCAGGCTTGCTAAGAGCGGTTTGTCCAGCGGTTTGTCAGGAAGCGCTACCATCTCTCCTGGGGAAATGGGGTGGCTTGCTACAGCCAGCCTTGTGTGACGCAGTGTGTCTGCTGGAGGCCAGGTTGGGAGACTGTCCCTCCCAGACCCAAGGGGAAGATTTTCAGGCTGCTGCAGTGCAGACAGACAGTCGGACAGTTGGTGGGGGGTGGTGCCTGACTTGAGGTGCGGTGGGAACCGGGTAACCAAGGCCAACTAAGGCTGAGGGATGGGCTTGAAAGGGGGAAAGTGGTGGAACCGGTTGTAACCTGACACTTTCCAGCTGGGGAGGCTGCTCCTCATTGTCTCTGTCTGGGAACGGGGACCTGGGACTCTGGAGAGCAGTACCTCGGAGAGTCTCTCCAGATTGGCGGCCGGGGCACTTGGCGGGCAGCCTGGCACTGGCCCCGCCGGGGTGGAGCATCGCGTGTCTGCAGAGCATGTGGCAGTCCATCAACAAAGGCGGCGGCTGGCAGGCTCGTGCTGGGGGAGCCCTCCGTGCCACGGCTGGAGGCTGCCCCACTCTGCAGCCAGCCGCTGTCTGGGCCAGCCTCTGGGCACTTAACCCTTCCTCTCTGGGCTGGCTTTCTGGATGGCTGCCAAGGCAGGGAGGGGGCCCAAGGCTGAATCCGTGCTTGGACAACCACCACAGAAGCAAAGGCATGCCACCTGGAGAGGAACACAATCCCTGCCTCGGCAGCCGTCCTGGCTAGCGGGTTGTGTGTTTGTGTGTATGTGTCTGGAGTCAAGAGAATGAATAACTCATCACGATTGGGCAGACCCTGAGTTTAGATGGGTAACTTCAGGCGATCAGAGTGGGTTTGACTAAAAGGCCAAACCATTGCCAACGCCAAGGGAGAGTTATCTTTTGACCACCTGAGAACAGACCTTTGAGGGTTACATATGATTAACGCCTTCTGCCAAGGAGTTCTGAGGGAAATCTGGGGCCAGACCTGGTCCTGGCTGGCACTCCCAGTCCCTTAGTGATCTGGAAGAGAGGGGGGCCCTATGCTTAGGTGATAAGGCAGCCTGGCTTCCTCCGTTCGCCCCTCTCTCCAGTCCCTAGTCCCTCCTTTGATTGTTTTCTGGAAACATGGCTTCAGATCTCCTCTGCATTCCATGTGTGGGCTCACTGATTCTGGATTTCCGTCTCTTGGCCTCCTCCCTCCCCCTTTCACTCTAGCCTGGTTGTACAGGCCTATGGTTGAGACCAGCTCAAAGCTTCCAGTCCCCATGCTGGAGCTGCTGGAGGGCACAGCGGCTGTGGTTCTCCCAGATCCATCTAGAGGGCTGTCATTCCCAGTAGACCTGATCTCTCTCAACAGTTGTTTCTCAGAATATTCGTACATCCATTGGTGAGCCCTCCATAGGCTTGGGAGCAGGCTGGGAAGACAGGACTAGAACATAGCCCAGCGCCCTTTCTTGATGACTCAGCCCTGAAGGGGAGGAGGCAGCCCTCATTTGAAGAGCTGACCTGCTCTTTGCTGCTTGGCACCATTTCCCCCAGTCCCGGGCTCCCTTTTTGAGGGTATCTTTCAAGCTATCAGCTAGAGCTATCCCAGCCTGGGAGGAGAGGCAGAACAGCAACCAAAGGAGAAGCACAGAGAATCTCCCCTGTGGTGGTCTACACCTCCCCCCTGCTGGCTCCTGAGTTCCCTGTGTCCCTGTGTCCCTTACCCTCCTGCCTGCTGTCTACTCCTGTCTCACAGTCTCAGGAGGCCTGTTGGCTAAGCCTTTCTAGCCCAGAGCCAGTTTTACCAAATTTTCCATTACAGAGAACCAGGCTTTTTGTCTGTGGAATCCTCTTGCTTTTAACCCTATCCTCCCCACTAACCCTGCTCACAGACCTTCTCCAGGAGCTCATCCTGCAGGAAGGGCTAGGATAATGGCCACAGGTTACTGGCACGCAGAGGAACTTTCAGCAGCTAGCTTTAAGAAGTGAGTCATTTTCTGACCCTGATTATGACATAAACCACAGTCTAATATTTCATATCTAGAAAGTATTGTTGTGGCTCCTATATCCTTTTTTTTTCTTTTCCTAGTCCCTTCCTCTGTAGGCAGGGACACCAAGGTGCTAGGAAGAAAGTGGTTTAGGATGAAGTCTCTAGGCTTTGAGTCCAAAATCCCAAAGCCCAGTTTTAAACACCAGCTCTACCACCCACTAGCCATCAGGAAGGCCCTTGGCCTTGTGAACTCCATCTAGCTCCTTCTCTGTAAATTAGAGCTAACACCCCAGAACATTATCGTGAAGATTAAGTGAGAAAATACCACTGAAAGTTCCAGGTGTAACACAGTAGGTATTCTTTAATGTGGGTCTCCTGTTGTCTGTTTGGAAGCCTGATCATCCCTCATATTTGTTCTTATCGGTTCACTGTGCATTTCCCACGCTTCCCGTCAGGCTGCTCCTTAGCAGCACTGCCTTGCCTGAGCTCCCCTCCACCTGCCCTGCACAGGGAAATCAGTGTCCAAGCTGTTCACTTGTGGGCCTTGGCCTTGTATATTTCTCCTTAAAGAAGGACAGTCATCCCCATCGTTAGAGGCCGAGTTTAGGGAGCCAGGAAACACAACCCAAGAGCCAGTAAGGTGTTGAGAGGGCTTGGCTATTTCCTTTCTCCTCAGACCTGGGATGGTGTCCCAGGGCCAGACAATGGCCATTGGTCCCTGAGTCCTGTAGGGATTGTGAGTGTCTGCTTTTGGTCCCTAGTTACGGACCTCAGTTACTCTTTTTCTGTGTCAGGGGAAAACTTCTTCCTAGGAGATGAGGAGCCAAGGGGGTGTGGGGTACTGTGATGGGGTAGTGCATTGTAGAATGGCATTATAGCAAACCGAGTACATCAGCATGACCCTTAATTCAAAATGTTGCAGATACCACTGGATGTTGGACCTCAATTTTTTGCCAACCACATACTTAGTGATCAGTTCAGGCTGGCTCCTCTGGGTGGAAAGGCAAGAATTTGAAGGCAGAAGATCAATGTCCGTGAGGTGCTTTTTGTTGGTTCTGTGGGTCTCCAAAGCAGCAAGAGAGTCAGAGGCTGAGCGCTTTGAGATGAAAGCCCTTCCCAACCCATCTTCCCTTGATGGGGTTGGGAATGGAATGTTCCCCTCTTTTTTTTAATATATACATTTTATTTGTTTATTTTAGAGAGAGAAAGAGTGAAGGGGCAGTGGAGAGGGACAAGCAGACTCTGCTCTGGGCACCAAGCCTAATGTAGGGCTCAGTCTCTCTCAGATCTCTCATGACCCGAGATCATGACCTGAGCCGAAATCAAGAGTCGGACACTCAACTGACTGAGCCACCCAGATGCCCCTGGAATGTTCTCCTCTTTGTTCCTCTGCAGCGGGTGATCTGTGGTGATCTGCTGATCACAGCCTACCTTCACTCAGGCTCTGTGAAGGCACCCTGGTATTTCTGTGTCTGTCCAGCTTCTACAGTGAAGAGCAGGTGCAAGTTTGCTTTCTCACTGTGTTTCTGGGTTGCTCGGGTCAGAAGGTGTGGGTTCGAGAAACTCCATTCCCCTTGCCAGGGTCTCCTCCAACATGGGCCTAAGAATGGACAGTAGCTGCTATCCCCTTCTCTTAGAAATGTCTCCTATCCCAATGGCACCATCTTGAAATTGATGGGGCAATGTTAAGAAGCCAAGAATCGTCAAAAAAAAAAAAAAATGCCACAAGAACATTGGAATTCTTTGAGTTGGAAATGACTTTTTCACTTGGACCAGGAGTGGCTTCATTCTGAATAGTCAGATTTGGAAATTCCCTGAGTAGTAATTAGACTTTCTGGAAAATGAAATCTGAGGAAAACGTTAGCCACTCACTAAAAACTATTTTTTGTGGCAATATCACAGAAAGGATCCTAGACTTAAAGGCAGATCTGGGTTCAAATTTCCACCTTTGTCACTTACGAGTTCTCTGTCTACAGGCAAATCATTTAACTTCTCTGAGCCTCAATTTCTAATAGTTACCTAGCAGAGCAGATATAAAAGCCCAGTGGAGATTATAACATATATAACTATTAAGGTGTGGGCAGCTTAACACTTGGAGAAATGTGCCAAAAGATGATTTTAGGATTTTGCTTGGACCTGCCTTTATAGTTCTTAGGGAGCTTGCTTGGAAGTTGTACCCAGAGTGGTGTTTACATCTGCCAACAGCCTGGATCCTTTGTTTAGGGGGCCCTTGACTGCTTCCTGACCCTTTGGGCTCCCTTCCTTGTTGCTGAGTGGTTTGGGGGGCTCAGACTGTGGCTAATGAGGTTGTTGAGGCCCTAGAAGTGGCAGCCCTGGGCAGGAGCCCCAGAGATTCACCTCAGAGTGAGAAGGTCCCTGTGGGGCCAGCCTCTGTTCCAGCAGTGGGAGATCTACCTAGGAGGGTGCCTGGGGAAGAGTGAGGCTGGGGGAGGGGTTGTGGAGGGCCGCTGTGCGTGAGAGCCAGGCCTGGGCTTGGGGGCCCTGTGTTTGCTCTGTGGCTGGCTCTGTTTATATCGCTCACTATATTTAGCTTCTGAGTCATCAGCGTGGCTGACTGGAGGCCGAGTTCCCCACACAACTTTGCACCTGACTACTCTCTCTTCCAGGAGAAGGGCCTTGTAGTTCCGGATAGTTCATTCCCTCCTCACCAAGCTAGGCCTTGGGGATGGGAGTGGGTTTTGTTTTGTTTTGTTTTTTTCTCCTTAGGGGAGAAGGGGGGTGATGGGAGGAGGAGTTGAGAGAGGCACTAGAAAAGAAGGATGAAGAAAGCCTTCTTGTTTGTCTTTTGATCGTGTCTGGTAACTGAGAGGGCATGTTCCATGACCAGAATGAGAGCAGTCAGTATATGTGGTAGGAAGGAGGGTCCAACCTTCGTCCATGCTTAGCTTACCTTGTCCTGGCCCTGGGCAGGACAAAAACAACCAGCTGCCAAGGCCCCGATTTGGGAGTCAGAGTTTTGGGGGCTCCTTTTCCACAGTCTTGGAGCCCCATGGCAGATCTGCTGCTCCTCAATCTCCGGTCTCCTTTACCTTCCACCAGAGCACACACACCAGGATTCCTTCCTGAGTTCTGAAGAAGTTGTCTAGTAGCTCGGTGGAGCAATTGTCAGGCAGATGGAGCCAGAGCCATCCCTGTGGAAGGTTGGGGAAGGGCCCCAGGAGTTCTAGCCTCCAGAGGCTCTGAAGATATGGTTGGTGCACACAGCCCTGTCTCCCAGCCCCCCGTGGCTGGAGCCAGTGGCCTGCAGTTGCATTAGAGGAAACTGTCCTGTCTTCCACTGACACCCAGCCGGCCCTGAGCTACCCTTTCTTCCGTGAGAAAGAGATGGGTGTTACCATCATGGCAGCCAGTGGCCTCCAGATTCTGTTAGCGCTGCTGGCTGCCCTGAGGAAGCTCTTGGCCAGGGATATTTTTTTTCTTTTCCATTTTGCCATATCACTTGTTCCTCTAGCATCTGGGTCAGAAGCCTTTCAGTGGGCCACTGAAATCAAGAGGCTGCCCTGTGAGTTTCAGAATCCCTTGCTCTGCTTGGCAGCCTGGAATTCTAAGCCCAGCAACCTCTAGCTGTCTTGGCCCATCTCAGAGTGAAAAGTCAGGGATTTCCCTAGGACTTCATAAGTCTGTTTAGAAGTTAGCACTCCTGGGGCAGGCACTCTGAGGGAGAAGATGTTGAGGGAATCTCTCAGCGAGGTTAAGTGGAGCACAGGTTTCCTTGTCCTCCCCATGGGAAGTGATCTGCTCCTAGCAGTAACCAGGCACATTGCTTTACGTGGATGTCTCTCATTAGATCACCACAGTAATCTCATGCCTCTGGATCCTGTTATCCCCATTTTGTAGGACACTGAGGCACACAGAGGAGACACCATGCCCAAGTTATGCTCTAAGTGGCTATGCTAAGAGCCATGCGGATCTGACTGATCCTCAGACTTTGGTCTTCCCACAACCTGTCTCTGCTTCCAGGCACCCCCTGGAAGATAGGAGCATGAGGGAGCACCCACTCACTGCCCTGACCTGCCTCTGTCTCCCATAAAACTTACTTCTATGCTCTTGTTGCCTTCCGTTCAGACTGTACGATAATTGAGGACAGTTGACATCTTGCTCCTCTTTGTATTCTTCGTGAGTCTTAGCTTGGGTCCTTGATAAAAGTGCTTATTTGGGTGCTTGATAAGAGCTTGCTGAATTGAACAAAAACATCTTCTCAACTTCTTTCAAGTGGAATTTTCCTGACGTCTCTCTTATCTCTGTGTTCCTGTTCTCGGTGGTGAGACTTTCTCCCTCAACCTCGGCCAGGGTGGGTTTGGACTATGATGGCTAAGGGAAAGGGGCGGGAAAACAACTCCTGTGCAAAACAGGGGATAGGAAATTCTTCATTTGAAAGAAACCAAGTGTAGTTTCAGAACATGATCTGAAGTTATAATTTCAGAGCAGTTTCTGCTTTATTTCTGTTTGATTTTCAGTTAGCTCTGCCTCTGGAAAGTTTATTTTTTTCTGGTCCACAGCATCCTTACTAAATAGTTAATGATCTGGAAACAATGTCTTTAAACATATTGGGGGAGTGGCTCAGTGACTATTCTCTTTGAAGAGTTAGAGCTACTTGCCTTGATGTGAATGAACACACTAACACTTTACTGGAAAAACCTAACTCTGGAGTCAGAAGTCAGAATAACCTCCCCCCCATCTAACGTGCTTGGGGGAATGTTTCTGAGCCTTCACCTCCCCATCTGTACAATGGGATCGACAGAATGTGTACTTCCTGGGTTCCAGATCTTTGTGAAGGGAAATAGGAAGATAGGAAGGTATGAAATATTGTAAATTGCTGCCTGTTTTTGGTAAACTGGCAGGGTTCTTTTTAAGCCTGGCCACAGTGTAGGCTTGCTCTTTGCTCTAGTTCTTCGGGGGTGAATTAGCTTTCGCTGGAGCATCTGGAACACGGGTGACACACAAAAGCCCCCAGAAGGTGTGAATTGGATCCAAGGGGAGAGAGGCAGAGGGAGATTCTTATCCAGTGAAGGGAGGGAACAGTCTTTGTGCTGAGGGAAGAGGCCACGTGGGATGAAACAGAGTTTGATTTGTGTAATCCAACCTTGTCAGACACCACAGCCAGCTCTTTAAAACAAAAAAACAAAAAAACAAAAAAAAAAGAAAAAAGAAAAAGAAGAAGAAAAAAAGCCTTTTACTAGTTGGGCCTCTCCCTAGGCAAGAGGCTGATCCTATCACATCAAGTACATCTTTAGACCTGGCCAGACATCAGTCGTTGCTGGCCTCAGACAAGTGGGTTATCTTGCAGGGCTGAGTTTTCTGTAGTTGGCCCAGTGTACACTTGATGAGTACCTACTGTGTGCCCCTGCATGCTCCCTGTTACACAGGACGTGTGGCTGTCTATTCAGTTGCCATGCCTTGTACCCAGTGGGGGTGACTCGAGCCCTTGTTAGCTGGATCACCTTTGTGCCCTGACCATAGCAAGAAAGTGGGATGGAGAAAGAAGAGCCTGAGGTCTCCAATGCCTGTCTGTGCTCTCTTAACTGAAGAGGATACTTTTTTTTTTTTTTGAAGATTTTATTTTTTTGTTTGACCGAATCAGCGAGATTCTGTGGGAGAGGGAGAAGCAGGTCTCCTGCTGAGCAGAGAGCCCTCCTCGGGGCTTGATCCCAACATCCCGAGGTCATGACCTGAGCTGAAGGCAGACGCTTAATGACTGAGGCACCCAGGTGCCCATGAAGAGGATATTCTTATCCACCATGTTGGATCCCATTCTCTTGGGGCATTCACCTCTATTTTTCCCCCATGCCTTGGTCCTACCCTCTCAACTCTCAGTTGGAGGCCTTCTGGTGTAACCTTCAATTCCCAGCAATTTCCCATCCCCTGTACCTCAACCTCCTGATCCCGAAGGGCACCCTGACTCTGCATTCCTAGAACCCCCACTTTTTGCAGGTTCCCAGACTTAGAAGTCTGCTCAAGCTGAGTCTAGGAGAGCTGGGCACTGCTCTGGGGGTTTGCACTCCCTGAGCTCAGGTTCTGTGCCCTGTGCTTTGCCAAGCACCTAAGATCGAGGCCAAGCCTACTCTTTCCCGCTTCCCTTCTCCTCCCCTGTTCCTCTGCACCTTCTGCTAGAAGCATCCATGTTCCATGGCGATTGGGTGTCTTTGTGTACCTCATCCTGTTCACTGAATGTTGATTTCCTTCTTCCTTACTGTTTCTCTCATAGGCCTCCCTTCATGTCCTTTTTCTTTCCTTTCTGGTCAGGCCCTTTTGTTTAATTTTTTTTTTTTTTTTCAGTATTGTATTTATTGTTGTTTCTCGTAATCAGGGCATTTGTTGATAGTTTTGGTATGAGGCACCTCAGTTGAGAAAGAGGGCCTTTTGGGGGCTGTCCTGTGGCAAGAGAAGGCTGAGTGGAATTTGTGTGGCATCTGCTTGTGCCCAGAGCAGGGGCTCCTAAGGCTGAGGACCGGTTACCAGGCTGTGTGCTTGCTGGTCTCGTGGCTGCCGCACAGCCAGCTTGACTCCTGATGGGACAGCCTGGTCTCCCAGCCCAGCCAGACCCTCCAGTAGGCTGGCTGGATTCAGCCATTGGAGCTCGGAGTTGTAATCCTGAGGATAATTGTGGATGACAGACTTCACATCACAAACCATAAGGTTGGGAAGCACCTCAGTGGTTTCCAAATACCTGTCTGTGGCCTGGCTGCTTCAGAACCACCTGGGCAGGGTTTACCTCGGGCTTGGCCAAGTCATCATTCTGTTGGGAAGAGATCGAAAGAGACTGAGGAAAAAAAAAAAAGACCCAGTCACAAAATATTTTCCTCTAGGCTCACAAGTGATTTTATTTTCTTCTCTCTCATTTCTTGTGTTTTCCAGTTTTTTCTACTGTTAACATGTATTACTTTGATGACTAAAATATACCATAAATGTTACTTCTGATTTTTAAAATGGCACCGTGGGGCGCCTGGCTGTCTCAGTCAGTGGAGCGTGTGACTCTTGATCTCTGGATTGTGAGTTCGAGCCCCATTGTAGGTGTAGAAATTACTTTAAAAAAAAAAAAAAACCTTAAAAATAAATAAACAGATAAAATTTTTAAATGTCACCCAGAGCACTTGTTCAACGTACAAATTCCTGGGCTGCTTCCCCGGAGATTCTGACCCAGTTGGTCTGGGTGGAACCCTGGGACTCCATATTTATAATAGCATGTCTGCAGATTCTGTGACGCGGTCAGGTTTGGGAACAACTGATCTCATACCGTGCCTGCATTTCTCCTATAAGGGAAGTGAGGACTCACTAACAGGCTGGTGGGAAGCCCCTGCCTACAGCCAGGTACTCTGATTCCTGGCACAGGGAGCCTTCCTTGCTGATCCATGTACCCGAAGGCCTGTCACAGACAGATGCATGGGGCTTGGGTCCTTCCCAACGGTGGGCCTATGTGGCCTGCCTTTGTCTCCCAACAAGACCAGAAGTGGGATTGGCCCAGGCCACAAATCATAGAATTATGATCTCCCTTCCTTGGCTATTGGGCTATTTTGATGCAATTTAGAGAAGGGGAGGGGAGAGGGTCTGCTTTGGCATAAAGAAAGGTGTATGGTGGCACTCAGAGAATAATGATAATGGGTAAAGCCATTGCTCTAGGGCCAGGTTGGAATTCTTCCAGTCCCGGCCACTTGGTAGCCTTGTAGCTGAGTTATTGAACTCTTTCAATGTTCTCATTGTAAAATGGGGATGATGGTATAGAACAATCTCATAGGGCTGTTGAGAATGGCCAAACGAGTTTAATATGTCTCCAAGTCATTTTGGGATCTTGTTAAAAATGCACATTCCAATTCAGTAGATCCTCATTTCTAGTAAGTTCCCTGGGAATGGCGAGGCTGCTGGTCCACGGACCCCACTTTGAGAAGCAAGGATGTAGAACAGAACAGAGCCTGGCAGAATAGTAACTCAGTGTTACTATTCTTGTATGATTGTGGTTGTTATTGTTGCTTGGTCTTTTCAAACAGGCACCTGAGAAGACTTGGAATTCCAGCAGACGGGCCTCTCGGGGGACCAGTCTTTTCCTGGATTTTCCGCCACATGACCTTTCCACCTGTCCTGGGCAGCAGCTGGGGGTGGGAAGCAGGAGGAGGGGTGCCCTGCTCAGCTGCTGCAGGCAGGCCTGAGAGCCTTCAGGTTTTGCAGCTGAGTCCTTTTTCACGCTGCTTTACTCTAACCAGATTTTGTTAAGCCGGCTGTGTTTCCTCTTTTTACTCATCTTTGTTTACAAAACACAAGGAAGCCATCAGTCTCCTGCTGCAGTCTGCCAGGACTCCTCTGTGGCACACCCCGATTTCCCCTCCTGGCAGTGGCCTGGGCTCCAGCTTTCTGGGTGGTTTTCCAGCCTCCCTTCCTCAGGGGTCAGGGGCTCGATGTTGCCCCAGACAGAGAAGGGCATTCTGTTCACTTGCCTCAGCATGGTCCTGACGTCAGCCTCAGTCTGCAGGTCACCTCTCCCCACTTAGTGGCCCAAGTCCAGCTGGGGATTGGGGTGGAGGTGGCAGGAACACAGAACCTGCATGGTTGCCTGGGGCAAAGTCCAGGAGGCCAAGGCCAGCTGCCCCCACAAAGCTCCAAGGGCGCAGGTGACCTGAGCTCACTTTCATTCTGCCCCTGACTTAGCCTGTCCTCTTCATCGGAGAGGCAAGGGCTGGGGCAGTGGTTAAAGAGAGCACAAAGAGGGCCCGGCTCTGCTGTCAGTTCACCGGGAAGCTGCAATGAGCCCGGTCCAGCCTGTGCTGGCTTCTTCTGGCACGCTGGCTTTTTAATTCCCCTATCCACTGAGGACCCCATGGAGAGGGCTCCAATCCAGTCCTCCTGCCCTGGCAGACAAAGAGAGAACAAAGACCGCCTCTTCCAGCACCCCAGTCCTCTCTGGTGGGGGGGGGGGAGGGGCTCCACTGGCCCCTGGGAAAGGGTACCTGTGTGGGCGGGGCCCCAGCCCCAATCCTGTGAGCCCCTGACCCCTGACCTTTGCCCCCAGCTTCCCTGCCTGACAGTAGGACCTGGGATAACCTCCAGAGAGTAGTGTGCATTCTTTGTTTTTGTTTTGTTTTCAAGTATGTTCTTGCTTAACGTTTAATTGGCTCCAGTCAGTAGGAAAGTGCTCCAAGAGGGATTATTTATGGCTTACTGTCAAGAGCAGCTATAAAAAGGGCAGCAGCAAGCTGGAGATGCTGGGAAGAGAGAGAGGGCGGGCGCACAAGTGTGTGTGTGTGTGTGTGTCTCTGTGTATGCGCGTGTTTGCACTGGATGAAATCAGATTTTTGCTGCCTCAGCAGTGTGGTTTAAATTGAAGATTAACCCTTTGACCTTCACAGTGTCAAATCACTTGCAGATGGAGGCTCCCCCCCTTTCCCCCTTGTTCTCTGTGTTACTTTGGAGTTGGGGGAGCGAGGGGGGCACCTCTTCTCTTTCTTTCTGAAGAAAGTTTGTTGTTCATGCAGCTGAGGTTTGAGGGGCTCAGGAGCCAATCTGATTAAAAGCAGCACTTGGCTAAACTCTGGAAAATCCAGCAAGCAGGGGAAAAAGTTTAATCCTCTTGTGCACAGTGCATAAAGAGCCTGGTCTTTTCTTTTTAATGTTAAAACTGCCATTGTTTTTGGAGAACTCAACTATCTCTCCCTCATCGCCACTCTTCTCATCACCCTCCTACTCCAATTCCCCCCTCCTCTCCCCAGGTTGCTGTCCTGATAGGATTAAAGTGCTGCCCCCAGACAACCTCGATCTAAACTTTTATTGGGAATGATAAGGACTTGGGAGTTGTGGAGGCTACAGGCTACTTTTAGGAATTAACTTCTTTTTTTTTTTTTTTTTTGCCTTTTCAGCACCAGCAAAACCAAAATCGGGTGTGGTGGCAGATCCTTCTCTTCCTACACAACCTTGCTTTGAACGCAGACGAGAACAGGAATGGGGCGGGTCCCAGGTGAGGCTGGGCCGCCCTCTTTGTCCGGGGCACCACAGGAAGGACTTCAGCAAGGACTGACACTGTGTCATGTGAAGTTGATTGTTGCTGTTTTGCATTTGCATTTGCCAAGTTTCTCTTCCGTGTACATAAGACATACCCTACACGGGACTTCTTTCCCCGTTCAGGACCTCGACCAGGAATGAGGGCCTTTGTCAAACACTGTTGAAGCGGAGGCTGATGGGTCTGTAGTGTGGGACCTCCCAAGGGCTCTGACAAGTCGCGTCTTCAGTGAGTGGTTGTTAAAGATAACCAGGTAGTGATGTTCTCCAGCCAGTGGATGTACTTTTCCTACAGGGGCTTGGTTAAGAAATAGGAGACTGGATTAGACTCCTGGTCTAATGCTATCAGCCTTCCACCATGGACAGGCCCGAGATCTGCCAGTCACACTGCTTTCATTCCCCAGGGCCTCGGCCAGGGGCTTTCCAGCTGAGCATGGCAACTTCCACGAGGCCAGTCAGCCAGCTCCATATCTGGGTTCTCCTTTGGCCCAGCCAGTGCCAGCCCCAAGGGCTCAGGGATTCTGGCCCAGCCCCTGTCATCTCCAGCAGACCTCAGGGAGGGTTGGGTTTCTCCAAGGACCCCTCAAACGTGCCGCAAAATGAACCACACTTCTGGGTAGGCCTCGAGTCTTACTTGCTCCCGCTCAGAGGCCCAGCGTTGGGCCCGAGGTGCTGGACCCCTGCTACCTCTGGCTGCCTGAGGATGGTTGGGTGTCCACCACGGATGAGCCAAATAGCCAAGGAACGTGCCATAACTAGCAGCTTGTGCCTTCGTCAGCTCTTCTTTCAAAAGACCCAGCCAACAAACTGGTTTTCTCCCCTCTATCTGCGCACTCTGGGGCACGAAGGGCAGGATTACAGCGGAGCTGGGGAACGTGGGGGCCATCCCACCTGTGAAAACCAGCCCGAGAGGAACCCAGAGCCCTTGGTTTCCTTGGAAACAACATACCTCCTCCCGCTTCTCCCCATTCCTTTTCCACACCTAGTGGGATACAGGAAGAAGCCAGCTCCATGGCTTTGTCAGCTGAAATGTGTCTTTTAGAGTAACAGACAATGGTTAGAGTGTGGAACCGTCAAAGCTGGGTACACATTTCCTGGCTTCCTTCAGCTTCCCGGGAGGCCAGAAGGGCGTGCTCTGGAGCTCAGTGGGCTCATAACTGCCTCTGAACTTCCCTTCTCAACCTGCTGTGGCACTAATGGAGAGAATTGAAAGCAGCCAGGCCAGCAGCTCTGATAGCAGATGCGGGGAATCTGAAAAGACACAGGGAATCTGTTAACCAGACACGTAGAAATTAAATTATAATTTTTGCCTATGTAAAAAAAGGTAACATTGGTGCTAACATGAAGCAAGGCCCAAAGAAAAGGTGGCTTCCGTGGGCAGAAAAGACCTCAGGGCTACCCAAGGAAATCAGAGGAGTCCAAGTAGACTTTCAAATCTAAACAAGCCCAAGCTTCTCCAGTTCTACAGAGAGGAGG